>NC_072386.2:125402752-125727752 GCF_028885625.2 Pongo pygmaeus | reverse complement strand
CTCTTGGCTGCTGGAGATGGCGGCGTTCCTTCCTGGAAGCCCTGGAGCCCCCTTGAGAGGAGACAGAAGGGCAGGGACCACCGTTCTGGTCAGGAGGAGAGCAGCATGGTAGTACGGGGGTGTCAGTGAATCACCCCCAGGGTGCAGCCAGAGATGGACAGGCCCAGCCTTGCTGCGGGGTGGAGAGACCAGGTGCACCAGTGTCCTCGGCCTGCCGAGCCAAGTCCCACAGGCCGCAGCTTGACCTGCAGGTACTCATTCTCTCACAGTCTTGGGGGCCAGAAGGCCTAGAGCAAATGGCAGCAGAGTGGGCTTTTTCTAGAGGCTCTGAAGTGGAATCACTCCTCTGCCTCTCCCAGCTCCTGGTGGCTGCTGGCAATTTGGGGCCAACCTCTGCCTCCAGTATCATGGAGCCATGTATCTCTGTGCCTCTCTCCCCTCATAGGAACACCAGTGACATGGGATTAGGACCCACCCACTCCGGGATGACCTCATCTGAACTAACTACATCTGCAAAGACCCTATTCCCAAATAAAGCCATATTCTGGAGTATCGGAGGTTAGGACTGCCTCATCCCTTTATTCAACCCAAAATACCGGGAGCCTGGGCTGAGCTTCACACCTGCTGAAAGGTTGCCCAGCTCTTTCTCAAAGATAATTCCTCTTGTTCTTGTCCTGTACTCTTGGCAGCACCTCCAGGGCTGATTTTAGCTCCTTTGTTTTCCTGTGGGTTCTGGGTTCTTGCTCACCTTTGGGCAGGGGGAGGGGAGAGAGGCAGAGGGGTGCCCTGCTCCCTGGATCCTGGATCCTGCATCCCGGCCCCTCAGCGCCCCCAGCACACACCGCAGCTGCACCCCACAGAAGCCCACCCTGGTCACTGCCAGCCAAGGCTGCGAGGCCCACGTCTCCACTATAATGCAAATGAGTTTTTGTGCTCCTGAAGGATATTTTTGACCAAGCAAAAATATCTCTGTGAGAAGGAATTTTAAAGATCCCAAAGAAAAATAATAATTGCATACCACATCTGTTATTAAGTCTATTTTTGGAGAACGTTTCTGCTGCTCTGAATCCCACCTTAACTGTGGGTGCTTATCTACACCTGCAAAGCAAAAGCCCTGGCTGGATCCGGGTTTGGTTTATCTATCCAGGGCAAGCAGACCTTCAATGTCAGGCTTGCTTCTCATTACCTCCAACTCAGCAGAGAAAGACCATTCAGTCCCGGAATAGGGACAGTGGAGGGAAACCCACGCTGAGAGTGACAGCTGCCTTCAACCTAAGTGCTGGTGGCAGCTGAGGGAAACAGGGCTGGGGGCTGGGAGGGAGGCACCTCGGGGACCCAGACCCTGGCAGGGAGGATCTGGGTTTGGGCTGCCCAGAGTGAGGGTCACGTTGGCTGCCCCGGGCTTGCCTGGGGGTGTAACCAGGAAGAGAGACACACAGCATTCATCATTTGTCCGTGGGCCTGAGGAAGAAGGGCTGGGCTGTTTGACCAGCATCTGTCCAGCCATGGGTCAGTTCCCACGGGGCCACAGCGTCCACCTAGCTCAGGCTCCCCACCCTGGCTGCACGCTGGAATCTGGGGAGAGCTGTGAAAATCACCCATGGTTGGCCCCTGCCCCAGACCCTGATGGTAAGGCCTGGGGCTGGGCTTCCCCAAAGCTCCCCATGCGATTCTAACGGGGGTGGGGGTGGTCAGGCTGTGCACCTGGGAGGAGTGGGGAGCGTCCTCCACTCTCTGGGTGGGCCCCTCAGGAGGCTGTGAGGGCACTGAACTCAGCGCATTCAGAATATTTCTCCGAGCGCCGTCCTCCCTAGACTCCTGCAATCCAGGCCACAGCTCCCACCCACCCAGCCCCGTAAGTCAGGAAAAGGGGGTCATCGCCTCCTCCTCCTCCCTCACCCCCACGCCAGGGCCATCTGCAGATTGGAGCATCCTTCTCCATTCTTGAGCTCCCGGCCTCCTCCAGTGCTGGGCCGCCTGCTGTAGCCCCCATCTCTCCCAACACTTGGCCAGAATTCTCCTTTTTCAGGACCTGGCTTAGAAGCCACCTCCTCAGGAGAGCCTCCCAAGCTTTCTCAAGCTGAGTCCTGCTCCGGCTCACCCTGAAGCACTGCTGAGACTCCCCTGGGGTCAGGGGCCAGGTGAGGGTGCCTCGCAGCACAGCCCCTGGCACAGAGCAGGGCCTCTGCAGGTATTTACAGCTGCCAAAGGGAGCATCTGTCAGAGCTTTGGTTTCAGAAATCCAGGGGCGGCTAGAGGGGACACGTAGTCACAGGTGTCAGCCCTGAGACCTCAGGTGGGGATGACCAACTGGGAAGGGCCTGGCTGTGGAGATCCGGGTTTGGGGGAGCCAGGATTGGGGGAGCTGGGCTGGGGAGGGCCGGACTGGTGGGGGCCGGGCTGGGGAGGACCTGGCTGTGGAGGGCCAGGCTGGGGGAGCCGGCCTGGCAGCTCGTTCTGGCCTCTGTTCCTGTAACTGAGGAGGCTGACGGGCCTCCTGCTGGCCTGTCTGTGCCCACAGGCAGCCACTTTGCTAAGCTTAGGCTTTCTGACACTGCTTGGCCTTCCAGCTGGAAATCTTTTCAGAGGCCAGTGATTTTTGCAAACCTTTAATTGTTGGTTTCCTGGGGGTGA
Source organism: Pongo pygmaeus (assembly GCF_028885625.2). NCBI lineage: Eukaryota > Metazoa > Chordata > Mammalia > Primates > Hominidae > Pongo > Pongo pygmaeus. The sequence continues at coordinate 125,725,118 of NC_072386.2, read as the reverse complement.
GTAAAAATTCACAGACACACAGGGCTTTGTGATGGCTTCTTGCCGTTGGCTTTTTAGTCAATTACTCTACCCGTCCTCTCAAAGTGGAGCAGGGCTGCAGGCAAAGGGGCCTGGAATTGTCCTCGGGAGCTCCAGACCCAGGTTCCTCCTCTGCCCTTGAAACCGGCTAGAGATCTGGCGGGACTGGAAGAGGAGGCCTCAGCATAGAGCAGGGCTGGGTAGGGTGGGCTCCAGTGTCCGAGAATGCCTCTGTGGCTTGCCACGCTATATGGGGCAAGGGCTCCTTTCACCAGCTTCACAGGTCCTGGGGGCTGCTACGAAGGACCTGGAGATCCTTTCTGCCAGCAGTTTTCAAATTTTGCATCAGAACCTTACACAGTACAGCTGTCCCTCAGTACTGCTGAGGGATTGGCTCCAGGAACCCCCAAGATACAAAACTCCAGGGATGCTCAAGTCCCCGACAGAAACTGGTGTAGTGTTTGCATAGCACCTATGCCCATCTTCGTGTACCCTTTAAACCACCTCTCTAGATCACGTCTAATATCGAATGCAATGTAAATGCTATGTAGATCGTTAGTATACTGTTTAGGGAATGACAAGAAAAGAAGTATGTACATGCTCAGAACAGATGCAGCCATCTATTTTATTTTTGAAATATTTTTAGTCCATGGTTGGTTGAATCCATGGATACAAAACCCACGGATACAAAGGGCCAACTCCATATAAATGAGAGAAACATGGAGACATTCACTTTCTCCTCCCCCCGATCTCAGGTAGCGTCACCAGATGTAGGAAGTAAAATTGCAGGATGCCCAGTTAAATTTCAATTTCAGATAAACAACAAGTAATTTTTTTTAGTATAAGCGTGCCTCACACAATATTTAGAACATAGACTAAAAAATCAGTGTTGTTTTTCTGAAATTTAAATGTAACTATCTTTCATCTGGCAACCATTCTCTTAGGTGTCCAAGACATTCCCTATGGCAGCCTTGGGGCCATATTTCCTAGGATTTATTCCGCCTGTGAACCAGTGTGTTGTATCACATAACATTGCTTGAGCATTCTTGACAGACTCCTGGCTGTCAATTTATCAGTGACAACAGTTTACTGGTTGAAAATGGGAAGCAATAATATTCATCTGACCAGTTTCTCTCTCTCTCTCTTTTTTTTTTTTTTTTTGAGATGAAGTCTCCCTCTGTCACGCAGGCTGGAGTGCAATGGCACGATCTTTGCTCACTGCAAAATCCACCTGCTGGGTTCAAGTCATTCTCCTGCCTCAGCCTCCCAAGTAGTTGGGATTACAGGTGCCCACAACCATGTCCAGCTAATTTTTATATTTTTAGTAGAGATGGGGTTTCACCATGTTGGCCAGGCTGGTCTCAAACTCCTGACCTCTAGTGATCCACCCACCTCAGCCTCCCAAAGTGCTGGGATTACAGGCGTGAGCCACCACGCCTGGCCCAGTTTTCTCTTAAAGCTATTTCCATGATGATGATGATGAGATTCAATTATATTTTTTTATTTCAACCACTCCTGATAAATAAATTTGGAGAAATAAAAATATCTAAAAAAAAAACAAAAACAGGAATTCTTAAGAGCCTCACAACACAGTTTGAAAACAAACCATTGCTCTCTCAAATCATTGCATTCTCTCTGGGGAAGCAATCCCAGAGAGTCTACCTGACCTTTCAAGAGTCATATAGCGGATATGCTGTGGCAAATGAAAGACTGTAGTCAGGTCTCGTGACTTACTATCTATCTATCTATCTATCTATCTATCTATCTATCATCTACTTATATATCCACCCATCCATCCACTTCTCCATCCATCCATTCATCCATCCACCCACCCATCCATCCCTCCATCCACCCACCCATCCATCCCTCCATCCACCCATTCATTCATCTATCCATTCATTTATTTACCAAAATGTCTATTAATTCATCCATCCCTCCATCAATTATTCACTCATTTATCCATTCATTTACCAGAATATCCATCCATCCATCCATCCACTTGTCCATCCATCCGTTCATCCATCCATCCACTCATCCATCCATCCATCCATCCATCCATCCAACCATCCATCCATCCATCCATCCATCCATCCATCCATCCATCCACCCATCCATCCATTCACTCATCCACTCATCCAGTCAGCTAGCTAAAGCAAACATTTATCCAGAATCAACTAGGCTCTAGGCCTTGTACCAGCTTCTGGAAAACAGAAATAAACAAGATGGCATTTGTGTCTCCTGTGGGCTTCATGAGCCACTAGGGAGCAGACTATAGCCCAGCACTAGCCCAGCCAGCAAGTGTCGTGGGGTAAGTGCTGGCATCACCGTGGGTATGGAGCCCTAGGAGCCCTAGGGCTTCCTGGAGAGGATCCCAGCTCTGGTGTAGAGAGGGACTGTCCCTGAAGGTGAGATACTGAGTCTACGTCTTAAAAGAGAAAAGGGAATTTGCTAAAGTAGAAGGGAAGAGGGAAAGATCTTCCAGGCAATGGGAATAGCAGGTACATAGAGCTGTGGCTCAAGACTTGTGTTCCTTCCTCAAACGTGCCCTGAGTGGGCACCAGCATCAGACACTGTGTTAGGACAGGCTTCTCTACTGTGTCCCTACTGACATTTTGGGACCAGATAATTTGTTGTTTAGCAGCATCTCTGGCTTCCACCTACTAGATGCCAGCAGAAATTATGACAACCAAAAACATCTCCAGACATTGCCAAATGTCTCCTGGGGCAGGGGGACGTCTCCCCTTTCTGAGAAACCATTGTGTTAGAGGCTAGAGAGGCAAAGATGAAAACAAAGTGCAGTCCTCCCTTTCAGGGAGGTTGTGGAAGTTTCTTCCCAGAAACTCTGTGTAACTGAAGTTAGTAGGGATGTAATTAAAAAGAAAGCCTGGGCTGGGCATGGTGGCTCACCCCTGTAATCCCAGCACTCTGGGAGGCCAAGGAGAGTGGATCACCTGAGGTCAGGAGTTTAAGACCAGCCTGGCCAACGTGGTGAAACCCCGTCTCTACTAAAAGTACGAAAAATTAGCCCGGCATGGTGGTGGGTGCCTGTAAGCCTGTATGTAATCCCAGCTACTCAGGAGGCTGAGGCAAGAGAACCGCTTGAACCCAGGGGACGGAGGTTATAGTGAGCCGAGATTGCACCATTTCACTCCAGCCTGGGCAACAAGAGTGAAATGCCATCTCAAAAAATAAAAATAAAAATAAAAAAGCCTGCTACAACATATCCTGGATAGTAATAGCTTTTAAGTATTTTTTAAACCCCATGTAAACACCTTGAAAATGTGAAAATGTACAGTAGTCCCTTCCTATCCATGGGAAATACATTCTGAGACTCCCTGAGACCACCCGAAATCGCAGATGGTACCAGTGCCCATATATACGATGTTATTTGCTATACATACATGCTTATGATAAAGTTTGATTTATACATTAGGCACAGTAAGAGATTAACAGCAATAACTAATAAAAAACAGGACAATTATAACAATATACCATTGTAAAATTTATGTGAATGTGGTCTCTCCCTCTCATACTGTGCCCGCCTATTTTCAGATCTCAGTTTACCTGGGGTAATAGAAACTTTGGAAAAGGAAACTGCAGATATGGGGGCACCACTGTGTAACTATTCCACACAGGGTTCATAATGGGTTGGATTGCTACTCTTAAATATACATCAATCATATATATGTATGTGTATATAAACAGTCACTAGCATATTGAATTTTTTCACACTGTTTATCCAGCATAATTTGTAGTTGGTCTTTATTTGATGAAATATGATCATCTTTTATGTACAAGTTACATAAGTAAATAGAAAAATCCTTTACAGTCCAATGCCTCATGCAAAATTAATCTCAGCTGTGTCCTCGCTGCACACTCTGAGTTGTTGGGGACATGTGATTAATTGAATATGGGAGGGGATGGGTGTCATCTGAGGCGAACTGTGAAACTTCACTTCTTCATTTTAATACTTTGGAAGCTTCAAAATTTTCCTGTGAATGTGTGGATTTAAAACTATTGTCAATGGTGATTTCATGGAGTAAATCTTGTAGAAGCTTCAGAATAACAAATTATTAAATACACTGCTCGACAGGAAGCGTCTCTGGGGAAATTACTTCCTTAGTTGTAACATTCTTAACGTTTGACAGCAGCAACTCCGCGTTGACTGTCAGCTGAACACAGGGTGGTCTGTTCTCAAGCTCCCTCTGCCTGGGCCTCAGTCTCCAGGGAAGAGGGGAGGCAGCCGTTTCCATCCAAGCTCAGGCCCCATTTGCTGCGTGGGTGGGACCTCCTCCTGGGCTGGTGTACCCCAATCCTGCCCAGAGCGTGTGTCAACAGCCACATGGGAGGGGACCAAGTCAAGGGCCAGACAGGGAGGTGGACACAGAGAAAATTCCAAGCTCGTCCTCTTTCCGGGAGCTTTTGGAGAGCCCAGATTCTAGAAAAGTTGTGAAGGTCTGATCCACTTTGGACCTGTGTCCCACCCAAATCTCCCTTCGAACTGCAATCCCCAGTGTTGAAGGTGGGGCCTGGTGGGAGGTGACTGGATCATGGGGGTGTATTTCTCAAGAATGGTTTAGCACCCTCCTCTTGGTGTTGTCCTTGTGATAGTGAGTGAGTTCTTGTGAGATCTGGTCATTTAAAAGTGTGTGGCACCTCCCCCTCTCTCTCTTGCTCCTGCTCTGAACATGGGATGCACCTGCTTCTCCTTGGCCTTCCGCCAGGATTAGAAGTTTCCTGAGGCCTCCCCAGAAGCTACCACGCTTCCTGTACAGCTTGCAGAACCATGAGCCAATTAAACCATTTTCTTTGTAAAAGACCCAGTCTCTGGTATTCTTTATAGCAATGTGAGAAGGGACTGATACACGGTACTTTTATTGCCTGGAGCGCCCATCCTCCGGGTCTTGCTCCCTCCTCCCATGAGTTCCCTGGGGCTGCCACAACAAAAGACCACAAACTGGCAACATCCAATGGCAGAAGTGTCTTCTCCCAGCCCTGAGGCCAGAAGCTCAATGCTGAGGGATGTCCAACAGCAGAAGTGCCCTCTCCTAGCCCTGAGGCCAGCAGCTCAATGCTGAAGGACGTCCAACAGCAGGAGTGTCCTTTCCCGGCCCTGAGGCCAGCAGCTCAGCACTGTGAGACGTCCAACAGCAGGAGTGTCCTCTCCTGGCCCTGAGACCAGCAGCTCAACTCTGAGGGATGTCCAACCACAGAAGTGCCCTTCCCCAGCCCTGAGGCTAGCAGCTCAATGCTGAGGGATGTCCATCAGCAGAAGTGCACCCTCTCACAATCCAGAAGCTGAAAGCTAAGGTGTTGGCAGGGCCACACTCCTGCCTGGGGATCTGGGGAAGATTCTTCCTGCCTCTTCCAGTCTTTGGTGGCCCCAGACTGTTTTGGCTTGTGTCTGTGTCACTTCCATCTCTGTCTTCATCTTCAAGTGGCCTCTCAACCCCTCCACTGGTGTCTCCAGGTGGCCTCTCTGCCACTCCCTGTGTCTTATAGGGATGATTGTCATTGAATTGCAGACCCAGCTGGGTAATCCAGGATGATCTTATCTTGAGACCCTTTACTTAATTACGTCTGCAAAGACTTTTTTGTTTGTTTGTTTCCCAAATAAGGTCATAGTCACAGGCTCCAAGTGGCCATTTCTGGGGCACGCCTCAGCCACCACACCTGTTGTTCTCACAAGGGGTGCTGCAGATGCTGATCCCACCAGAGCTGGTGTCCAGCTGAATCCAGGGGAGACTCATAAAGGTAGCAGGCATCATTGGGAAAAGACTGACATCATGCTTGCAGCATCATTTGAAGGTGAAACTGTTGAATTTTTGATGACAAAAGTTTTTGTTTCTTAAGCCAATAAATTTTCTTAAATTTTGTTGCTTTTGTTTACCAAAAGGTAAAGAAACACCTTTCACTGTGTGACTGTTTTTTCTTATTGGAAGTTCATTTAGGTAACCTGGAAGTTAAACCCCATAAAAAAGTTTGAATTTAATTAGACACAGCATAGGGAACCAATTTTAGAGAGACTATTAGACTGTAATTACAACATTTCTTTTATATATTTCCTTTCACAAATTTTAAACTTACACAGACAATCTACAGCATGCTTGAACTTTCTGAGTTGTCCTAAACATCCCTCTTTCTTAAACAACCAGTCATTTTACTTAGGACAAGAATTTACCATACAAGATTCTTTTTCATAAAAATCTCTTTTTCATAACCTTCCTTACCACAAATACCTCTTTACCTTTATAACCTTTGAAAGAGACAAAGTCGTTTTTCTTCTGTTAGCAAGTTGGGGTTTGTGCTGCCTGTTGCTGTGTGTATCTGTGAAGGGGAAGCAGATGGAGAGGTTTCCCCCACACCATAGAAGTTATTCCCCTCAAGAGATTGCTCCATTAGACTTCTTGCTAGGGCTTGTCTGAGTAAGTGTGGGATATTCTTAAACCCCTGAGGTGGGACTCTCTAGGTTGAAGTTATTGGTTAAAGGTTTAGGTCGCTTTCTGGGGACAAACAGGGCTATTAGAGACAAAGATGAATGTAGAGGTTGGGTAAATATTAAGCATGTCCTCATCTTTGAAAGTATATTTTTGCCCCAGAGAGGTGTAAGGTATTTTGACATTTCCAGGGTCTGGTGGGAGAATGGGCATTGGTCTTTTAAGTATTAATAATATAAACGGGTGTGAATTTTTCCTTTGGAGGGAGGGGTTGTCATTTGCTCCCATTATCTGACTGGATTTGGAGGAGAGTAGCTTAGAGAAGTAGGCAGTTTTTGAACCCAAAAGGGAAATTTATCATTTTACTTGCTGCCTCTAGAGTTGCCCTGGGCTTTGTCTTGTTGGTGAGATGTCTGATTTGGAAGCCAGCCAGGGCAGAAACCCCTTCAGCTCAAGGCCATCAGGGGTGGGGGATTCCATCCCAGGAGCCCTCTGGCCCTCAGGGCAGTCCCATTTCCAGTGGCCAAGCTTGGGTCAGAGGGGGCAAGCTCTGCGGGGCTTTTTCCCATTTATCCCATTGGGGCAGTTTGCCTTCCAGTGGTCTGGTTTCCCACACCAATGGCCGTTATCTGGAGGAGTGTTCTTAGGTCAACCTGGAGTGGGCTGGGGACTGGAAAGCGGCCAGCAGCTGAGCCTGCCTCTTGTTCTTGAGTTCTTTTTTTTTTTTTCTCTTAACCCTGTTTTCTTTAATCTGCTCTTAGTTATAAAAGACTGAGGGGGTGAATTTGAGGATTTCCTGCATAGGGGCCATGAAAATTAAATGTTTGTTTTTGAGAGTCTAAGGGTCTGATTTACCCCATGCTCTAAAATGCAGCCCTGGGGTGAGTCTGAGGGAATGGAGGGCCTCATGGGACTGGGAAGAACATCCACTGGGGACACAAACCACAGTTTCTCCTGGGGCATCCCACCAAGGGAAAAGGGCTCCCATCGTGTCCACAGAGGGCCTCTGAGAAGCACTTTCCAAAGGGGCATCCCTCCTATTGGAAAAGATCTCCCAGCACTAGTGCCTTACATTGGATGAACACTGGGTGAGTGGCCCCAGGTCACTTCAGGTATGAATTACACTAGGTAGCCAGCCCAGGTATGAGTTACGCTGGGTGCTTCATCCAGGTACGAGGGGAAGGGGTTGAGGGAAGACTCACCATTCTGGTGCTGTTTGGGATCATCTGGCTTAAAACGCCTGAGCAGGATGGCTAGCTGCCTTCACTGGAGAATTGACAGGGAGAAAGAAGGGGTCTGAGTTCACCAAAATGTGTGTAGGTTCACTTTCATCGAGCTTCCACTGCCAGTCATGCTACCTGTAGGGAGTGGGGAACTTTTGACCAGAAAGGACAGGAGACGGCCTTTGTCCCTTCTGGGCAAGGCAGCCAGACCTGTTCACTTTTAGGCTACACCAGGGAGTGGCCCTGGCCAGTTGCCATCAATTGCCAGAGGAATACGAGACTTTATCCTCTGGAACATGGAAAAGGAAAGCAAAACTCTAGACCCTCACCAGATCGGGTAACAATGGTCAGACATCTTTCCTCCAGGACCTCCTGGTCTGCCAAGGAGTGGCCCTGACTGGCACCTCCAATTGTCTCTAGGTTTGGGTGCTGTCCACTGAAAGTCTGGAGTTGGAGGAGAGGAAAGGGAGAGAGTAGGGGAGCAGTCTCCAGGCACTTCCTGAGCTGTCCCCAAGCACTCCCTGGGTCACCAAAATGTCACAGGTGTGACTAGATCAGGCCGTTATTGTGGGCTGTGAAGGAATTTACCAAGACAGTTGTAGGTAGAAAAAGGCAGATTATTAGAGAACGCAGGAAAACACATTGCAAGAGTGCAATGGGCAGCACAGCAGAGAAGGGGCTGTCTGCAAAGAGGCAGAAGCTAGGGGGAGGTTTGATAGGGCCGTGCTGCTGAAGCTAGTTGGAGCAAGGCTTTTGTGAACAGGTTGTTGTGCCAGTGGGTGGTTTGCAGTAGCTGGTTCTCAGGACCATTGTTCTCCCAGACCTGGACCCCTTCCTCATTGTTGCTTATCTTATTAGGACTCCACAAAGTGATGCTAACACCATGGGGATACTCACTGTAAAAGTATGGTGAAGAATGCAGGCTATACAATTGCCCAGTCTTAAGTACTTAAAAAAGAACTCTATGGGGATGAAAGGCTGGGTGGAAGGTAACTAGTGATTATACGCCACTCCTTGTACATTTTGGTATCTGTCTTAGTTTCCTGCCACTGTTGGCAGCTTCATGCAGCAGGAATGCCCTCTCTTACAGTTCTTGGGCTCAGAGTCTAGGGTCAGGGCACTGGTGGGGCTGCTTCCTTCTGCAAGCTCTGGGGAGGGTTTGTCTCCTTCCTTTTTAGTTTCTGGAACTCCCTTCATTCCTTGGTCTTTGGATTCTTCCTCCACTTTTGAAGCACATCACTCCAATCTCTGTCTCTCCCGCACACCTGCTATGAACTCAGACTCCCTGCCTCCCTCTCCTGAGGACACTTCTGATGGCTTGGGCTCTCCCCAGTTATGGAGAATCATCTCCTGCCTCCAGATCCCCAACTTCGGCACACCTGAAAAGCCCCTCTACCATGTTGTAAGGGAGGTGTCACAGGTTCTGGTATGCACAAGTTCTGGGCATCAGGACCTGGACATCTTGGGGAAGGGTATTCAGCCCACCATGGTATTTTCCAATCTTTTCCATGATGAAGAGACATGTTACTTTATAGTGGACAAAACATATATAATATATTTTATACTGCCAAGCAGACGGACCCACTGGAAATGTGGGGCTCACTTACTTTATTTAAACTCAAAGCTCCTCAGCAAGGCCCATGAAGTCCTGAGTCATCTGATGCTGTGGATGCTTATGCTTCCTCTCCAGAGGCTGTCCTCTCCTTCCCAGGCCACAGATGCCCGGAAAGCCTTGATGCCTGGTGCACGCTCTGCTCCCCTCAACCTCCCTGCTTTGCTGTCCCCTCTGCTCTGGGACACGTGCCAGGGCGTGAGTGTTATGAGTGCAGCAAAGCCAGGTGAGGCTCCACCTCCAGGAGGGTGCTGCTGGCTGAGGGTCTTGCGCCCACCTTCATCAGGTGGCAGATCAGACTCACCAAGGGCCGTGGCTGGCCTTCCATTCTCTCAGCCTCAACGCTGCCCTGGCAAGCCGTGCAGTGACTGCCCTCAGGCCTCAGCCTCTGCTGCCCGCCATCTTCGCAGGCCTGAGCTCAGCCCCTGCTCCCCGCCATCTTCGCAGGCCTGAGCTCAGCCCCTGCTCTCCGCCATCTTCACAGGCCTGAAGGTGCTGTGCCTCTAGGTTCTCCCTCTACACTCTCCCACTCACCTGCTGTGAAGGTGCCCAGCCCAGCACTCCCCTCCTCTTCCCTCCCTACCTCTGGCCATCAGAGGCTTCAGAAAGTCGTCTCTGGGCCAGTGGCTCCCAGTGTCTGTCTCCAGCCCTGAGTTCCCACAGAGCACCGGCACAGGTGTTCACCTGCCCATTGGATGCCGCAGCCGTGCTTGCTGCCACGCCTCTTGGTGGGCACAAGGGCAGCCCCTCGCCTAGCATCCTCCACCTCGCAGCTGCTGAGACAGGAACCTGAGTCCTTCCCTCTTCCTCTGCCTACAGCCAGCGTGTCTCCTGCCTGCCAGCCCCTCCAGGATGTCTCTGGCGTGAGTCCTCCCTCCCTCCAGCCAGCACTCTCTCCCAGCCACTGTCCTCTTGCTGAACAGCCAGGACAGGGCTGAGCTCTGGTGTCCTTGCCCCATCCAGTCCGCACAGTGCAGGCAGATGGAGCACCCGAAGCAGCGCTCAGGCCCAGTCTGCCCATCCCCAGCACCTGCCGAAGGCTCCAGCTATACTCAGGGAGATCCAAGCTCTTTACACTGCCCAGAAGAGGGGGCTACACCAGCTGTCCTGGCCCCGCTGACTACCTGGGCCCCTCCTGAGCACGCCTCTCCCCAAAGATGCCCGGGTTTTCTTCTCGTCCCCTGCCTGGCCCTGCCTCCGCTATTCCACTGACCAGTGCAAAGATCTCCACTGCAGTCACCTGTTCAGCGACACTGCCATCTAAAGCACCCGAAGTCCTTTCATGGCAACCTGACACACAGTCTTCTGGGCATCCCAACCTTGGGAAGTCACCTTCTTCCACATTGGTTTACTTGCCATTGTTTCTTCCCCGACCCCATTTCCATTCCTTCCATCCACTGCCCCTCCCATCCCATCTCCCCAGTATGTCTCCTTCACCATCTCCCCAGTATGTCTCCTTCACCATCTCCCCAGTATGTCTCCTTCACCATCTCCCCAGTATGTCTCCTTCACCATCTCCCCAGTATGTCTCCTTCTCCATGTGCCTGGCTCATAGTAGGGATTCAGTAAACCATTCTTATGCAAAGGTCGCAAGTCTTTGGGGTCACTTAGGAACAGGGTGATTAAAAAATGAGCGCGTGAAGTGTTGAATGATCAGGACTGTCCTCTTCTGGGGCAAGGCCACGAGGAGACCCTCTGAACCGGGCCTAGGGCCTGCTTATTGATCAGCCCAGAAGGTGGCCTAGCCCGCCCAAGTGTGCCAAGCCCCTGCGGGGACAGACACCTGGGCAGGCTCATCCGCTCCATCTGCTACCCGAAGCGCAAGCTGCTGAGTGAAGGAATGGCTTTAATTTGCTAAAAAAACGATTGATTTGGCTTAGTTCCTTGCAAAGTGAGTCATTTTAATCAGTGCCATCTAATACTGTTTGCGATGAATTTTGCAAACGTTAGCAGCTCCATTTTTTCTCTCTCCAAAGTTACTGCAATAAAGTTACAAGAGGAAGCCCAGTAAGAAGCCCTGGCGTCCACCCTAGAGAGTGCCCGCAGCCTGTGTATGCCTTTGCCAGGCTGCTCAGTTTCTGGTGGTGCTGGCAGAGGAAAGGGGGCTGCTGCCTTGAAGAAAGGAGTAGACCTCACTCTGACCCAAAGCTGATCCCCGTGAATGTAACCCACGTCACCACGTCAGACTCACACCCTCCCAGGCCGTGAGAAAGTGACCACATTGATGGTGACTCTGGAGAGCTGGCTTTGCCGGTGCAGACTCACCCAACGTCTGCCGGGCGATTCCTATGGGCCAGACACTGGCCGTAGCTCTTCATGAGCAGGGAATTTTATTCACTGCTTGCAGCAACTCTGGGACCCTGGTGCGTGGTATTGCACCTGTGAGTTGGGGTCGGGGAACCGGGTCCCATTAGGGCCCTTCCCAGGCAGGCCTTGTCCTTCCTTAGCCGCAAGGCTTGTCTTCAGTTCATTAACCTCATCACCTTTGTTAGACAAGGATCAGACCTGGCCTAACCAAGTCCTTTTATTTTGTTCAAGTCTAACTTTCTGCTAATTCCAGCCTAGTTCTTGTTCAGGCATACAAGCATGGCCCCCACCGCATGTGTGTGTGTCCATGCCCAAGTCCTTCGTGTCGGCCTCTTGCTTGGGAATGCCAGCCCTGCAAGAGCAAGGATCCCGTTCACTTGGCACTGTCCCTGGCACATGGGGGCCTGGAGAGCATCTGTGGTGCCAATGAATAGGCAAATAAGTTCGTGGAGCTTCCGGAAGATTGAGACTATTTTTTGGCAATTTTGTATTCCCTTGGAGCCTAACACAGCATGCCCGGCAGGTGCTCAGTAAGAATTTGCGGGGGGAAGGAGAGGTGGGAGGGAGGTGACAGAGAGATGGAAGAGGAAAGGAGGGAAGGTTCTTTGGAGACGCTGCGCCACACTCACCAGGGTTGCATCCTGCAAAGTCCACTTAGTCTCATGTGAGGACACCTGTGCTATGAAGCTTTGGGCCACACCTGGTTCCCGAGTGGTGGCTTAGACCCCGCGAGATGCCAGGATGCCTTTTTTCTAAGCTGTGTTCCAAGATCTTTGAGAGGTGGTGTCTAGGAGCTGAACTCTGGGGTCAGCCGGCCTTGCCTCTGGCCCCACCTCTGCTGTCCCCTATGCAGGTGGCCCTGGTAAGCCCCGTGCCCCTGGGAGCCACTTTCCTTGGCTGTCAGATGAGGACTGTGACCCTCCCAGGATGACTGTGGGGGTGAGGGGGGTCGTCCCTCCTGTTTTAGCCCAGAGTTCATCTCGCAGGGTGATGGGGGATGGTGGCAAGTGGGGGATGGTGGCAAACATGGCAGGAGCATCTGTCTCCTGCCCTCTCTAAATTCTCTCTTCCAGCCCCCAGGCACCGCTCATTGTAAAGGGCCAGAAATATAACCCTTGCAGAAGGAGATGCCTACAGACTCCATGTAAGAAGGTACATAGCTCCCTAGAGTCTCAGCACTCTGAGCCTGGGGCAGACACATCCTTCCCAGGATGGACTCACGCCACCCTTCCACCCACACCTGCAGCTGGGCTGTGTCCTCAGTCCCCACCTCCAGATTTAGGGGCTCAGCCGCCATGAGGCTCACTGTGTCTTAGTAATGTGAATCCGAATAACTGTGGTGGCTTGCCAGGGGAGGACTCAATGAAGGAGCAGAGCAGACGGACCTTCAGGGAGGGATGCGATTTATTAAGATTACTCCTAGGTGCACGCTTAAGATTCAGATATTTAAAAACTAGGCTGGGAGGATAGCCAGGGGAATTGGGAAGCTAAGGTGGGTATGAAGCTTTGCCTCCACTCTTGTGGCTGCTGGGGATTAGGGCTTCCCTCCCTATTCCTGCTGTGCCACTGCCCCGAGTGATCAGCTGCACTGAGGCCCAGGGTAAACACAGCTTTCTAAGCAGCCATTGGCAAATCCTTGCGGGCGTGAGATTGAGGTCTGCAGAGCTCTCGCGTTCACTCTGTCATCCACACACGCACAGAGCTGCTGTTTATGGGCCACTTCGCACGCATGGCAGGCCTGGGAGCGGATTCTCATTATTGTGATTTTGCTTCAGGGGACTGAAGTCCAGAGAGGTTGACGTATCTGCCCGGGGTCACACAGTGAAGAGGCAGAGACACTGGCCAGAGTCCCTGTGCTCCCAAAGCCACCCCCATCCCCAGTCTGCGTGGATCCCCCCTGCAGGCAGGTCACACTGACCTGACAGATGACCAGCACCTGAACCTTTCCGCAAGACACGAGAGCTGTGCGAGGAAAAGATACTGACGAGGCTGCGTTGCTGCTGGGCGACAGGGACATAGGGAAATCTTTATACTCTGATCCTGCCCATGTCTCAGTATTTTTGAAGATGCTCATAATTAAAAGTTTGGGGCTGTAAATAAACTCTAGAGAGATGCCTGGGACACGTCCAGAGCTACGGATTTGGGGTTTGAAAGCTCCAGATGAAATGGCAAAATGACAGCTAAAGCAAAGTTTCGCTTGCACTTCCTTGCGACAGAGGAATTTAATTTGTACCTTTTGAGAGCACTTCTTGGCTGTACTGCTCGGATGACGGGAAGCCAGGCAGACGCCGAGTTTGTTTCGCTGATCCGGAACGTGGGTGGGTCGGCGCTCCCGGAGGGCACCAAAGCCTCGCCCGACCAGGAGGCTAAGATGAGCTCAGAGCAGGAAATGTTTTTCCGCCTGGCAGAGGGCCTGGCGCGCACTGGGAGCAAAGCCCTCGATCAGGATTTCACAGAGGGAAGCTCCACGGGTTTCGGAGTTGCTGGAGGGGTGAGGCCCTTTCCGAGTTCACAATGAGGCCCCTGGCGAGGTGGTGGTGAGGGTCCTGCTTCCTACTCCATGTGTGACCTTGAACAGGTGACCTGACTCCTCTGTGCTTCAGTATCTTCACCCATGAAACTGCAGCATCTGTGCTGCCCACTTGGCAGGCCCCCACAAGGACCGAATGTAATGAAAGCTGTGTCTGGCACCCCGCAAGCACCCGATAAAGTCAGTCTCTCTGAGGACGATTAGGCCATGCGGCCTCAGAAAGGGGTCTGCATAGCATTTTGCTAGAAATCCGTAAGGATGCTCACTTGGTGACAACCGTACTTAGAACTGGAGCCCCACCTTCCCAGAGACCGTCCGCGGCGGGGTTGGGGGGGGCCCTTCCTCCTTCTGGGAGACCCTCCGTGGGGTGGCCTCTTCCTCCTTCCGAGAGACCATCTGCGGTGTGGGGGGGTCCTTCCTCCTTCCAGGAGACCCTCTGCGGGGCGGGGGGGGGGGCTCCCTCCTCCTTCTGGGAGACCCTCCGTGGGGCGGCCTCTTCCTCCTTCCTGGAGACCCTCCACCGGGGAGCCCCTTCCTCCTTCCGGGAGACCCTCTGCAGGGGCTCTTTCCCCCTTCCGGGAGACCCTCCGTCAGGGAGGCTCCCTCCCAGCCCTTCCCCAGCCTGCCCAGTTGCAGAAGGCGTCTTGGATCCTCCACCTGCGTTCAGTCTCACTGGTCTTATTGCTTCTTAAGCTGCTTCCTTTGCCGACAGCTGGGCTTTTCTGATTTTGTGCCTGGGTCCTGGGCTGACCTGAGCATTCCGACCTCATGAGTGGTCAGGAAAAGAAGGGGCAGTGGGGGGATGGGGGTGCCTTCTACCCTCCCAGGGACTCAGCAGCCATCCTTGAAATTTGTACAAAAGGGATTTATGGTTTTCGTGGTAAATTAATTTGAAGACTTAGCGCTTACTGAAATCGACTTCTTGAGCCTCTGTGTATCTTTGTTTGGTGTGGGAACCCACCTTGAGTATCACAAGAGATTTTCACTGTGGAGTTCCGGAAGGGGCCCCCCGTCTCTCTTCTCTGACACCTGCAGCCTGAACCTGGCCAAAGGCCTCACTGGCAGCTCTGAGGATTCAGTTCCAGGCAGGACCTGAGGCCAAGACAAGCAGCAGCAGATCCATGGCCAGCCGAGTGCCACAGGACCCTTTGCTTCACAGAGAAGCCTGGACTTCATCAAGCTCGAAATACCTACCCGAGAGCAGGAAACAGGGGACTTCACTCTTCAAAGTGCCTCTCACGTTTGTTGGAGAAACGAGCTCCAAATAAACCCTAAAAAGAAATGGAAAAAGAGAGATGAAGACAAGTCAGGCTGGGCCCAGGCTGGCCAGGGAGTCCCTGCCTTTCACCCGCCTCTCCCCCAGGGCTGCTGTGGTGCAAGGTGAGAGGTCCTCATCCGCAGGATTCCCAGCCAGGCAGAAGCAGAAACTTGCCCAGCTTGCTGGATCTCTGATGGGTGATTCTGCCCCAAAACCTGGCTGAGGACTCTGGGGCAGGAGGCTGGCCACCTGTGGTGGGTCGTGGCCTAGTCGGGTGACCTTCAAAAGATGCCTTTTGAGTTTTCTTTCTGCAGCATGCCACTACACCAGGCACTGGGATGTGGAAATAAATGTGGCATCCCTGCACTGGTGCCCTCAGGGGTGAGTGGGAAGCCAGGCATGTGCACGCAGGTCACACGTGGACCACGTGCCCCGTGGTGAGCTGGGCCCTCTGCAGACCCAGGGGTATAGTGGAGAGTAGGGAGAGGTCAGCACAGCTTCCTGGGGAGAGGAGGAAGGCAGCTGTCCTTCCATCCAGCATCTGCAGGAGCTCACCATGATGCACCCACACTCATCCCACCCTCCCAGCCCTGTTCAGGCTTCCCCAGCGCCACCTGCCAAGCGCAGCACTGTTCACCTCCCCACTCGCGGGGTGGACAGTGGGCACCTCGTGCTGGGGCTGGCATCACCTTCAGCACCGTCTTGAATCGGTGGCAGTGATCTCTGTGTGAGATTTCAGTCTCCCATAGTCAGGCAGTGGCCCCACTTCCTCAGTCTCCCCTCACACCCCTGACCGGGACACTGCTTCCTGTGTGGCCACAAGCCGCCTCGACCTGCAGAGTAATTGTTTGTTTTCCCCAATCCTGCTAAGTGTCCAGCCCCCACCCGCTCCCGATTTTAAAAGCACCCACCTGTTGGTGTCTGAAAAGACAGCAGATGCAGTGGTCGGTGCTGTGGGTTTGGGAGACCCCCGTTCACTGCCCCCGACACACACTGCTGAAGAGCAGAAGGCACCTCATACAGTCTGGACACTCCTCCGAACCTCATGTTCAAACGGGACCCCAGTGTTGGAAGGGGGCCTGGTGGGAAGTTTCTGGGTCACGGGAGCAGATCCCTCATGACTTGGCACTGTCCTGGCCATAGTGAATGAGTTCTCGTGAGGTCTGGCTGTTGAAAGTGTGTGCCGTCTGCTCCCGGCCCCTGCCTCTGCCTCTTGCTCCTGCTCTGGCCGTGTGATGTGCCTGCCCCTGCCTTGCCTTCCACCTTGAATAACAGCTCCCTGAGGCCTCCCCAGAAGCTGAGCAGGTGCCAGTGCCATGCTTGTATAGGCTGCAGAACTGTGAGCCAATTACACCTCTCTTCTTTATCAATCACCCAGCCCCAGGCATTTCATAACATCAAGGCAAGAACAGACTAACATAGTACCCAGGTCTCTGATCCCTGGGCCCAAACATACCCCAACAGAAGCTCCCAGGAGGCAGGCGGCCCCGTTGCTCCCATCCCTCTGAATCAGGTGGGTGAGGGGCCTGCTTGGGTGTCTGGAGGCCACAGCAGAGGCTGGAGAAGGCGGCTACTGAGCCCCAGCTCAGGGGACCCCCTCCTACTGGGGGCAGATGGAGGGAAGTTGGCTTTGGGTCTGCCCTTCCCAGTGGGGTAAAGGACCAGGCGCCATTTCAGCCAGCTTGTCACTAGGAAGGCCGAAACCAGAGAATGGGGCCACATCACAGAAAATCCCAATTTCCATGTGGAAAAGTTGCGGCTTCACTCTGAGTGCAGCTAGGCCAGATCCTGACAGACCAGAGCGACACCACTGCTGGTGGAGATTGACAGAAAATATCCCAGGCTTTGGTGGGAAGAGAACGGAGAAAGCAGGGAGGGTGGGGGCAGAAGCAAGGTCAGTGCTGCTCTCATGGCCCATGTCCTCTCCAGGCAGTGGCAGAGAAGAGGCCAGATGCTTCCTGGGCACCTGCACATGCCTCTGCTCTCACGTGACCTGCACACGTTCCAGGGCCAGATGGCTTGTCACTTGCCACTCCCAGGGTGGGGAAGGCTGAGGGTTCAGGCTGCTCCCCTGTCACTGCTCAAGGAGGAGATGACCCCTGCTCCCTGCCCACTGCAGAGAAAGCAGGGACCCCCAAGAGTCTCCCTGTATTTCTGAGCCAGGTGACCCTTCGCACAAGTCACCTTGGTCTTTTCTGGGGAGCCTTGTCCTGTCACTTCTTCCCTAACTTCTTCTGTCATTTTGCAATTGCTCTGCCAGCAAGGGCATTATTTGTCGACGCTCCTCAGGCATTATTTGATTAAGAGGTTGAAATGCCATTTTAGAAGCAAAGTCCTGGAATAATCCATATTGATAGCTGGGAGAAATACCAACTGGGGCCCCTCCATAGCAGGAAGCTGGATGAAAATCCAGGATGCCACCCACATCTCACCGCTCAGTTGGAGTCCCTGCGCACTAAGCTATGTGCCAAGGCACCCGAGTGAGTTACTTCTCACTGCTGAGATGGCGGCCTTGGAATTCCAGTAACACAAATTGTCCAGCCCTTTCTCTTCACTAAGGAGGTCTCCATATTTAGAGCAAACAACTACTTACTGAGTTCACTCTGTCTAAATTCCCAATCCTGGATCATTCACAATCTAGTTGTGAAAGTAGAATGTTTGCCCACTAAACAGCAACAACTACAAAGAAGACAACAAAGATGAGAAAGAATCAACTAGTAAATAGTGGGGTGCTTATTCAAAAGTACAGGAGTTGAGGAATGGAGGAATGTGTGTGTGGAGGGGAAGTCAAGAGAAGCTTCAGGGAAGAGGTGGCTTTCATACCAGGTTTTGAAACAACCACCGTTTCATGCTCTTGTGACTGTGGGTTGGCATTTGGGCTGGGCTCAGCAAATGGCTCTTCTGCTGGCCTTGGCTGGGGCTACTCCTACAGTTGTAGACATCTGGCAGTTTGCTGGTGCCAGATGGTCCAGATGACCTCATTCACCTGAGTGGTGGTTAGCACCAGCTCTTAGCTGGGCTCGTGTCCTCCACATGGTCTGGGTTCTTTTTTTTTTTCCTTTTTTTTCAAATACTTTAAGTTCTAGGGTACATGTGCACAACGTGCAGGTTTGTTACATATGTATACATGTGCCATGTTGGTGTGCTGCACCCATTAACTCGTCATTTACATTAGGTATATCTCCTAATGCTATCCCTCCCCCCTCCCCCCACCCCACAACAGGCCCTGGTGTGTGATGTTCCCCACCCTGTGTCCAAGTGTTCTCCTTGTTCAATTCCCACCTATGAGTGAGAACATGCAGTGTTTGGTGTTCTGTCCTTGCGATAGTTTGCTCAGAATGATGGTTTCCAGCTTCATCCATGTCCCTGTAAAGGACATGAACTCATCCTTTTTTATGACTGCATAGTATTCCATGGTGTACATGTGCCACATTTTCTTAATCCAGTCTATTATTGATGGACATTTGGGTTGGTTCCAAGTCTTTGCTATTGTGAATAGTGCTGTAATAAACATACGTGTGCATGTGTCTTTATAGCAGCATGATTTATAATCCTTTGGGTATATACCCAGTAATGGGATGGCTGGGTCTAATGGTATTTCTAGTTCTAGATCCTTGAGGAATCGCCACACTGTCTTCCACAATGGTTGAACTAGTTTATAGTCCCACCAACAGTGTAAAAGTATTCCTATTTCTCCACATCCTCTCCAGCACCTGTTGTTTCCTGACTTTTTAATGATCGCCATTCTAACTGGTATGAGATGGTATCTCATTGTGGTTTTGATTTGCATTTCTCTGATTGGCCTGTGTTCTTTATATGGTGTCTCAGGGCAGTGGGATGCTAGAGGGGAAGCTGTGAGATCCCAATTTTCACCACCTTCCTCACCACTTTCTACAGCTCAAAGCCAGTCTCAAGGCTGGCCCAGATGCAAGGGGCAGGAAACAGCCTCCACTTTCAGTGGAAGGAGCTGCAGGGTCACACTGAAAAGGGCCCTGCATGTGGGATGGGAGGCATGGTGGTGCCATCCATGCAAACAATTCCACACCATAGGAAGACCTCAGTGGTCCAGTCATCAGCCTCAAAGTGGGGCATTCCTGAGACTCTGACCCGACCACATTCTCAGAAATGGAGCAAATATCAAAGGGAAGGCTCAGGGCACCAGCAGCCATGGGAGATGGGATAATGAGCCACACGCCAGGGGACTCGGAAGGCAGAAGACCTGGATCTCATAGGCACAGAGTGGCACTCAGGAGAGGGCTTTGGTGGCAGCTTCCACATTTTATCAACATGGAAACTAAGTCCAGGCAATAGAGGACTTTCTCAAGATCACAAAGAAAGGTGGTGGCTAAGCGAGAACTGGAATCCAGGTGGTTCCAAGCCAGGAATTTGCAGTCAGTGACCTGGTAGAAAGCTGAGTTTGCTGTTCATGATGGAGGCTGCTGCTTGCTTCCAGCCAAGTGAGTGAGAAGGTGGCCATGGGGATCAGACACCAAGAAGTGTGACTGGCAGACACCAAAGGGCATAAGAGATTCCCCAGAATTAACATTAGGGTCTGTCCACAGTGTGACTCTGGATAGAAGGGATGTCATACCTATTAGTCCCCAGGAAGATGTTTGTGGAGTAAATGAACAAAAGAAAGAAATGAATCAAGGTCTTGTTTGCACTTGTGCTAGTGCGTCTGCTGCTGGATTGAGTGTGTTAAATATTCAACTTCACCGAACCAGCATGACACCTGTATATGCCATTCTTACTACCATCTCAGTTCAGGACTTCTCCTCCACCTGTAACATCCCAGCGGGCAGTCTCTTCTCGTGCACTCAGTGATGGGGACGCACCCCCAAGGAGGCAGCAGAGGAAGGCGGGGGCTCAGCAGGTCTGTGTAGGATTTGGCACATCCTTCAAAACCAGGGCACTGGAAGCTAGACACAAGCTGCAAGATGTGGCAGCCGAGCCCAACCTTAATGTCCTTGCCCCATCTCGTGGCAGATGGCCAGAGGTCTGTCTGTTGTTGGCCACAGATGGAATCAAATGATCCCCAGGGCGCTGTGGTAGACACGGAGATGGGCCCCAGACACCCTCTGCACACATGGCCTCACTGCCCAGCTGCAGGGAGTAGTCAGCACACAGTCTCAGCCATCCGCATCTTCTGGGCCAGCCTGGGTTGCCGAGAGCTGCCCCACTGAGCCCACACCTTTCCTGGGGAGCCATTCCATGGGATATTCCAATGAGGACCGTGTACCCCAGAGCTCCCCACCAGGTGGGCCGGCGGCTCTTCAGATCGTACACAGTGAGCATCATTCTGCCTGGTGAGCATCGTTCTGGCTGGTCCTGCCTCCCCCACTTCGGGGCGTTGGACCTTCTGCACATCCTGCTTCCAGACACCACTGTGGCCTCTGCGTCTGGAGAGCCCAACCCAGACAGACCCCCACTTCCACTCGGGGCTCCAGTCGGCCCCTGGCTTGCATTCATGAAGCGTCCTGAATTTTTTCACCCTGCTTTCTGCTTCTCTGTGGCTCCGTGGCTGGTCCTGGTTCCCCGTTCCCAAGGCTGTTCCGTGGCCAAGTCTGGGAAGGAAGGACACCCCTGCTGCGGTTCGGGTATCAGCAGCAGCAGGAGCCCTGTGGGACCTGCCCCGTGGGACCTGCCCCGTGGTGAGACTGTGATGGAGGAGGCCTCTCCGTCTGCTCTGCTGCCTCAGCCTCAGAACTGGCATCCAAGTGCTGCTTGCATGACTTTCCTGTAGCTGCTGGAACAGAGTGCCACACCCTTGGGGGCTTCAAACTACACACATTTATTTTCTTACAGTTCTGGAAGTCAGAGGTCTAAACCAAGGTGCCAATAGGTCTGGCTCCTCCTGGAAGCTTCAGGGGAGAACTCGTTCCTGCCTCTCCTGCTTCTAGAGGCCTCCTGCATTCCTTGGCTTGTAGCCCCTTCCTCTGCCTTCAAAGCTGGCAACGTCATGTGAAAGTTGTCAGAATCAAAATACAGTCACTTGTGCCAAACCCTAACAAAAAAAGAGTCAAGAAGCTAAGAAGGGCCCTCCCCGCCCTGCACACCTGGCGGTCATAAGAACTATCATAAAGGCTCTCTGAAGGGCTCTTATCTACATATGTCTGTAGTAAGAACTTTTCTGAAGGACTTTCCAAACTGCAGCTTGCTATATGAGTCACAAGGACAGCTGGCTGGATGCACAAGAACCCTTGCCTGACACGCTGTCTCCATCTCCAGGCATGAACTGACGTCAACTCTCACAACAAGACTCTGTGACCAGGGTTCTCTTTGCTTCAAAACAACGTATGTGCATGCCTCCCTTTGCCTTTAAAAGCTTCCCCTGGCCTCAATCTCCTTGCACATGCCTGTGGTCCCCACAGCCCTTGTAGCCTGGACAGGAACCCCCACTGTGCACTCCTGGATACACTCGGCATCTCTGGAGGAGCTGTCTCTGTTGCTTAGGTTGACAACAGCATCTTCAAATCTCCCACTGACCTCTGCTTCTGTGGTCACATCCTCTGTGACTTGGACCCTACTGCCTCCCTCTCATAACGACCCTCGTGGCACATGGGGCCACCCAGATAATCCAGGATGAGCCCCCATCCCAGGGCTTTTCACCTAATCCCACCTGCAGGGTCCCTTTTGCCATGCCAAGGAACATACTCACAGGCTCTGGGTTTAGGGTGTGGACATACTTGGAGCCAATATTCAGCCCACCTGAGTGCCTTATTTAGGGTGGGAGAGGAAGGGCCGAGTGGCAGATAATCCAGTCAGATCCTGCGTGCTCTGTGGGTAGCCGCCGGCAGGTAGCGGTAACTGACCTCAGTCCATGCTTGGACTTGCATAAAGCTATGGGTCAAGTTCCTCCGGGTGAAGTGCAGTCCCCATCCCCGCCCCCGTGCTCACAGTCCTTTGCGCCTGCTATTGCTGTGCACGCAGAGAAAACTGCCCCTCGGGCCTTCGCGTGGCTGTCCTTCCCCACTCCATCAGGGGTCTGTTCCAGCGTCAGGATCTCTCCACTGCACGTCCAAAGTGCGGCCCACTCTTCACCCCTTCACCCTCGCCTGTTCCTCTCAGCAAATGATCATCTCTGTGTTTACTGTGTGTCCTCGGTAGAACGTAAGCTGCCCGAGGACAAACAGGGTGTGTTTTGTTCAAGGCTCTTTTCCAGGGGCTATAGGAGCGATACAGGCATTTAGTGGGTGTTGTGGGGTTGAACTCTGTCCCCCAGAAAGATATGGGGAAGTCCTAGTTCCCAATACCTGCAAATGAGACCTCATTTGCAAACAGGGTCTTTCAGGTGTAGTCAGGTTGAGATGAGGTTGTACTGGGTGGGGATGGCCTTAGGAGGGGAAGGGGGTTCAGGAGACACACGCGGAAGATGGCAGCGGAGACTGGGGTGACGCCTCACTGACCTGGATGTCGAGCTCCCGGCCTCTGGGCAGCAAGGGAAGGAATTCCTGTGGGTTGAAGCCCCCTCATTCATGGTCTTTTGCTACAACAGCCCTGGGAAAGGAACAAGGCAGGATTCAGCTGTTTGTGAGGACGCACAGTCCAAGGCACTGGCATGAGGGTGCTGGCTGCGGACGGCTGTGCTGAGCCTGCTCCTGGCCTGGCCAGCCTGGCTCGCCAGGCACAGCCCACCCCGCCCTGATGTGCAGGATTTCTTCTTCCACCATAAAGATGAGGGCACCCTTCCACTTCGGTGGAATCTTTGAGCAGCTGCCTGTCTTTTAAATAATTTCTCTTAATTGTTTAAAAAAGATAAATTTAAACATTTAGATAATTTAAAAGAAAACGCAGCTCCTACTGCCCTCCTTGTATAACCACCATCCTCTCACTGTCCGTCCTCCCTGTGGAATGATCATTATCTCGCCATCCTTCCTCCCTGTATAACCATCATCCTCTCGCCGTCCCTCCTCCCTGAATAACCATCCTCTCACCATCCCTCCTCCCTGCATAACCATCATCCTCTCGCCGTCCCTCCTCCCTGTATAAACATCATCCTCTCGCCATCCCTCCTCCCTGTATAAACATCATCCTCTCGCCGTCCCTCCTCCCTGTATAAACATCATCCTCTCGCCATCCCTCCTCCCTGTGTAACCATCATCCTCTCGCCGTCCCTCCTCCCTGTATAAACATCATCCTCTCGCCGTCCCTCCTCCCTGCATAACCATCATCCTCTCGCCATCCCTCCTCCCTTATAAACATCATCCTCTCGCCATCCCTCCTCCCTGTATAACCATCATCCTCTCGCCGTCCCTCCTCCCTGAATAACCATCATCCTCTCGCCATCCCTCCTCCCTGAATAACCATCATCCTCTCGCTGTCCCTCCTCCCTGTATAACCATCATCCTCTCGCCATCCCTCCTCCCTGTATAACCATCATCCTCTCGCCGTCCCTCCTCCCTTATAAACATCATCCTCTCTCCGTCCCTCCTCCCTTATAAACATCATCCTCTCTCCATCCCTCCTCCCTGTATAAACATCATCCTCTCGCCATCCCTCCTCCCTGTATAACCATCATCCTCTCGCCGTCCCTCCGCCCTTATAAACATCATCCTCTCGCCATCCCTCCTCCCTGTATAACCATCATCCTCTCGCCGTCCCTCCTCCCTTATAAACATCATCCTCTCGTTGTCCCTCCTCCCTGTATAACCATCATCCTCTCTCCATCCCTCCTCCCTGTATAACCATCGTCCTCTCGCTGTCCCTCCTCCCTTATAAACATCATCCTCTCACCGTCCCTCCTCCCTGTATAAACATCATCCTTTCGCCATCCCTCCTCCCTGTATAACCATCATCCTCTCGCCATCCCTCCTCCCTGTATAAACATCATCCTCTCGCCGTCCCTCCTCCCTGTATAAACATCATCCTCTCGCCGTCCCTCCTCCCTGCATAACCATCATCCTCTCTCCGTCCCTCCTCCCTGTATAACCATCATCCTCTCGCCGTCCCTCCTCCCTGTATAAACATCATCCTCTCGCCGTCCCTCCTCCCTGTATAACCATCATCCTCTCGCCGTCCCTCCTCCCTGTATAACCATCATCCTCTCGCCGTCCCTCCTCCCTGTATAAACATCATCCTCTCGCCGTCCCTCCTCCCTGTATAAACATCATCCTCTCGCCATCCCTCCTCCCTTATAAACATCATCCTCTCACCATCCCTCCTCCCTGTATAAACATCATCCTCTCGCCGTCCCTCCTCCCTGTATAAACATCATCCTCTCGCCGTCCCTCCTCCCTGTATAAACATCATCCTCTCGCCATCCCTCCTCCCTTATAAACATCATCCTCTCTCCATCCCTCCTCCCTGTATAAACATCATCCTCTCGCCGTCCCTCCTCCCTGAATAACCATCATCCTCTCGCCATCCCTCCTCCCTGAATAACCATCATCCTCTCGCTGTCCCTCCTCCCTGTATAACCATCATCCTCTCGCCATCCCTCCTCCCTGTATAACCATCATCCTCTCGCCGTCCCTCCTCCCTTATAAACATCATCCTCTCGCCGTCCCTCCTCCCTTATAAACATCATCCTCTCGCCGTCCCTCCTCCCTGTATAAACATCATCCTCTCGCCGTCCCTCCTCCCTGAATAACCATCATCCTCTCGCCATCCCTCCTCCCTGTATAACCATCATCCTCTCGCCGTCCCTCCTCCCTGTATAACCATCATCCTCTCGCCGTCCCTCCTCCCTTATAACCATCATCCTCTCGCCGTCCCTCCTCCCTGTATAACCATCATCCTCTCTCCATCCCTCCTCCCTTATAAACATCATCCTCTCTCCATCCCTCCTCCCTTATAAACATCATCCTCTCTCCATCCCTCCTCCCTGTATAACCATCATCCTCTCGCCATCCCTCCTCCCTTATAACCATCATCCTCTCGCCGTCCCTCCTCCCTGTATAACCATCATCCTCTCTCCATCCCTCCTCCCTGTATAAACATCATCCTCTCGCCATCCCTCCTCCCTGTATAACCATCATCCTCTCGCCGTCCCTCCTCCCTGTATAACCATCATCCTCTCGCCGTCCCTCCTCCCTTATAAACATCATCCTCTCGTTGTCCCTCCTCCCTGTATAACCATCATCCTCTCGCCGTCCCTCCTCCCTATATAACCATTATTGTCTCACCACCCTTCCTCCCTGTATAACCATCATTCTCCCTGTATAACCATCCTCCCACAGAGGGACCAGCATGGTGTGTGGTGAGCCTTTTTGGGCAGGCAACTGACCGGCAAAGACTCCCTCCCTGACCCACTGCGAGCCAGGTCCAAACCCCCTTCTCAACTAGGCCTCGACCTTGGCCTTTGTGTCCATGGCTGGCTGAGTCTTGTTATACTGAGAACCCTCCCATCCTTTGCATCTGATCAGATTCCTCGCCCCCAACCATTGATGTCTAAATCCTCGGCCTGCCTTTAGCAAGAACTCCTGCCCTTGGTGTCTAACCAGGTGAGTGGTTGCCAGCCCGGACCCTCACTCTGCTTGTGGGCTGGGCATCCACAGTTGTCTTCACTGAGTCTGAACTGAGCTCGGTTCTAAAGTCCTTCACCTACTCCAGTAGCTTGAATACAGTCTGTCTTGCTGTTTTTCCCAAGTGAGCAATGCAGACAGGTTCTCCTACACATGGTTACTTGCTTTGGATAGTCGCTGTGAAGGAGGACTCGCTGGCTGAGAGGATGAGCGTTTTGAAGGGCTGGGTACACCTTGCTGAGTTGCTGTGCACACAGGAGAGTGTCAGCTGGCACTCCTGCTGGCAGCAAGTGCCAGGAGAGGCCTTGGCCTGGGAGGGCCCCTTTCTCCCAGGGCTGGCTCCAGGGATCTCCTAAGTCGCTGAGATTCTAGGCTCAACCTCAGCTCCTCTGCGCCGGCACCGCCCCCCGCCCCCCGCCCCCCGGCCATCCAGCTCCCACCGTGTCACCTCCAGCAGAGACTGAGAAGGTGCCTCCCCCACCTCTTTAATTGTGGAGTCGGCAAAGGCCCTGGATCACACAGCTGGGCTATTTTTATTCTTCACTGGAAGGTTTTGTCTGGCTCTCTCCCCAGGTGCAAGGCCTTGCACTGGGCTGACTTCACCCCTCATATACAGGGTCGCTTCCAGATGCTGATACCTGCAGCTTTCCAGACACCGCCCCACATCTCCAGGCGGACTGGCCTGGGCATGGAGGCTACAGCCTGGTGTCTCTAACAGGGGTTTTACCCTTGGGTCTGTGAATTTAGATGGAAAACATGTTGCAGTTTTTAAAAATAAATTTCTGATCATCTGTCATTTCTCTCTATAATGCTTATAGACAACCACAGTACCTGCGACTTTGCGCACAGGGAAAACCACAGATCTTTCATCTCTCGAGTTAGCCATTGCTGCTAACTTCAAATATCCTTTATATTCACCAAGGCTTGGGAATTACAGAGTTATTAAGCCCACCGGCCACACGTGATGCAGCCTTCTTCCTGCCACAGGGCCAGGTAAAGGGACTGGCCCAGGATCAGGCCATTGTGTCACACCTGAAGAAAATATCTGATAACAGTATTTTAAAGCAAGTCGTTTATTTTGAAATCCTGGCTATTTTGTTAAGAATTTTAAAACCATATGATATGTCATTTGCAAACATCCTGAAAAGGGTTCCATAGGCAACAGCAGATGCCAAGGGGACCCCTGGCTCAGAAGCCCTGAAGAACTCCTGTCCCACAGGCTTGGAGAGTCCCCTTCCAAAGCACAAGGACAACCTG
Source organism: Pongo pygmaeus (assembly GCF_028885625.2). NCBI lineage: Eukaryota > Metazoa > Chordata > Mammalia > Primates > Hominidae > Pongo > Pongo pygmaeus. The sequence goes on along the minus strand of NC_072386.2, from coordinate 125,698,013 downwards.
AAGTCCTCTAAAAATTGAGGCCATTCCCAGGGACCCAGCAAACAGATCGGGGCCTGGAGGAGGCCGGACAGATTCTTTTTGAATGGAAAATTGGGGGCTGGTCATGCCAGGCCCTTCCTGTTTCCACAGAGAAAACCACATTAGCAATTGCCTGCCACACATATCTGCTATGGAAACTTTGTGTATTTTTTTTATCAGCCTTATGGAGGCATAACTGATATAGAGTAAACAGTGCATATGTAAAATGTACAATTTGATCAGCTTTGACACTTGTGTACTTGTGATACTATCGCCACGATCGTGGTGAGACACGCAGACCCCACTCCTGAGAGTTTCCTTGTGTCCTTGGAACTTCTTCCCTCCCCTCTTCCTCCTCCCTCCCATTCAGGCAACTAACAACCCTACTTTAGGTCACTATAGATTAGTCGGCTTCCTTCCTTCCTTCCTTCTTTCCTCCCTTCCTTCCCTCCTCCCTTCCTTCCTTCCTTCCTCCCTTCCCTCCCTCCCTCCCTCCCTACTTTCCTACCTCCTTCCCTCCCTTCCTTCCTTCCTTTCTTCCTTCCTTCCCTCCCTCCTTCCTTCCTTCCCTCCCCCTCCGCCCTCCCTCTCTCCTTTTCTCCTTCCTCCCCTCCCTTTTTCTTTCCTTCCTCTCCTTCCTCCTTCTCTCTTTCCTCTCCTCCCTCCCTTCTTTCTTCCTTCCTCCCTCTCTCCTGCCTCCCTCTCTTCTTCTCTCCTTCTTCCCCTCCCTCCCTCCTTTACTCCCTTCCCCCCTCCTTCTCTCCTTCCTTCCTTCCCCTCCCTCCCTCCTTCCTTCCCCTCCCTCCCTCCATCTTCCCTCTCTGTCTTCTTCTCTCCTTCCTCCCCTCGCTCCCTCCTTTCCTCCCTTCCTCACTCCTTCTTCCTTCCTTCCCTCCCTTTCTTCCTTTCTTTCTTATTTCTCTCACTCTGTTACCCAGGCTGGAGTGCAGTGGCACAATCATAGCTCACTGCAGCCTCAAACTCCTAGGCTCAAGTGATCCTCCCTGCTCAGCCTCCCAAGTAGCTGGGACTGCAGGTGCTAGGATCACAGGTGTGAGCCACCGTGCATGTGGCCCACTTTGCATTTTCAATAGCGCAATCATTATGGTTGTCTGGGACATCCACAGCTCATCCTTCATGTTGATGGGCAGGGCCCCACGGTGCGGGTATCCATGGCATGCTTGTTTATTCGCTCATTGATGCCAGTTGGGTTTTTCCCAGGTTCTGACATTACAGATGAAGCTGCTGTGAGCATTCATGTGTAAACCTTTGGACAGATGCACACTTTCATCTCTTGTGTAAATATATACGAGGGAAGTAGCCTTGTCATATGGTGGGTGAGTGTTTATCTGGAACCTTCCAAATGGTTTTCAAAGTCTTGTCCCATTTTACATCCCTGGGTCTTCCACATCACACTGGGTGTGCCCAGGCCTTGTAATAAGCCATTTAAATAGGCCTATTAAATTCAGCTATTTAATAGGTGTTTATTATTTTTATCAGCCTTATTGAGGTATAACTGACATAGAGTAAACAGCACCCATCTGAAGTGTAGAACTTGATCAGCTTTGACATGTGTGTGTACTCATGACCATCACCATGATCACGCTGATGCACACGGGCCCCATTCCTGACAGCTTCCTTGAGCCCTTGGCACTTCGTCCCCACACAATGTCTCATTGTGGTTTTAATTTATATTTCCCTAATGACTAATGATATTGAACATTTTTCTTTTGGAGTCAGTCTCACTCTGTCACCTAGGCTGGAGTGCAGTCGCACCATTATGGCTCACTGCAGGCTCAGGCTCAAGTGATCCTCCCACCTCAGCTACCCAGGTAGCTGGGACCATAGGCGCTCACCACCAGATCTAAGTTTCACCATGTTGCCTGGGCTCAAGTTTCACCATGTTGTCTGGCCTCAGCCTCCCCAAGTGCTGGGATTACAGGCATGAGCCACCATGCCTGGTTAATTTTTGTATTTTTAATAGAGACGGGGTTTTGCCATGTTGCCCAGGCTGGTCTCAAACTCCTGGGCTCAAGTGATCCTCCTGCCTCAGCATCCCAAAGTGCTGGGATGACAGGTGTGAACCACTGTGCCTGGCCAGATATTGAGCATTTCTATGTGTTTATGTGTCATATATATATATATATAGAGAGAGAGAGAGAGAGAGAGTCATGTATATATATATGTCTTCTTTGGTGAGATATCCATTCAAGTCTTTTCCCCACTTACTTAATTGGGTTGTTCATTGACTTACTATCTGGATATAAGTTCTTTTTCAAATACAGGATTGCAAATATTTTCTTGCAGTCTGTGGTAATTTTGTTCTCTTGGTGACGTCTTTTGAAGAACATAAGTTCCTAATGAAGTCTAATTTACCCAATGTTTCTCTTGCATGCTTTTAGTATTGTAACTAAGAAATTGTTGCCTAACCCAAGATCACAAATATTTTTCTCCCGTTTTTTGTTGTTGTTGTTGTTATTAGATATTTTATGGTTTTAGGTTTTACCCTTAAGCCTATGATTCATTCTAAGTTAATTTTTGCATATGGTGCAGGCTATGCAAAAGTTCATTTATTGCCTGTGGATATCCACATGCAATGGTTCTAGCACCATTTGTGAAAATGGGGGAGGGGAAGGGGGAGGGGGAAGGGGGAAGGGGGAAGGGGGAGGGGGAAGGGGGAAGGGGGAAGGGGGAAGGGGAGGGGAAGGGGGATGGGAGGGGGAGGGGAAGGGAGTGAGAGAGAGAGAAAGAGAGAAAGAAAGAGGAAGGAAGGAAGGGAGGGAGGGAAGGGAAAATCAACTAAGTACATACATGTGGGTCTACCTCTGGCCTTTACACTCTGTTCCATCAACATGTGTCTCTTCCACCTTTTCCACGACATGGTAACTTCTGATTACTGCAGCTTTATCATCAGACTTGAACAAGTCCTCTATTTGTTCTTCATTTTCAAAGTTGCTTTAGCTGTTCCAGATACTTTGAATTTCCATGTACATTTTACTTTTCTTTTTATTCATTTTCTGAAACCCTGAAATTCCCCAAAAGCCATATAAATTTTAGAATCAGTTTGTTATTATCTGAAAAAACTTACTAGGATTTTGACTGGCAGTGTATAGAATCTATAGCTCAAATTGGGAAGAACTCACATCTTAACAATATTGAGTCTTCCAGTCTCTGAATGCGGCTGTCACTATACTTTGTTCTTTTAAATTTTTCTCAGCAGTATTTTGTAGTTTCAGCGCACAGGTCTTGGAAAACTTTTGTCCAACTTACCTCTAAGTATCTTATGTCTTTTGATGTTATTGTAAATAGTTTTGCATTTTCTTTTTTTTGAGACAGAGTTTCGCTGTGTCACCCAGATTGGAGTGCAGTGGTGCAATCTTGGCTCCCTGCAACCTCCACCTCCCAGGTTCAAGCGATTCTCATGCCTCAGCCCCCTGAGTAGCTGGGATTACAGGTGTGCGCCACCACGCCCGGCTAGTTTGTGTCTTTTAGTAGAGACAGGGTTTCACCATGTTGGCCAGGCTGGTCTCCAACTCCTGGTCTCCAGTGATCCACCCGCCTCGGCCTCTTAAAGTGTAGTTTTGCATTTTCAATTTCAATTTCTAAATGTTTGTTACTAATATATAAAAGTTGACTTTTGTATATTAATCTTGTACCCTGCATCCTTGTTAAACCCACTATCAGTTCTAGGGGTTGTTGCTGTTGTTGTTTTAGAGTTCGTGCTATTTTCTATGTAGATGATCATGTCTTCTGTGATTTCAGACAACTTCCTTTTTTACATGCAGGATGCCTTTGATTTACTTTTCTTGACTTATTGAAAGGCTAATCCCCAATATAATGCTGAGTAGGAGTTGGGTGGGCCAGTGTCCTTATTTGTTTTTTACCTCAGGGGAGAGCATTTGGTTGTCCAGTAAATATGGTACCACCTGTGGGTTTTTTTATAGACACCTCTTGCTATGCAAGCAAGTTCCCTTCTACTCCTAGTTACCTAAATATGGTACTGCCTGTGGGTTCTTTACAGTTACCTTTTATTATGCAAGCAAGCTCCCTTCTACTCCTCGTTTTTTGAGAGTTTTTATCAGGAATGCAATTAGATTTTGTGAAACACCTTTTCAGCAAATCTTGAGAGAATCATATGTTTTTTGGTTTGGGTTTCTTAATATAAGTTACATTACTTTTTGAATGTTAGGTCAATGTTACATTTCTGAGATAAACACGTAGTCATGAGGTATTATCTCTTTTTAGGAATTACTAGCTTTTATTTGCCAAAATTTTGTTAAGAATGTTTGCATTTATGCTCATAAGGAATATTGGTCTTTAGGTTTATTGTCTCATAATCTCTTTGTCTAATTTTGCTTTCAGAGCAATTCTGACCTCATGGAATGACTTGAGCAGTCCCTTCTTTTCAAGATTTTAGAAGAGATTATTTTAAATTGACATTTTTCTTTCTCATTTGGTAGAAGTTAGTGGTGAAGCTATATGAGATTGTACATTTCCTTGTGGGTGGGCTTTAACTACAAATTAAATTTCTTTAACAAATTTGGAAAATTCATGATATCTATTTATTCTTAAGTGGGCTTTGGTGTTTGGTAGTTCATGTTTTTCAAACCGTATGTCCATTGCATTTAAGTTGTTGAATTTATTGACAGCAAGTTATTTACACTATCTTGTTATTATCCTTTTACTATCTGGGAAATTTTTATAAATGTCACCTCTGTCAGTCCTAACTTGGTTAACTCATTTCTTTTCTATCTTTTTCCTGGTCATTCTGCCTAGAGATTTTATTGATCTTTAGAAAGAAACTTTGGCTTTTAATGATTTTATTTATTATTCTTCAGTTCTCTATTTCCTTAATTTCGATTTGTTGTATTTTCATTTTTATTCAGTTCAGAATACTTTCTAATTTGCTTTTTGGTTTCTTCTTTGATCCTTGGTTTATTAGGAAGTGTTCTATTTCATTTGCAAATATTTGGAGATTTCCAGATAGCTTTCTGTGGTGATTTCTAATTTAAATCCATCACAGTCAGAGAACATACTTTATATTCCTTGAATCCTTTTAAGCTTATTGATACTGGTTTCATGGTCTACAGTATGGTTGCTCTTGGGAGATGCTCTGTGTTCATTTTCTGAAGATAATTTTGCCGGTAAAGAATTCCAGTTTGACAACTTTGCTTTTCTTTCAGACTTTGAGGATGTTCCTCTACTTTCTTTTCACTGGCATCACTTCAGACGAAAGGTTCACCCCCACTCTTTGTTCTTCTGTATGTAATACGTCTTTTTTCTCTGGCTACTGTTAAGGTTTTGTCTTTATTATCGGTTTAAAGCATTTATTTGTGCCTTGGTATTGTTGTTTTATGGTTTTTCATGCTTAGGGTTCATTGAGATTCTTGGATCTGCAGATTCATGGTTTTTATCACATTTAGAAAATGTTTGTATTTTATTTCTTCAAATGTTTTTTCTGACCTTCCTTTTCTTTCCTTTGTAGGCTCCAATTACATGTATATTAGGCTGTTTGACCTTGTCCCAGGACTCACTGAGGCTGTTTTTTTTTAAGTTTTTCTTTCTCTGGGTTTTATGTTGTATAGTTTTTATTACTATGTTTCAAATTGCACTAATCTTTATTCTTCAATGTGAATTCTGCCATTAATCCTATACAATATATATCTTACATATTATAGTTTCCATGTGTAGAGTTTTGATTTGGTTCTCTTTTAAATATTGGTTCTTCTATGTCTCTACCTGATATGTTTATTATTTCCTGTGCATCTTGAACATATGAAATTAAATTATAGTAACCACTTAATGTCCTTACCTACTAATTTCATTATGTGTGTCATTTCTGGTTCACTTTCAAGTGACTGATTTTTCTCCTTAGTATGGATTGTATTTTCTTGCTTTTTGCACCCCTGATAAGTTTTGGCTAGATGCTGGGCATTCTGAGTTTTACCTTATTGGATGCTGGATACACACACACGCACGCACACACACACACACGCACATGCATACACACACGTAATACCGTTGAGTTTATTCTGGAACACAGTTAAGTTACATGGAAACAATTTGTCCTCTTGGATCTTGCTTTTAGGTTTTCTCAAGTGAAAACAGCAGAATTGAGTCCAGGGCTAACTCTCCTTACACCACCATAGTCCCCTGCGTGTGCACTTGATGCCCAGTGATGTCAGGTGCTTTGCACTCTGGCTGGTGGAAACTGGCACTGTTCCTAATCCTGCATAAGCCTCCGGGATCCTTCCCTGTAATTCCTTTGGTGATTCTTCCCTGGCCTCAGGTGGTTTTTTTTCACACACACATGCTGATTTCTAGAGTTCTCTGTGCAGCCGTCTCCCCTCAAGTGCCCTCCCCTGTAGGCTCCACCCTCTGTGGTCTTCCTGAGCTCCTAAGTGTTTTCTCCACTTTGGGAGACCTATGGGTTCCCCCTTCCTGTGCTGCTACCTGAAAACTTTCTCCAGTCAGTAAGGTCGAGCAGTCACAGCACCCACGCAGGGCTCCCTCTCGTTTCACATCCTTCAGGGTGGGTTTCTTTTGTTGTCTGATATATTTTGTCCAAACCATTGGTTGATATATTTTGTCCAGTTTTTTTCCTCCCTTGCTTTCCCTTCCCTTCCCTTCCTTCTTCCCTTTCTTCTTTTCTTCTTCCTGGTCTCACGAGAGAGAATATTCTGGTTCCCATTACTCTATCTTAGCTGAAAGTTATGTTACTTTTTAAAAATTGACTTCAGTCAAGAGAAAGTTTTACCAGAAACATTTATTCAACAAATATTTATGTGTTATTTTCTGCAAAGGTTAATATGCCTAGAGCTGTGACTAAGACAGACAGGATCTCTGCCCTAAGAGGTGAGAGAGGCATGAAGTGAATCTCACAATTAGCTATTTAATTTCAGTTGTTCTTGTCCTGGGCACTGTGAATCCAATGATGACTCTCAGAGCTCATAGCTGAATAGAGAGGTCAGTGCCCCACGCCTTCTTAAGCAGGTGGAGGGGCCAGCAATGCACCTGCTTAGGCAGATGGAGAGGTCAGCACTCTGCGCCTTCTTGGGTGAGTGGAGGGGTAAGTGATGCACCTGCCTAGGCAAGTGGAGAGGTCAGTGCCGTGTGCCTTTTTAGGCAGGTGGAGAGGTCAGTGCCCTGCGCCTTCTTAGGTGAGTGGAGGGGTCAGCGACGCGCCTGCTTAGGCAGATGGAGAGGTCAGCACCCTGCGCCTTCTTAGGTGAGTGAACGGGTCAGCATGATGCCTTCTTAGGGGCTATGGGAGATGCTAGGGAGGACACTGAGGAGCAGCAGAGTTGAGTGGAGTGACTCGGTTTCTCCACTGTGAAGAGGACAAGATGCAGGCACAGGGACTCTACCTGTTCCGTGGAGAGTGCTGCTGCTGAGTCCTGTCTTCCACACCTCCCCACACTACATCTCAGCAGGAAGAAATGAGCAAACTGAGCTTTTCAGAGGCCCCGAAGACCAATGTGACAATCAATCGGCAGCGCCTGTTTCTTGCTCAGGCCCCTGATGTGACCAGGAGGAGGACTTAACACACAGACCAAGGGAGGAAGTTGTCCCAGGACAGCACTCTCTCCCAAGCAGCATAAGACAAGCTCTGGACAGTCCAGGCTCTGCCCCCAACCTCTGCCCATCCCCATTCCCTCTGGACCTGAGCTTTATTGCTCATGAGGGCCTGGAACCTTTGCATGGGGAAAGAACATTCTACTGCGGCAAACTGCAGGAGATGACTTTTGAGTTTGGGCTGCTGGGCTGCAGGGAAGCTGTCAGGGAGTGAAGGTATCTCACCTACACCCGCAACTGAGCAAGTTCCTGTATTCTTTCCTCTTTCCTGCGTGGCCCACATACTCAGAATATCTGCCCCAAAGCAGCCCTTGGAGGCCTCTTCTATTCTTGCCCACCCTGCCCCTCAGGTGCAGAAAAGGAGGCACAGAGTTCAAGGGGAATCAACAGAGGTCCCACAGGAGATGGAGACCCAGCTGGAATTAGACCCCCACGTCCCCTGATGTCCAGTCCCAAGTGCCCCCTGCCCTTGCCAGTGTAGCCAGGCCCCCCTGAACCAGGGCCTGTCTGATGACGCTGGGGTGGGTGGGGCTGAGGGACTTCTGCTTGGACTCTCACCCCCGTTGTGGGTTACTGGCCCCTCTTTCCTCAGTGCCATTGGTATTATCCTCCCAGCCGTCTTGGAAAGGATCAACCCACCAACTCTTGGCCCTTGCCATGGACCTATTGCTATTTATTATTCATACTGAGATGGTTTTAGGGGAGGCAGGGCACTCATTGACTAGGAAGTACAATTATTGTTTCATTAAAGATTGATTACACATGTGGCTGGCCATTTAAATAATGGCTCTGCTGACACCGTTAATTGAATGATAAACGATTCCACCCTTGCTCCTCTGAATCAATATGAATGCTGCACGAGAAAGGCAGCCAGCCAGCCCTTCTCTCCCACCTGGAGGTGACGAAAGGCCGGGAAAGGGCAGGCAGTTCCCAGGCTACAAATAAAGTCAGCTTAGGGGGCAGAGGCGCCAGGCATCAGCCTAACCACCTGCTCTTGGGCCCACGCACAGCTGCCAAGAACTCAGTCAACTTTAATGTCTCCATGAGAAACTTAATTTCAATTTAATAAGACAGATACTGTGTGTGGTTTAATGTCACTTCATTATTAAAAGCAGATTGATGGAGGCTTAAGACATTAGACAGCCCTACTAGGAACTCTGATACCCGTCTGGTCCTACTAGAATTGAATGGGTACCACAGACCTTCAGAGTCTGCGGGAGGCATCCAGGTGTGCACGCATTCATTCATGCCTTCATTCATTCATTTATTTATTCGTGTATTCATTCATTCATTTATTCAGGCATTCATTCGTGCATTCTATTCATTCATGCATTCATTCGTGTATTCATTCATTTATTTATTCATGCATTCATTCGTGTATTCATTCATTTATTTATTCATGCATTCATTTGTGCATTCATGTATTCATGCATTCATTCATGTACTCATTTATTCATGCACTAATCTGTGCATTCATTCACCTATGCATTCATTCATACATTCATTCATGTATTCATTCATTCATGCACTCATTTATTCTTGCATTCATTCATTCATTTATTCATGCGCTCATTTGTGCATTCATTCACTTATGCATTTATTCATTCCCTTATGCATTTATTCATTCCTTATGCATTTATTCATTCATACATTCATTCATGCATGCATTCATAGTTCATGTGCCCTAAGCCACATGCTGTGAATGAGTGAACCTGGGGAAACAGAGCAGACACAGCTCACCTCCTCTCCAAGCTGCCAGTCAAGTGAGGAAAGAAAAGGACAGGAGGAAAGTGAACAGGGCACAGCCAGGCAAGGAGACCTGGCCTCCCAGGAGAAGCCACAGGTGCCTGTGAGCAAGGAGGGCACAAGCCCCTCCCTGGGATCTGAGGGTGATCGCAGGAAAAGCATCCTATGAGGAACGCAGTCAGCACCAGCCCCCACTCCAGGCCACATGGCACCAGCCTGGCTGCCCTCCCCCTCACTCCAGGGCAAGGTCCTTCAGTTGGAGTCGTGAAAAGCAGGCAGGAGACCTTGGGGTCCTGGAAAGTAGCGATCACAGGTGGGGTCCGGGTACTGTGGGAGAGGGGAGCAGGGTTCAAGATGGCTGGCAGTGGGAGGCCTGGGATGCAGGGGGAGAGGAGGACACTCCCCAGTGCATGGTGCTTACACAGCAGAGAACAGAGATTTCCCATCAGGGCTGTCAGAGACCGTGTACCTGGGCCACTGAAACGCCTGCGGGAAGTGAACCACAACTGGGGTCCCGTTGAGGTGTTTCTCTGCAGGCAGCTGGGGTCAGGAGCTGGGAAGCAGGACTCTGGGCAGGCTTCCTGGAGGAGGCGGCCTTCGGGTGGGCCAAGCAGTCAGTGTGACCAGCAAGCGCTGCCTGTGCCTTCCCCACTCCCACACTCACTGCCGATGTGCTTCCCTCGGAATCACTGCTGAAGCTGAGTCCTAGGCCACACGGTGTCTTTCACGGACCCCTTTCTGTTCCCAGCCCAGGTTTTAGCCTCAGAGGCTGCCTCTCAGGCTTCGTCTGGCTTTTCCAGCTGTGAAACCCAGGGATGAGACCCAAGTCCCTGGCCTCGCCCTCCCAGCCTCCCCTGCCCTGGTGCAGCTTTGTCTCCCTGGGGTGACATCAGCCCTAAGTTAACAAGATTCCACCCCAGGAGGTGATGAATGGCTTGTTCCTCGCCATCCTTGTCAAGATTTGAGCTGCGGCAGTGACATGGCCACATATATGCCCGGAAGAGTGACTCTGGGGCTTCTCTGTGCTCCATCTGAATAATGAAGATTTAGTATTTGTCAGCCACTGCGGCTTACCAAGGATTTCTAGGTCCACATTTCACACCCCAGCTGCAGTCCCCCATCTCCTCTTCCATGTGCAGAAATGAGGCCTGGCCAGGCAAGCTGAGGTCACAGACTGTCAGCAAAGGAGCTGGGACCTGAGTCTTTTCCCTCGACAGAAATTTCTGGCCCCTGCAGATGATTGGATCTTGCAAAGATGAGGCCCTAGGGCTGCCCCCAGGAAATGTCTTTGTCCTGGCTCCTGGATATGCCTAACGTCTATGCAGCCGGACCCAGGGACTGCTTTTGGAACCGAGCAACTGGCCTTCTGGTGCTGGAGCTGCCTTGGCAACCTTGCAATGTGGTGGGGTGAGCTCGGGTCGGGAGACCCACGTAGAGGATGGACTTCTCCTCTGCTTCTCCTCAGCTGTGTGACCTGAGCAGCTCACTGCACCTCTCTGAGCCATGCTGGGAGATGTCAGTGAGACACTGAGACCTGGACATTGGACACCCAGTCCCCTGCCTGACGTAGAGAGGGGCTCCTGAAATGCTCCAGTCCCTCCACCTTCCTAGACAGGGTCAGGAAATGCTGCATTGTCCTGGCCAGACACATTCCAGGCCCTGGTTGTCCCTAGGGTGGCAGCATTTAAACTGCACCCAAGGGACCAGAGTTCCCTCCGGTTCCCTGGAGGCATTGCTGGCCGCAGCCCACCTGGACTCGTCTTCATTTCCTTTCATTACATGAAGCCTGTGTTGGATTTGCTGCAATTGACAAGTGAAAGAGAATAGGTGCTCAGCCCACTTTCAGCGCCATTGGATGGGCGGAATTTGCAGCAATTAATTTCAGGGATGCAGCTTCAGGACAGGGCCCCAGGGGCTCTGCACAAGGCCAGGCAGCTGCTCCGGAGCTGGGATGGAGGATGGTCCCTCCTGCCATGGGAACAGTCAGGCTGCCCACATCCTGCTGAAATCTTGAAATCTGAACTCTGTTCTACCCCCATAGTCATTGAGTGCTTGTCCATTAAGTAGCACACAATTGCTTTTTGGAAGTACACCTTGAGGTGGAATAAGATAGCATGTATATGATAGAGGATTGTCCCAATTATATCTCTTCTTTTTCTTCTTCTTCTTTTTTTTTTTTTTAAGGAAAGGGAACTGGAATGTAGCACTATGGAAAATTAAAATCTTGAGAAAGCAGCATTAGAATAAAATGAGTCTGCTTATGGGCAGCCTTTCCTCCCCCTGATTAATCAGACAGGAGGCTGCTGTGAGCAGGCTGGTTCTGCTGAGGCTGCGCTTTGGGGCTTCAGTGAGCAAGCCCCATGTCCACGCGGGCGGACGGAGCCACAGATGCCCGAGGGACCCGGCCTCCTCGGCTGCCCGTTTCTTGCTCTGAGCTGACAGCAGCTGCCCACGCCTGGGCCACTGCCTGCTGCTACTGCCTACTGCAGATGCAGACGCACTCCCTCTAAACTGAAGAAGTACTTTCTCAGGGTTCCTTCTCATGGTCTGAGAAGGGAGCAGTAATAGCGCAGACAGGGAGTCACCTCGGGGAGCCTTATTCTCTCCACCAGGACAAGCTGAGGGTGCACAGGAAGGTTGACTGCCCCTTGGGGGACGAGTGGCGCAGGCACTGCTGAGGGGCACCCAGACATGTCTCCTAAAGCTGAGGACACACGAAGCCCACAGATCGATTGTGAAGCATGAAAGTGAAACTGCACATCTACAGTGGCCTGGGAAGGCACCCCTGCCCGGCGATCCCGCACAGGGAGCTGCTGTGGGACATACTCCCTCCTTTCATCCGTGCAACATCTCTGAGGGGGGATGGGGCTTGTCCCTGGGTCACTGTTGAGGGACTTGATTTGAGGGATGTGGATGGCCCAGTGCCCCCCAAGGAGGCTGCGTAATTGGGCAGCATAGCTAGAGGCTTTTCTCAGGATGGCTGCTCTCAGCGTGAGTTGCAAACCCCTCGGGCAACCCCTCTTGCCACAGTCTGGGCTGGGAGGCACTGGGGGACCCATTTATTGCTTTCACATCAGGTAAGCCCAGCTGCAAAGCTGTTCCCGAGACCAGAACTGCATGTGGCATCTGCAGAGTCCAGAGTCCACCAGCAGCCTTGAAGCACAGAGGAGGAAACTGGCCCGAACATTCAAGAAAGGAGGGCCCAGGGCCACCAGAGGGTAGCAACCAGCCCAGACCTCTGGTGCCACTGCCCACTAAGCCCGGTAAGGCCATTGTCCCCCGCCAGGGCCGTGGCTGCTAAATGCAGGGCAGGCATGGGTGAGCTGCAGGCTCCAGGTGGCTGGGATCCCCCTCCTCCTCCTCTCTCCATCCCCCAGAACAAGGTCACAGACTGAACCGTGCTGGCCACCCTGGCACACAGGGCCTGCAGGCATCACCCGTGAGTTCTGTTTGTCATGGGAGAAATGGGGGCTTGGAAAAGTGGTTCTTAAATAGGCAGCGGCCTCAGGCTCTTAGGTGCCTGCTTGGCCCGCAGGCGCATCAGGACCAACTCCCTAGCGGCCTTTTCAGGAAGACCTTGATATCAGCAGGCAGGAGGTCCAGCGAAGGAGAGGACACGCCCACCTGGCTCTGTTAAGCTTGCTGTCTCATCCCCGGTGCATTGGCACCTGGTCTTCTTACCAAGCAACAAACCCATTTCCACCCTCTTTGACTCCAGGCAAACAACCCTGCGTCCAGACAGGTAGGAGGCGAGAAAGGCAAGGGCAGCTCCACCCTGGCATCTCAGCTACCTCCCTAGAGGCGGCGTCAGGAACTGATCACCATGCGTCTTCCTGCTCATTGTGGAGCCTTTCAAGTTATCAGTGAGAGTCCTTGGATCAGCTCGATTACTTTGGAAACTTTATTTCCCCAGTTTTAAAAGCCATGCGTGTTCATCGTGGAAGGCCGCACAGTAAAGAGAAGCCTGCAGGCCTTCCTTCTTGGCGCATTTGCCGAGAATTTGTTAAGGGCTCTGCCGTGCCCCATGCTGGAGATGCCTGTCCCCATGGGTTTGGGCCTTGGAGAGGCAATAGTTACAATGACTCACCAAGGCATGTGTCCTTGCAAAGGGATGGCTGAAGGGCTCGGCACGACAAGGAGGCAGGCCTGGTAGCACCAGATCCAGGGGTTTCTCAGATTCTGCTCTGAGTGCACAGAGGGCAAGGATGGGGGAAGGCTGCAGCTGGCCAGTGTCACCGCCCGTCACCTCACAAAGATGGTGTGTTTGTCATCTGCTACCGTGCAGCAAATTAACCCAAAACACAGAAGTTTCAACAAGAAACATCTCTTATCTCAGGGTTTGTGGTTCAGGAATTGGGGTGCTTCTGCCCCAGGATCTCTCATGAAGTTGCAATCAAGTTGTTGGCCAGGGCTGTGTTCATCAGAAGGCTCAACTGGGGTGGGAGGTGCTGCTTCCAAGGTGGTGCATTTGGCCATGGGCAGAGGGCTTCAGTCCACACCATGTGGGCCTCTGGTAGGGCTGTTCCTGGGTCTCTGCAATGTAACAACTGGCTTCCCCAAGAGCCAGTGACCAACAAGAGAAAGCAGAAAGAGGCTGCAATGCCAGGCTTGACCAACTCTGAGGCCACACTGTAACCCATCCGGACACCAGGTCCAGCCCACGTTCAAGAGGAAATGAGTTGAACTCCACCTCTTGAAGTGAGGATTACCAAAGAAATGGTAGCCATATCTTAGAATTTCTGTGAAAATCTTTCCATATTTCTCTATGCTGGCTTATGCCTGCAGATATAAATATTTAATTTTTATAAATTGGTTGATAGCATATAACCCATGTTGAATCCTGATCTTTTCGTTTAAACATGTCAAGGAGAAGGTCTTGCATCTGGAAATGTGGATATGTGTCATTAGTTTTGATATTTTAGGCATTATATTTCAAATAACATGATACCCTAATAAATGTTTCTTGAGTAAGTGAATAATGGACAAATGTTTGGTGCCACCATTGAATGTCTTTAACCCCTCACCTACAGGGCATTCCAGTTGGATTCAATGCTCAATTATTTTAGAATTTAGATAAATATTGCATGAGAGATGGCTGGTGTTCCAACCACGTTCTCTTCCCCTGGTGCACATGTTTCCCAGGCAGTCCTGTGTGTACTGGAGTCTGGTCAATGGGACGTGAGAGGAAGTGCTGTGTTCTGCTTCTGGTCAGCCATAAAACCCCTCACGTGTGGTCCTCATGCTCTCTCCCTCTCTGTCTGCTGAACCAGAGAAGGGTGGTGCCATGGGGCAGGCAGGACCTGGATTCCTGCATCACTCTTTGGGTTTCCGTGTTGGGTGAAACTGCCGAGGTTTGGGGCTGTCTCTTACAGCAGTAAACACACCAGATCTTTGTGCCCTTGCCTAGGGATCTGAGACATTCTCCAAGGGAACTGGGGACTAGTTCAAAGGACACATGTATCTTCAGCGTGGACACCCACCATCAGACTGCCCTCCACACGTGGCCATTTCTCCTCCCAAGGGCTCTGTGGCCTGGCCTTCAGCTCCTGCAGGCATTCCACAAACAAAGCAAGAATGTGGACCCCAAAATGCGCTCCCCAGAGCTCAGGTCTTGATGCCACCCCCTCCTTTCCTGGACTGGAAACTGCCTGATATGGGCCAACTGGGTCATCTCAGCTCTCAGTTCTGAAGACATGAATATCCAAGGAGCTACTCTGTAGTCCCGGAGCGGTGGGCACCCTGGGGCTGCACTGCACGTGGGGCCAGGGCTAACTCCTCCCCAGCTGGGGCACAGCCACACCCTGTCCTGCTGCCCTGTTGCTCCATCCCTCCTCCTCCACTGGTCACTGGGCTTCTGGCAGGCAGCTTCTGTCTTGGCCCAGCTTAGCACACAGTAGGCACCAGAGACACGCACTGTGTGAACGAATCAAAACAAGGATGAGTGAGTGAGCGTGTGGCTGACATGCATGCTAGGAGCTGAACCGAGCTGCCCCTCGCCCCAAATTCACATGTTGAAGTCCTCACCCCAGCAGCTTGGAGTCTGTGATCGTATTTGGAGGTAGGATTTTCACAGAGGTAACTAAGTTAAAATGGGGCCATTAGGGTGGACCTTAATCCAATAGGACTGGTGTCCTTAGGAGAAGGGGTGGTAAAGACATGGACACCCACAGAGAGAGAAGTTGGCACCCACAGGCCAGGGAGAGGGGTCTCAGAAGGAACCAGCCCTGCCAGCCCCTTGATCTCAGACTTCCAGCCTCCAGAACCAGGGACAATACATTTCTGGTGTTTAATCCTTCATCAAACATAAAATGCTTCATACAGCCGCTGAGCAGACTCGTATACGGGGCTTGGTAGCTTGTGGCTGGACTAGAGAGGTCTGAGGCCTCAAAGTCAGCAGAGGCCAGGGGCCTCTGGGGGTTCCAGCGAGTTCCTGTGATGAGGGCCCGGACACCCGCCCACGACCTCGGCCCCACTCGCTGCTGCGTGGGCTGCCCCTGGCCCCGGTGCCAGCTTCCACCTGCGATCCCCATTTTGTCTCTCAAACCCTGCGGCTCTGCCCTCATTAGCTGCTCCGAATCCCATTTTTAGTCCTTTTATTTCCACACCTCTGAAACGTCAGCATCTTTCACTTCATTGCCAGTATGGAGCCCTGGAAGGCCAATTATTCCCCATTTGGAACAAGTTCTCTTCAGCACGAAGAACTTCACATAAAAAGTTATTCATTTTATTTCAGGCAGCTTGGAGAGAAGTCATGCCCCGTGATGAGTTAGAGAGAAAAAAAGGCGCAAGCAACTGCAATGTCCGTGTGTGTGAACGCCGCATGGATGTGCCTCCAAAGAACACGTGAGCGACCGGCGCTGCGAGCAGCGTCTGGCTCCCGGGGCCTCCCGTGCTGGAGCCGCTGCCGTCACACCTGGTGCTCTGAGCAGCGCCTGGCTCCCGGGGCCTCCCGTGCTGGAGCCGCTGCCGTCACACCTGGTGCTCTGAGCAGCGTCTGGCTCCCGGGGCCTCGCGTGCTGGAGCCGCTGCCGTCACACCTGGAGTTAAAGACACTGGGGCTGAATTCGGGTTCAGCCACTGTCTGCATGACCAAGGGTAAGTTACTTAACCTGTCTTTGCCTTGGGTTCCCCATCTGTGCCTGTGGCTGAGACCATTTCCATCTCAGATGCATAAAGCGATGAGCACAGTGCCGAGCCCCACAGTCAGCCAACAGCACCGTCATGATCATCCCTGTCTGGGTTGTTCCCCCAGTCAGCCCATGAGGCAGGTGGAAGAGATCTTACTGATTACGCAGAGGAGGAAAGGAGGGCTCAACAATGTTAAGGAGCGGTTGGGCGTGGTGGCTCATGGCTGTGATCCCAGCACTTTGAGAGGCCAAGGTGGGTGGCTCACTTGAGGTCAGGGATTCGAGAACAGCCTGGCCCACATGGCAAAACCCTCTCTCTACTAAAAATACAAAAATTAGCTGGGTGTGGTGGCGCATGCCTGTAATCCCAGCTACTCGGGAGGCTGAGACACAAGAATGGCTTGAACCCAGGAAGTGGAGTTTGCCAGGAGGTGGAGGTTGCTGAGAGGTGGAGGTTGTGGTGAGCCAAGATTACACCACTGCACTCCAGCCTGGGCAACAGGCCCTGTCTCAAAGAAAACAAAAAAGAACAATGTTAAGGGGCACGTTGAGCCAGGCCAAATGCGGTCTTCTGATTTCAAGCATGCTGCCCTCTAGGACAGGCGGGCCCTAGTGTTAGGGTGGGGAACCGTGAGAGCCATGCAAAATACAACATGCCTTATACAAGTATATGTTGATGTGGGAGATATTTTCTTCTTGGTATTTCAAATCAGCACATGCTAATAGTCACCTTTATGTTCTGAGCAAGTTACCAAAGAGTTTCTTTAAGGGTATATATTTGCTTTTGCGGTCTTTAAAAAGCCCAATTAAAGTTTATGGCTTTGGCTGGGAAAGCCAACCTCCCATTTATTATGAAGTCTGCAGGCTGGAGGCATCTGGAGCAGGAGGACTTCCTACCTTGCTGCTGCTGGTCTGAGAGCCCACCTGATTGTCAGCCTCCCGGGAAGGGCTTGGCATCAGGAACTAACAGCACAGACAAGAAGGCATGAAACCTGTTACATTGTCCTTGCTGTCATACAAGGAGCTGCAGTGAGCCAGATGTGCAATTGCTCAGACTGTAGCTGGATGGCTGCTCCTGAGAGGTGGAGGTGCAGGGCACCTGCACTGGTGACAACACGAATGGGGCACACACACCAAGGTCCCCACAGTGGCTCTGGGCTGTGATCGTGGTGGCAACTTCCAGAAATTCTGTCACCTCCCCGCTGAGGGTGTGTCTGTAACCCCTTGGAGGTCACAGACGTCCATTTCCTATGAAGTGTCCAGCCCATGGCTATGGGACCCCCATACAGCAGATAAGAGCTAGTGGGGTCCCTGTGGTATGCTGAGCCTGATGACCCCAAGGCCTGCCTACGGTGTTTGCAGCGAAGCTAGGAAGGAAAGCCTCGCACCCGAGTTGACGCTCAGTGCAAGACCTGGGTGCAAGCCTGTGGCCATGGATGGGTGCCAAGGTGGAGAGAAGGTGGGAGACCAGGAGCCGAACAGCCCACAGGAGGGAGGCCTGGGGGCACTGTGGGCGGGGCAGGAGCCGAGGGGCCAGACTGGGGCAGATAATCGGGAGCAGTGGCACAAAGAAGTGCTGTGCCCTCAGATACCGGGGCCTGCTGACCCACTGGATAGAAGCACATCATGAACTTGGCAGAAGCCCCAGAAGAAGTCCTCATGAGGACACTGATTTGAAATCTTTGTCAGCAGGTGCTGGTGGCAATTAGCGTTTTATTTTGGGTTGTAAATAGACAGCCATAGTCCAGGGTCCTGGCCCCAGCTCAGCCACCAGCTTCTGCACGCCCCTGGTTGCAGCTGCTCTTGGCCTCACTGTCCTCGAGAAACCAGGAGGTTGGGAGGGTTGGCTCCTAAGGCAGGCAAGCTGGAAGGTTCTCTGTGATTTTATGGTATGTGGTGACATTTGGCCAAGAAGGGGCAGCTCGGCAGGGGGGTCCCGGATGCCTGGCTGAGGGCCAACCCTCCGCAGGTGTTCGCTCGCCTTCCTGGAATCCGGCGGGGACTGGCTGCAGGAGGCCGGCTCCCTCCCCTCTCCCATCACACACACCAGGGAAGTGCTTCAACTCCTGGGTGGCTTGTTCTTGGCGTTGCCCGTGGGTTCGCTAGGAAAGACATCACGTGAGCAACTGTCAGTGTCCGTTGCGGATGAGGGGTGTGAGCTGTGAGCTAGAGCCAGACGGGAGCAAAGGTCTGCGGTGCCCCTGTGGTGGGGGCCATGCCCAGGAACAGAGAGGCTAGGGCCTCTTTCCCAGCCCAGCCTCAGTCCTCTCCTCTTAGCGGTTTTGACAGAGTCCCAAGTGCACCTGCAAAGCAGACAGGCTGCCACGGTGCCGGGCGGAGAAAGGTCACCCTGCCTTTGCCTGTTCAGCATGGCTCTGCAGAAAGGGCCTAATGACTAATTAAAACCCTGCTGCCCGGGTTGGAATACTAATCCTTACAGCTTCATGGGCCTTCATGACGCATCTCCCTGCAAATTCTGAAGAGCGAGGAGATGAGGCTGGAGGGGAAGGTGTTGGTTTCCATCGGCTTCTTGTTTGCAGCCGGGGAGTGGTCCCTGTCTTCTAGTTCTCAAAGTCGCTGTGAAGAAGTTAGAGTTGCTCCTTCCTGCTCTCTTTTTCAGGGCCACAGGCAAAATGGAACCTCTTTGAGGGTCAGGGCCTCTTCCTTCCAATTCACTTCTCGCTTCTGCCCAAGGAAATCTCTTCAGCTGGGAGATCCCAGCTGGGACCTGGCTTGGAGGGAGATGCATTCCCTCTGAAAGGTCTGGCAGGTGGTGGGCTGTGCCTAGCCGTGTCGACCGGTGGCCCTGGGGTGGGAATGGCTTTACCATCTGCCTTAAATTCACCCACCTCTGGCCACCCAGCTGGCACTCAGGCCCCACTCAAGCTAGCGCTGCAGGATGTATGTCCCTGGGGATCTAGAGAAGTGACTTTCACAGGCTCCCTGTGTGTAGGGGAGTGGTGAACAGTGAAGTCTGAGACCCTCAAGGGTTGGCCTGGCTGAGAGCAAGAGGAGCTGACTGGCCTTTGACCCAGCAGGCCCCAGCATCTGAATGGGTCTTCTCCCTCAGCCCCATCCAGCTGAGCACAGTGCCCTGCACCTCCAGCCTTCATGCCATCCTCCTCCTGCCTGGGGGGTGTGTCCGTGGCTTGCTTATTCCTGAGTCCTCTCGCTTCAGGCCCACCATGGGTCCTTGGAGAGCACCTTGCTGCCCCCATTGAAGGAGGGCCCTCCTGGCAGTGATGCTCTGGAGCCACCTCGCTTTGTTTTGTCCAGGGCCTTGGTTGCAATTTGAAATGGACCCACATAGTATGTGTTGAAGGGTGGGTTGTCCTGTACCCTGGGGTGGCAGCCCCACCACGGCACAGCCCCATGTGGCTTGCTCATAGTTTGAGAAGTCAGCCCCAGTGCGCATTTGCTTAATGAGTGGATGAAGGCGTGGATGGACAGACAGATTCCTGCCACCTCTGTGGATGCCAAAGTGGGTGCTGGTGCCTCATAGGGGTTGGGGCTGTGGCCAGGACTGGCAGCCGCCGCAGCGAAGGTGGCATGGGGCACCTCCACCTGGAGCCAGGTCTTCCTCAGGGATGTCCCTTCTGACACCCACCAGCGGAAAACCTTCCAGAGATGGTCTTGGGAGGAGGGGCCAGAAGGACAGGGTGGCTGTGACTCAGACACTCTACTTATCCAACTCCAAGACCCCGCAGGGCACCTGAGGCCAGGCCACACTCTACCCAGAGGCCCCAGGGCAGCACACAGGCTCCTGAAGTCCCACTACCTGGGCCCTGAGTCACCTGCCTTCTCTCCACGATGATTATGAACCACATTGAAATGGTCAACAACGACCCAAAATGGTAGCAGGTTTCAGATGTTCAGATGCTTTGGGAATGATGATTCGGGTCATCCCACCAAACAAGGAAGCATGACCCTCCAAGGGCCTTGCTGAGGGCACAGGGACTATGGACAGTCATGAGGGAGGGTAGTTATAGGACAGCTATGGCCGCATGACCAGGTAGAGACACGAGATGTAACAGTTACAAGTTCTTATTCCTTATTTAGCTATGAATCTGTCAGTAATGTGAACCACACTTCTCCTCCCTCTTCCATTTCTCTGCATCCAACATACATTGCACTGATAGTAGTGACCTTCTGTCTCAGCAGGCTAGGCGGCCTCTAAGATGGGCCCATGACCCCCTCCTCTCTGTATCTATGGCCCTGTGTAATCCCCTGCCTTGGAATGTGGGCTGGACCTAGTGCCTCAATCCAAAGAATGGACAGAGTACAACAAAAGCGAAGGGTTATCACTTCCAAGATTAGAGGTTAAGTCACAAAAAGACCATGACTTCCATCTTGCATGCAGTATCTTGCTTTCTCTCTCTTTTGCAGCTCTTTTTCTGAAAGAAGCAGGCTGCCACATCGTGAGTAGCCCCACAGAGTGGCCCACATGGCAGGAAGCTGCTGACACAAACCAACAGCCATGCATGCAAGCGTGGAAGATGATACCATCCCTGTCCAGCCTTCAGATGAGATCACAGCCTTGGCTGGAAGCTTCACTGAGGCCTAGTGAGGAATTGTGAGCCACAGGCAGCCGGTTTAGCCATGCCCAGACTCCTGTCCACAGAAGAGGTGAGATCATGCACATTTATTGTTTTAGGCCTCTGGACTTTGGGGTGATTTTTTATACAGCAATAGATAATAAATGTACTTGGTGTTTAGGCCACAGGATATCAGAAAGGGTGTGAGACTTAGCTGTAGGAGGAAGAGACATCACCCAGGGGTGGAGAAAGGGGTTTTGTATCTTCTTCTGGGCAGAGTGTGTTTTCAGTTGTTCAAAGGATCGTGCTTCATGCTAGGCATAAGCAAGGATTTTGCTGTTGTCTTTATTCAGGCTTTAAGTGTGTCTAAGTGAGTCATATATGGTGCCAGGTTGACAAGGGGCAGACCGTGGTGGGTTTCTGTTGCATCAGCCCACCCAAGCAGAACTGTACTGCCCAGAATGCCCTTTCCTACATAGCCCCTGGTCAGTTTGGCCCCAAGAGGTATGGTGCAGAATTGGGAAGGCTGGAAGCAGTGGCCATGTTCTTTTTGTGCCCAGAAGGTTGGAGCTGTTGCAGCCCTGCATGCCATCACCTGTGGGCAGGCACCTTGCCAGTGTGCAGCAGGGGACCCACAGCAGCCCTGTTCCTGCCATAGTCTTCCATGAGTTCTTTAACTCCTAGGACAGGTGTGACATTTAGCACCTGATGAAGGGCCCCATCTTCTCCTGTGGGATCCTAGAATTAAAGCTGGGGACTGCAACAGGGAGACTGCCTTGCAAAGCACATCCAACCCGGCAGTTTCCAGGGCACTCCTGCTGCCCAACCCGACATGCATCTCTCTTGCCCCACCGCCTGCTCTTCTGATCCTAGGTTGCCACACCAGGCACAGAAGCAAGAGCCTTCTTTGACTTATCAAACATGGGCAAATCCTACAATAAATCCCTCAGCCACATTTCCCGGTGGTTCTGCCTCTCTGATCAAAGCCTAATACAAACCTAATCCCCTTATAGTGAAGCCCTGTTCTCCTGCTCCCAAAGGATAAGAAAGAAGCTCTTTGTGGTTTGCAGCAGTTGCCAGGAGAATAGCAGCAATGTCTGTACCCCAGCCACACTTTCCAGTGAGGGGATCACACAGGGACACACGAAACTCACAGACATTGGCGGTGCCATTTTGGAAGCAGAGACCAAGCCCCTGTGCCCAGAGGGTTCTGTGCCCCGAGGGCTGGGCTCGGTGGCTGGAGCACCCATGTGTGCACATGCACAAACACACACAGACACACACAGAAATACACACAGACACAAATGCACACAGACACACATGACACAGACACAAACACACACAGAAATACAGACACAAATGCACACAAACATGACACAGACACAGACACACACAGTAATACACACAGACGTAAATGCACACAGACACACAGAAATACACACAAACACAAATGCACACAGACACACATTCACACAGACACAAACACACAATGCACACAGACACAAATGCACACAAACATGACACAGACACACACAGAAATACACACAGACACACACAGAAATACACACAAATACACACAGAGATACACACATAGACACACACGGAAATACACACAAATACAAACAGAGATACACACGCAGACACACAGAGAAACACACACAGACACACATGCACACAGACACACACTGAAATACACACAGAGATACACACACAGACACACACAGATATACACAGACACATACAGAGAGATACACACACACAAAGAGACACAGACACGGATACACACAGAGACACATACACAGAAATAGACACAGACACACACAGGGACATAGACACACACATACACACACACACATAGACACATATATATGCACACAAATACACAGAAACACATGCACACACATGAATACACATGGACATACATGCATAGAAACCCAGAGACACACACATACACATAACACACATGAACAGATAAACACATAGCTAGAGACACACACAGATGGAAAGTTTACTGCAGCCCCATTTAAAATTTTTAACACTATGCCAGGAAAAATGGCACCTCCAGCTGCACCTCCTAGACTCTTTCTTGTTCATTCTCTGAAGTTGTTAGAGGGGAAAAGGAGCTCAGGAAGTACTGTTCCACCTTGCCATGGACCAGTGGTGAGGGTGAGCCGCACCGTGGTGAAGGACTTCCCAGTGCAGTACAGTTTAAAAGGAGGTCCGAGTCGGGGCAGCACGAAGACCACGTGCTAGAGGACATGTCTCCTGTAGGTGTGATGCCCCCGAAATGGGCAGCCCCTCTCTTGCCAGTCTGGGCTGCCCTTTTACTGCCTCCTCACCTGCCAGGGAGATGGCATGGCCATGCCAAGCTATGATGGCACAGATGTCCCTGGCCCAGGCCACAATCTCCTCCAGGGAGCTCCTTCCACAGCAAAGGCCAAGGGGAGGAGAGATGCTACCATGGCACAGAAGCACCCAGTAGCCCCTGACTGGCTGGCCATGCTGGGACAAGCTGAGCCAGAGGGACAGGAGAGCCTGCCACTCTGCAATGTGGACTGCATCAGAGAAGGGGCGCAGAGCTAGAGGCTTCCAGAGCCCTCCGGAGTGTAGATAGGAGTCACTGCAGGGCCCACATTTGTCAGCCGAGCCCTGCCTTCCAAGAAAGTCTCACTTATCACTGCTCCAGGATCAACCTCATTCATAATTTGTGTGTGTGCACCTGCATTATTGATACTCCATCTGAAAACCCTGTCCTGGATAGGGTATTATGAATCTAGAGACTGGTTAAAGAACAGACTGATGGAGAAAATACATATTTGTGCATTAATCATCACCTTTCTCTGACATGGTAGCCCCCACAGTGACAGAAGCTTGGGTTTGGAGCCTCTATTGTCTGGCTGTAGCACCTGCCACTCCAGCCCCAGGCCCAGGGTCACATAGAGGGAGACAAGAGTGAGCGTGGAGTCTCCTTACTTCCTTACTCTGCCAGCTGCCTTCCCTCTGCTCTGAAATGCGGGACCTGAACTCAGACTCCAGGGCACTCTAAGCCATGGCTGCATGGTGGGGTCCCTGGTGATGCAAGTCTTCTGGACACACTCACTCAGCTGGGGAGAAGTTTGCCAAGTTCTGGCTCAGATGACTAGGAGAGACGGCTTGGCCTCCTCAAGCCCAGGCCCTGGCAGGGCCACCAAATGCATCTCCCTGAACCCACCAGGCTTAGGTGCCAGAGGGCAGGACTTCTATGTCTTCTTCATTCTTTTTCCCCAGTGCCAAGTGCATAATAGGAGATCAATAAATATTTATTGAATAAATAATCTTTGCATGAATTGTTATAAAATCTCTGCCAGAGTCAGTGCTACTCACAGACTGTGTTTCTCTCTCCTGACACTTGATGGTTGTTAAATCAGAAATCATCCCTTATCTTCATCCATCCAGCCTTCCACCCAATGGCACACTTCTAAAGGATATGTGACAGCTACAGGTACAAACGTAGGTGACATCTGAATACATTTTTGGGCATTTGCATAGGGCTTGTTCACACCTAAGATCTCACCATAACGACTGTGTTGGAGATTATTGTGCCACGGGGCCTTAGGCACAAAGGGCTCGGGTTTGGTGCTGAGATTCCAGCTTTAGCTGATGCATTGAGAGTAGCATAGGAAGCAGCTGGTGGGTTTTATTTGCAGCCTGGAGGGGTCAGCACAGAGGAGGGTGGAAGGCGAGCATAAAGGAACAAGAGAAAGCAAAGGACGCTGGGGTTCACGGCTGTTCACGGGTCTGCTGAGAACGGAGGAGGGCTTTACTTTGGCACTGTCTAAAAATACTCAGAGTGCTCGTCATGCCCACAGCTAATTTCATACTTAATTCAGAAGGACTGAAAAAGCTTTCTACCTCTGATCGGAAACATGACAAGGATGTATGTCCCTTCTCCCCACTTCTATTCAACAATAGGGTTCTAGCAAAACCTAGTCAGGAAAAAGAAAAGATATCCAGATAGGAAAGGAAAAACAATCTCAATTTGCGAATGAAATGATCTTCCTAAGAAATCCATGAAAAATACTCTTAGAACAAATAAACAAGTTTGGCAATGTGGCAGGATACAAGATTAATATACAAAAATCAATTTTATTTCTACACACTTATGATGAAAAAGCCAAAAATGAAATTTAAAGAAATTTCCACTTATAATTGCATTAAAAAGAATAAAATACCTAGGGATAAATTTAACAAAAGAAGCCCAAGTCTTGCACACTGAAAGCTACAAAAGGTTGTTAACAGAAATGTTTAAAGACCTAGATAAACACAAAGATATCCCACATTCTTGAAGGGGATGACTTGCTGTTGTTAAAATGGTGGTACGCCCCCACATTTACCTACAGATTTGGTGTAATTCCTATCAAAATTCTGCCTGACTTTTTTGGTAGAAATGAAGAAGCTGATCATAAAATTCATACAGAAACTCAAGAGATCCAGAGCAGCCAAAATATTCTTGAATAGAGCAAAGTTGAAGGACTCAGACTTCCTGATTTCAAAACCTACTACAAGGCAACAATAAAGATAGTGTTTATTGGCATAAGAATAGACATATGGATCAATGGAATAGAACTGAGAGTCCAGAAATAAACCCTCACATCTATGGCCTATTGATTTTTGATAAGGGTGCCAAGACCATTCAATAGGGAAAAATAGCCTTTTCAACAAATGGTGTTGGAATAACAGAATATCCACATGCATATTCAAAAATTATCCATATATAAAAACTAATTCAAATGAATCAAAGATTAGGCCAGGCACAGTGGCTCATGCCTGTAATCCCAGCACTTTGGGAGGCCAAGGGGGGCAGATCACCTAAGGTCAGGAGTTCAAGATCAGCCTGGCAAACATGCTGAAACTCTGTCTCTACTAAAAATTAAAAAATTATCTGGGCATAGTGGCATGTGCCTGTAGTCCCAGCTACTCGGGAGTCTGAGGCAGGAAAATCACTTGAACCAGGGAGGTGAAGGTTGCAGTGAACCAAGATCACGCCACTGCACTCCAGCCTGGGTGACAGAGCAAGACTCTGTCTCAAAAAAAATAAAAAACAAAAAAACAAAAAAAAATGGATCAAAGATTTAAATGTAAGAGCTAAATCTATAAAAGCTCTTAGAAAAAAACAGGCATAAATCTTTGTGACCTTGTGCTACTCAACAGCTTCTTAGATATGAAATCAAAAGCTCAAGGAAAAAAAGAAAAGACAGATGAATTAGACTTCATTAAAATTAAAAGCTTTTGTGCTTCAAGACACAATAAATTAAAAAGAACTGACAAAATGGGAGAAATTCGTTATAAATCATCTATCTGATGAGGGACTTGTATCTAGAATAAAGAGCTCACAGCTGGGCGCAGTGGCTCACGCCTGTAATCCCAGTGCTTTGGGAGGCTGAGGCAGGAGGATCACCTGATCCTGGTCTTGACAAGATGGAGACCATTCTGTCCAACATGGTGAAACCCTGTCTCTACTAAAAATACAAAAATCAGCTGGGCATTGTGGTGTGCACCTGTAGTCCCAGCTACTTGGGAGGCTGAGGCAGGAGAATCACTTGAACCCAGGAGGTAGAGGTTGCAGTGAGCCGAGATCAAGCCACTGCACTCCAGCCTGGTGACAGAGTGAGACTCCATCTCATAAAAAAAAAAGAAAAAAAAAAGAACTCACTACGCAATAATTAAAAGACAGAGAACTCAATTTTTAAAAAGGGGCAAAATGACTTGAATAGACATTTCTCCAAAGAAGATACACAACTGGCCAATAAGCACATGAAAAGATGCTCAGCTGCATTAGCCATCAGGGAAATGCAAATCAAAATCACATTAAGATACCACTTCACATCCATTAGCATGGCTGTAGTCATGAAGACAGATAATAACAAGTGTTGACAAGGATGTAGAGAAATTGGAACTTTCATATGCTGCTGGTGGGATGTAAAATCGTGCAGTTGATTTGAAAACAGCCTGGCAGTTCATCAAAAGATTAATTATTGAGTTACCATATGACCCAGCAATGGCACCCCTAGGTATATGCCCACGAAAACTGGAAACATGTTCACATAAAAACTTGTACATGAATTTCATAGCAGCATTAGATCTTAACAGCCAAAAAGTAGAAACAACCCAAATGTCTACCAACTGACAAGTAATACCATGGAATAGAATTCAGCAACCATGGAGTATCATGCAGCAACAAAAAAGGATGAAGTACGATTGTGTGCTTCAACATGGATGAGGCTTGAACACATTCTGCCAAGTGGAGAAGCCAGTCACTAAGAGCATCTGTTGTCTGATTCCACTTGTACAAAATGTCCAGAATCAGCAAATTCGTGGAGACAGAAAGGAGATTGGTGCTGGCCTGGAGTCAGGTAAGACCTAGGGGAGGTGTGGGATTGGGGAATGACTGCTAATTAATACGGGCCTTCTTCCGGAAGGGACAATGAAAGTGTTCTCACACTAGACTGTGCTGATGGTTGCACAGCTCCGTGGAGACAATTACTAAAAAGCATTGAGTTGTGTATTTTAAATGGGTAAATTTGATAGTAGGCGGATTATAGCTCAACAAAGCTGTTAAAACAATCACAATAACCAAGAAAGATTCTGTACCTACCCATGGTCCAGATCTCAACTGACCCATGGCATACATGCATGAGCGTGCTGAGCCAAGCAAGCTGCAACTGCAGGCGAGGACTTGCAGGGCATCAGCGGAGGTCAGCCCCAGAGCACTGGCAGGGCTGGGCTGTGTGGCACAGATTTGCCCTACACAAGGTGCACTCTCGTCCTTTTCTGATGCACAGATCTTAATTTAGTAAATTTTAACAATTGTAGGCACCCATGTAACTACTACCCTAAAACTCCCAAATTATGGCATATTGCCATCACCCTAGAAAGTTCCCTGGAGCACACACCCAGCCAGAGTTTTGGGAAGTCATGGAAAAGGAGTGAGAGAAAGGAAGATGGACACCCAAGTGGGGCCATGCCTGCAGCCTATAGGATGGGTTTGCAGAGTGTGAGACAGCGATCAGTTAGCAAAAGGGAACTTTGTCCTCCCTGAAAGCTGATGGAAACTGAAGGAAGGAAACCTTTCTGCTGGAGGAAATGCAGCAGGGCCCACATTCCCAAAGCCCCTGGGATGATGATCTTTTGGTCGTTCCTTGTCCTCGCTCTTGGGGAAAACGTCAGCTACCATTTCCACCCTGAGTCTGCCAAGGGGAGAAGGAAGAGAGAGGAGAGCATTCCTGAATTTAGGGTGCGTTGGCAACAGTTTCAGAAAGGTGGATGGATGGCTGTATCCTTCATGACCAGGGACCACAGATGGGTGGAGGTAATGCAGACCTTGCCGCCTGCCTCAGCCCGTCCTTGCCCAGTATGCACCCTTACACCCTGGCCATCAGCCAGCTCCATGCGCCCAGGGAGGCGGATGCCCCACACACAGCGTCTTGAGGGCGCAGCCGGTGCGTCTTCCAGGGCCATTTGGAGAAATAGGAGTTTTTTGTTGCTGTTGTTTTCTAACACAGTTTGGTCTGGGGCCTCCAAAAGGCCAGCTACAGACACTATGAATCGATGGGTTTCTAGGGAAACCTGTCAGAACAGAAGATGAGTTTCAACCACTGTGGCAGTGATAGGGCCAGAGGCAGAAATGGCCTAGAGGTACCATATGCTCTCGTAATGTGCTTTGCTTCCTGCTATTTATGAGCGGAGGACGCTCTGAGTGCATCATTCTCAATAAGGGCACGACCAGCAATCACTCTGTGTGACTCAGCTGCCAGTGGGCCATGGGGTTGACCCTGGAGAAACCTCAGGGGCCTGGGTAGGCCTCCAGCCAGAGCTGGAACCTGGCCTCAGTTCCTCCCGCCTGCACACCCCTCTACAAGTGTGGCCTAAAGGTCACGAAATATTTAGCACTTCCCCTTCGCCTCTAGGACAAGAAGGGAGCCAGAGATCCAAGGGATGAGAGCCCAGCTTCAGAAATCAGACAGACAGGTGTGGTTTTAGCTCTTCCGGCAGGATGTGACCTTCAGCTGGGTGCCCTAGGGAATCTGTCCCCACCCACATTGCAGTGGAGAGGTGGCACTCTACTCCAGAGGCGGGGCTCAGACGCTGGACCAAATTGAGGACCAGCTAAAACAGGAATGGGGTGGAAGGACCTTTCCATAAGACACGCCCACCAGTGTGAGTCGACCGTTGCCATGGCAACACCTGGGCATTACCTCCTCTTTCCACGGCAATAACCCCAGGATCTAGAAATTTCTGCATAAACCACCCCTTAATCTGCATGTAATTAAAAGTAGATATAGATGTGACTGCAGAACTGCTCTGAGCTGCTCCTCTCAGCGCACTGCCTGTGGGGTAGTCCTGCTCTGCTGGGACAGCCACGGAGCTGCAACACTGCCTCGTCAATAAAGCCCCACCCCACCAGGGGCTTGCCCTTGAAGTCTCTCCTGGGTGAAGCGAAGAACCCTTGTGGGCCCAGCCCCACTTTGGGGCTCCCTGCTCCGCATCAGCATGATGGGCCTAACGGTTGACTCAAGGTAGGGAGTACCCAAGTCAATGCATGCTGGGGACTCGGCAGCGGGGCTGCCCTGAGCGGAGGAGGAATATCCTGGCAGACTGGCCAGCTGTCATCAGGGAGGAGTGGGGTTGTGGTTGGCATGGGAGCCCAGCTGAAGACAGGCACGAGTCAGGGTGGCAGTGGATGCGCTCGTGTTCTGGGACCCCAGGCAGGGCACAGTGGATGCTCTCGTGTTCTGGGACCCCGGCAGGGCACAGTGGATGCGCTCGTGTTCTGGGACCCCGGCAGGGCACAGTGGATGCGCTCGTGTTCTGGGACCCCGGCAGGGCACAGTGGATGCGCTCGTGTTCTGGGACCCCGGCAGGGCACAGTGGATGCGCTCGTGTTCTGGGACCCCGGCAGGGCACAGTGGATGCGCTCGTGTTCTGGGACCCCGGCAGGGCACAGTGGATGCGCTCGTGTTCTGGGACCCCGGCAGGGCACAGTGGATGCGCTCGTGTTCTGGGACCCCGGCAGGGCACAGTGGATGCGCTCGTGTTCTGGGACCCCGGCAGGGCACAGTGGATGCGCTCGTGTTCTGGGACCCCGGCAGGGCACAGTGGATGCGCTCGTGTTCTGGGACCCCGGCAGGGCACAGTGGATGCGCTCGTGTTCTGGGACCCCGGCAGGGCACAGTGGATGCGCTCGTGTTCTGGGACCCCGGCAGGGCACAGTGGATGCGCTCGTGTTCTGGGACCCCGGCAGGGCACAGTGGATGCGCTCGTGTTCTGGGACCCCGGCAGGGCACAGTGGATGCGCTCGTGTTCTGGGACCCCAGCAGGGCACAGTGTAGCCATACCACAACATACATAGGAAAGGACGAGGGGCCTCTGAAATGTTCACAGTTGTTATTTCTGGGCAGTTCTTCATGTTCTTTACATTTTCTGCATTTCTCCAAACTCTTTACCCAGCACACAGGACCTTTATAATCAGAAATCTAAGAGAGTCACTGCACTCAAAGCCACGCTGGGGCACGGCACCATGGACATGGCACACTGTTCGGCCTGTCATATGCCTCACGCACAAGCTCACATTTCTCAAGGTTTGCCCACGCACCCAGCCCCGTTCTGGGCTCTTGCTTAGGCTATGGCATTGATCTCATTACCCCCCAGTAGGCGAGGAAGGGGCACAGGTCGGGAAAGTTGTGCCGGGTCATATGGTTGGTAACTTGTGCAGGGAAATCTCTCACCTGAACCTTGTCTCTCCTCTACTCTCACACCTCAACAATCATCAACACATGAGAAGACTTCTGTGATAAACCCGCCAAGGCTGCCCCTACACACACCAGCAGCAAGTCTGGGCCCCTGGAACTTCTGACTGGCCGGCTTCAGGTTGGCATTCCCATGACCCCCTCTTTCCAATTCTATTAATTTGCTGGAGAAGCTCGCAGAGCTCAGGCAAACACTTACATTTACAGATTAATGAAAAAGAATATTGCAAAGGACACAGATGAAGAGACGCGTAGGCCGAGGAGGGAGGAAGGGACCCAGAGCTCCCACATCCTTGCTGGGCGCGCCACCCTCCAGGAACCTCACTCAATCGAGTCCTCTTGGGATTTTATGGAAGCTTCATGACATCAGCATTCCTTCCCCCATGGCATAGGATGGGACCCTCTCATGGGAGGGTCTTAAGACCCACAATCCGAAAGGCGGGAGAAGGTTAGGGTGCTGCCTTGGGGCAGGCAAAAGGAGGGCAGGAGAAGGCAAAGGCTGCCCATGAGGCTCAACACCCCCAACATTCTAATGCAAATGGGAACAAGTGCTATGGGAGTTATAAGCCAGGAGCCGCAGACGAAAACCCATATCTATCCTAATAGCACATAACTATACAAAATCTATTTCCTGGCCACATAGTCACTTTTTAACGTAACCTTGGTTAACAGCACGGTGTTCAGTGTTTACAGAACACCTGGGCCAGGTTCACATAGATTTAAAGGATACGAAGGGAACCCTGGACGCTGCTCCAGAAAGCAGACCCAGGGATGCCTGTGGGTGGCCGGTGATGGGCCCCTCTCACCCCTGGGGAGCTGGGATGGTTGCAATCTGTCCGCCAGCACTGCCAGGCCAGGGTCAGGGCTGAGGACACCCAGGACGGGTGCAGAGGTGAGGAGGTCCCAGGTGAGCACCCTGGGAGTGGGGTGAGCTCTGCCGCGGCTTTCCTGGGGAGGGCTGTGGGAGGCGCAGGTGTGCCAGCAACAACCTGAGGCTGCGCTGTGGCCCTGTGGCTTGCTGTCCATGGCCTTCATCTGCCTCTCGCCTCCTCTGGAAATGAGAGTGACTGTCCCAGCCGCCCTGACCCCACTGACCGAGAGCCCAGCCAAAGGGGTAGTGGAGGGGAACTTGCTTCTCAGGCCAGGAAGATTTGGTTTGAAACTTAGTTTCTCATGCAGCTGCAGGTGACAAGGGCCTGCAGCTGTGCCTGGCAGGGCAGGGCCCTTCTCTCCAATTCTGAGCTGAATCTTCTAAGCCAATGATCTCACAGACGTGGTGTCAGTGTTACCACAGCCCGCGAGGCTGCCGAGCCACTGAGAAACTAGGGTCACCTGCCAGTGAGCGGGTGGGCGGCGCCGGGCAGTGCCGGGCAGTGTGGGGGCAAGGACGCCTGCAGGGACTCCTCCTGTAGGGACGAGCCTTCTAGCACATTCTAAGGGAACCAACGCCCTCTGCCTTGCTGGTGCTGCCCCCAGATATTTCGACAGCTGGGTTTTGGGTGGGGCTCGGCTTCTGAATGTAACAGGCCAGTGTGGGGTCCTGACGTGCAGCCAGGCTGGGGTGGTGTTCAGAGTGCCGGGCTCCCTTCCTCTCTCCTCACCTGTCATGCAGGGACCTCCAGCCTGCCTTCCCCGGGCTGCTGGGGTGGGGAGGGGTGTGGAAGCTACAGTCTGGAGCAAACATGGGTGGTCGACACTGCTGTCTGTCAGGTGGAGCAGCCCTAGAGCGGCACAGCCTGTCGGCTCCCCCGCATCCTTGGAGACAGATGGCCAGAGCCTCTGCTGGGTGGGGGAGAATTCTGCACCCTCCTGGCTGGAGGCGAGGCCGTGGGCCGCCGGCTCTGGGAGCTCCAGGCTCTACCTCCCACGCCTGCTGCTCTGGACACGCGGCATCGCTCTGCGGGGAGAGAATGGCGGCGGGCCTGGCTGGCCCCCCAGGGACCTAGTGGGAACAAGCACCACAGGACCAGGAGAGAAAGTGGGCGAGGAAGCGGGGGAGTGTGGGGGTGAGCGAGTGTGCATGTGCAAGCAGGTGTGCCCGGGTACACATGAGTACAGTGGCCGTGTGCAGGGGTGTGCCTGTGTCTGTGTGTGTGTCTGGTGTGAATGATCTGTGTGTCTGTTGTGAATGTGTCTTTGCCTGTGTCTGTGTGTCTGGTGTCAATGTGTCTTTGTGTGTGTGTCTGGTGTGAATGGATCTGTGTCTGTCTGAAGTGAATGGTCTGTGTGTGTGTATCTGGTGTAAATGTGTCTTTGTGTGTGTCTGGTGTGAATGTGTCTGTGTGTATTACTGGTGTGAATGGTCTGTGTGTGTGTCTGGTGTGAATGGTCTGTGTGTGTCTGGTGTGAATGTGTGTGTGTCCGGTGTGAATGGTCTTTGTGTGTGTCTGGTGTGAATGTGTCTGTGTGTGTGTCTGGTGTGAATGTGTGTGTGTCTGGTGTGAATGATCTGTGTGTGTCTGGTGTGAATGTGTCTGTGTGCGTGCCTGGTGTGAATGTGTGTGTGTCTGGTGTGAATGGTCTGTGTGTGTGTCTGGTGTGAATGTGTGTGTGTCTGGTGTGAATGCTCTTTGTGTGTGTCTGGTGTGAATGTGTGTGTGTCTTGTGTGAATGGTCTTTGTGTGTGTCTGGTGTGAATGTGTCTGTGTGCGTGTCTGGTGTGAACGTGTGTGTGTCTGGTGTGAATGGTCTGTGTGTGTCTGGTGTGAATGTGTGTGCGTGTCTGGTGTGAATGTGTGTGTGTCTGGTGTGAATGGTCTGTGTGTGTCTGGTGTGAATGTGTGTGTGTCTGGTGTGAATGCTCTTTGTGGATGTCCGGTGTGAATGTGTGTGTGTCTGGTGTGAATGGTCTTTGTGTGTGTCTGGTGTGAATGTGTCTGTGTGCATGTCTGGTGTGAATGTGTGTGTGTCTAGTGTGAATGGTTTGTGTGTGTGTCTGGTGTGAATGTGTCTGTGTGTGTCTGGTGTGAATGTGTCTTTGTGTGTGTGTGCCTGATGTGAATGTATCTGTGTCTGGTTTGAATGTGTCTGTGTGTGGCTGGTGTGAATGTGTGTGTGTCTGTCTGAAGTGAATGGTCTGTGTGTGTGTATCTGGTGTAAATGTGTCTTTGTGTGTGTGGTGTGAATGTGTGTGTTTTTGGTGTGAATGTGTCTGTGTGTGTGTCTGGTCTGAATGTGTTTTTGTGTGTGTGTCTGGTGTAAGTGATCTATGTGTGTGTGGTGTGAATGTGTGTGTGTCTGGTGTGAATGTATGTGTGTCTGGTGTGAATGGTCTGTGTGTGTCTGGTGTAAATGTGTGTGTGTCTGGTGTGAATGTGCCTGTGTGTTTTTGGTGTGAATGTGTCTGTGTGCGTGTGTCTGGTGTGAATGTGTCTTTGTGTGTATGTGTCTGGTGTGAATATGTCTGTGTGTGTGTCTGGTGTAACCCTGTCCCAAGGAGTGGCACAGCCATCCTTCATGGGTCACAGACTGTGACATTTGGGACAACCAAGCAGTGGGCTTCCACGGGTGCCCCCAACCCCACCCCACGCCCCCAGCACCAGGTGGCTTCCTCAGAGTCCCAGCTGCCTGTTTGGGAGGCTCTGGGCCCTGAGCGGAGAGGGAAAGGGGCAGATGGGCCAGCACACACTCAACTCACTCTTCAACTTGGCTTTCGCAGGTGGAGCTGCCAGAAGAGCCTCATAGCCTCCCCCAGCCCACAGTGACCACCCTCCTGCCATGAGGCCACTGCTCATGAACCTGAGTCCTATGTGCATTTGAGGGCACCTGTGGCCCCAGGCTCCGGGCCAGGGCCTGGCTCAGGGCAAGAACCAAGTTAACTGTCTTGTGAATTGGGGACGGGGTAGGCTGCATGGGCGAGGTGACAGAGGTGCTTCCCCACCCTCCGCCCCGCCCTCTGCCCTCTGCCCTCTGCCCTCCACCCTCTGCCCTCTGCTCTCCAGGTGGCTTTCCCCAGGACCAAGTGCAGCTCTGCCCTGGGAAGAGAATGGAGCAAGGGTCACCTGGCAGAAATTAGTAACCCAGGACTTTACCCACCTTCAACCAGCCAAGCGGCCTCAGTTGATCCTCTCGAACTGCATACCTCAGTATTCCCATTTACATAAAGAGGGTCTCCATGCTCTTTGAGGACCAGGATCAGATCTTACAAGTGCAAGGTTAAGGTCAGGCTTTCTGGTGACAGAAGGTGTGCAAGCTGACACAGGTGAGGTTTTGTTGACCTGCTTATCTTGCTGGTTTTCTTCCTCCTGAAATCCCTGCCTACTGTTTCTCCCCCATTGCCCACCACCTGCCCCAAAACATTCCTCACCTGCCAGGTAGGGAGACCTGCAGTGAGGACACCCACACGCGGGGTTTCTGTGTCCCTCAGGAGGGGGTGTGAGGGCAATGCCGAACAGGGGAGGGTGGCTAAAGGTAGAATTTCAGGCATGAGCAGAGGCGCCCGGTGTCTAAGCCAAGCACGGAGCAGCGAGGGGCAGGGAGTGCTTCTCCATCCGAGGGGCTCTGGGGGCAGCACACAGCCTCGGGACAAGCCTGGCTGTGGGGCCCGGAGGATCCGGGTCCAATTCAGCCTCAATCTCCACTCATTTCATTTCTCTTGAGTCTCTGGGCCTCAGTTTCCCCATCTTTACATTGCACTGTGGGGTTGCAATGCACAGAGCGGTGAGGTTGGATGAGATGAGCCGACTTTGCCAATGTTAGTATCTCTCATACCCGCATTCCTCACACACTAGGTCCGGGGCACTGGGGACCTGTGATCCAGCAAACCCCTGCAGAAAGAGGGACGGCGAACTTCTGAAATAAGTAAACAAATCAGTCCCAGAAAGAAGGCGGAAAGGAAAGCCGTGGGGATGTGTTTCTGAAGTCAAACACCCTGCGCTCAATAAGGCTCCGGGCAAAGGAAGAGTGAGAGCCCCTCCCAGGCCGGGCTGCCGGCTCTCCTGGCGCCTTCCCGCTCAATCCTATTAGCCAGCGAGCAGCAGAAAGAAGCACAGCACGCGCAGAACGAACGAAGATGTCAGAGACAAAAGACAAAAAGCAGGGTGGGGATGGGAGGAGGCGCCGCTTGCAGGCCTGGCCAGGCCAAGCTCCCTGGAGAGGAGCCACGCGGCTCCAGAGGGAAAGCGGTTTAGCAAACTAGATGAATTCCTCTTATTAGACAAAGCCCTGTCTCCCCTACTCCCACCCCTGCACAGCTACAGAAAAAGGCTCTCCGGGGGGGCATCTTACTCCCACCTCCACCTGGGAGGGGCTGGCGGGCTGGGGGATGGGGAGAGGGAGGAACCCATCCCCCAGGCTGGTCCCCAGGTCCAGCCGCTGGAGCAAGCTGGAGGCCTGTGTGATAAGCACCCTGGCTTCTTCCGTCTCCTGCAGGGCCCCAGGAAGCTGCGATGCCCCCACCAGCCCTGGACTCTCTTTCTTCATGTGGAAGGGTCATCTGAGAACCCAGGTCCAGTAGGATCCAGTAGGGGCTGCATTCCCTCCGGGAAACCTGGGAGGTGAGGTTGGGAGAGTCGTCCATCCACCTGACCATCGTACACTTGAGCGAGGCAGACAGAGTGGAGGCAGAACGGCGGGGTGCTGCGGGGCAGGTGGGCGTGAATCCCCTGCCAGCCCTGCCCACACACAGGGATGTGTTGGGGTCCGTTGATGAGAAAGTGTGCCTGCAGGCTTAAGCGGGGCTGGAGCCTCCACCACCCACTGTGCATGGCAGCTCTCGGTGGGGGGCAGTCTGGGCGGGGTGCCCGGCAGACCCTGTGGCCTGAGTCACGGCGGATCCCATGTGCCTCACGTAATCCTCCCCGCCCGGACCTCCCCAGCCGTTTTTCAGGACCTCAGGAAGGAAGAAGGCATTTGAACATCTTCAAGATCATTTGCAGGTGAGGAAACTGAGACTCTGAGGAGGTGCTCAGGACCTCGAAGCAGGAACGCGAGTCAGGCCAGTGCACCTGCCAGGCTCACCCTTTCAGTCCAAGAGGCACGGCGCCCTCCGTTTCCACCTGGCAGGGCCCAGGAGCGAGGCTCTCCCACCTCCACACGCCCAGCTCCCGCCCCGAAGGAAAAACACCACTTCCCAGGGTCTGACCCAGAGCGGACTATGGAAAGAGAACAGTGTGTGGGGACAGAATCCCTCTGGAGACCTCCGCTGTGCCTCAGTTTCCCTCTATGTCAAATGTCAGCCTCTGAGCGTTGAGGGTAAACTCTATTCATCATTGGAAGATTGTGCAGGGAAAACACCAAAGAGAAGCCCTATCTCAGAAAAGCCCCCCCGCACGTGCCCCCTCCCTCATTTAGACCTGCTCCCCACCCATGTGGCTGTGCCCCTGGCAAGTCACTGTCGTCTTGTTCCTCTCCCGATGGGGCACATTGGTCAGGACAGAGGCGAGCAATCAGCTCCACATTGCCTGCCAGCTTCAAGGGGCGGGGACAAAAGAAATGTTTAATTTATCACTGGTTCCAAGAACTAAGGAAAAAGTAATAAGAATTCTGTCTTGAGCACCAAGAGCATGTTATTTACAGCTGCAAAACTTTCACAACAATTTGAATGCAAAACAGGGTGCGCCGTATTCATAGCCGTTTGTCCCAATTGGAAAGGAAGGCATTTGAGAGCAAAACAGCACTTTGCTGCAAACCACTCGCTAAGAAAATGGCAAGGCAGTCTGTGTTCTGAGGGAGGCTGGGAGGTGGAAATGAGCAGGTACCTGAGAAAAACAGAACAAAAGCAGGTGCAGAAGGCGGTCAATGGTAGCCTGTGCCAAACAGCAGGGTGGCTTTCTTTTTATTTAAAATAACATTTTTATTGATTCCTGAATTCCTGCCCAGATGAGGCTGGGGAGACAGGAAGCCACGTGGACAAGATGCCCGGGGAGAAAGCCCATGGTCTCCCAGCACTTGCCCTCCTGAGGCTGCTTCCGTTCTGCACCATGTGGCGGGGGCAGTGGGCACAGCCGACTCAGTTTCCCTTGCTCTTGGGGCGAGCACCAGCACTTCTCTCCCAGGAGCTGAGATGATTCATTAACAACCAAGGAGAGATTTGAAGATGAAAAATGTCCTCGCCGTCTCTGGGATTAATCATCGTATAACGCATGCTCCCTGTCTGCATGGCCACTTAATTACCTGCCGTCGACAAAATGATTCTCCTCCTGCTCCTCTCTGGAGAAACGCTCCCGTTTGGAGCCCGTGGTACAGATTCTTAGCAAAGAATCAAAGCTCTTTTTGCAGCAGCAGAAAGGCTCGGGAGTGTTTTTATAGAATGAGAGAGAACAAAAGCAGCCTCTGCTGGAGAGGGGCCTCCCAGGTTCGGAGGGGACAGACTAGGGAGAGATAGAAATGGCTCTAATTTTGTGATTTAAAAAATAGAACTTGATCCTGTTTCCTCCCAAGCCTACTGAGAGGAGTCCTCGGCCCCTCCGACAGCCTGCTCCAAGGGGCAGAGCAGGGCAGGGAGCATGACCTTGCCTGGACCTGGACCTGTGTTGTCCTGGCCAGGGCCCTCCAGAGAGTTGAGCCTACTGTCTGCTTATGTCTCAAGACCCGGTCTTAGGGATAGGGAACTTGCCTTGCTGACCTTCCTGAGGCCATAGCCACTGGACATCAGGCTTGCTTAGCCGAAGCCTTGTCCCAGGTCCATGTGGGTCACGGCCCTTTGTTTTTTGTGTGTGTGCTTTTTTTTGTTTGTTTGTTTTTCTTATTTGAGACAGAGTTTCACTCTTGCCCAGGCTGGAGCGCAGTAGTGCAATCTCAGCTCACTGCAACCTCTGCCTCCTGGGTTCAAGCTAGTCTCCTGCCTCAGCCTCCCAAGTAGCTGGGATTACAAGTGTGCACCACCATGCCCGGCTAATTTTTGTATTTTTCATAGAGACAGGGTTTCACTGTGTTGGCCAGGCTGGTCTCGAACTCCTGACCTCAGGTGATCCAGCCTCCCAAAGTGCTGGGATGACAAGTGTGAGCCACTGCCCCCAGCCTGGGTCACGGTCCTTTGTAAAGGGCCAGTCAACACTCACCTGCAGCCTTGCTGTTCCCTGCAGCTGGGGCGGGGTCCACCTTGCCTGGGGCCGTCCTCATTCTGCTTGTCTGATGTTCTTTAGTATCTGTTAAGGCGTGTAGGGCCCCTTTCACGCCCAAATGTCCTGGTCATCCCAGTGCTAGAAAAGAAGACATTCGAACTAGTCTGAAAGATCAGACAGGGTTTTTTGTTTGTTTCTATTTTTTGCACCTGGTAATGAAAATAATAAATTCTCACTGCATAAAATTTGGA
Organism: Pongo pygmaeus; assembly: GCF_028885625.2. NCBI lineage: Eukaryota > Metazoa > Chordata > Mammalia > Primates > Hominidae > Pongo > Pongo pygmaeus. Next base: position 125,658,973 of record NC_072386.2, on the reverse strand, counting down.
AAGTAAGGAAAAAATAATGTAAAGCAGAAGAGAAAGCCACGCCGGCTTGCTAATATCTTGGAATGTTTATTTTCTGTCATTTTTCCTAGGTGTGTAATTATTCCACCTGGCCAGGGTCATCCTGAACACAGTCATCACACCTAACCATCTCTAGGCGAGGAGATGGGAAGGGCTTTGGTGGGCAAAGCTAAGGAAAAGGAAAGGGCTCGGTTGGAGGGAAGACTGGGCTCCACTCCTGCCACTAGCTGCTGTGTGCTCTCTTGCCAGCTGCTCACCCTCTCTGAACCTTGTTCTTTGGCCTGCAGAACTGGCATGGGGCTGCCACAAGGACGATGAGCTACAAGCTACGGCAATGGGCTTCTGTGCAGACAGCCCTACAGAAACCTCTGAGATAGCACCCCCTGCGGTCCCCTGCCGACTACCACCCCACTTTGCTTTTCGTCCCATTGATCTCCACCTGACACAGTGCACGCCGAGGCTGGTCTCCCTCTCCCCGACCCAGGGGAAGTTGGGAAGCTCCTGAGAGGGAACCCGCTGTTGTGTTCAAGGCTGTGTTTCTGGGGCACACGAGGCCCGGGCTGGGTGCTCAGTGAAGCTGTGCTGAGTGGATGCAAGGCTTTCCAGGAAAGATGGCGAGCGCACGAGGACGGCTCAGGAGGAACAGGAGGGTGCCAGCAGAGGAGCCAAGGACGGGAGGTCACAGAAGGCCCTGGCAGCCTGGGACGGAGATGCCGTCCTCTCTGTAAGCTGCACAGCTGCCTCGATCCCTGGGCAGGCACACAGCAGGCGCGGGTAGGGGTCCTTCCTTCTGGCACAGACAGCGCCACAGCCCATGGGGCGGCAAAGCCTCCACCCCAGACACTCCTGCTCCTGGATGCAGAGCGAGAGGTGGCTGCAGCCTTGCGAGATGTCACACAGAGGCTGATGGGAGCACGGTTCACTGAGAGGAGAAGCCAGCAGGCCTCAGCCATGGAAGCCGCTGCCTGATTGGTGCCCAGCTGTGATTAGAGAGTCCTATTTCAATGTGGGCCCCTTAGGCCCATGTCCAGAGGCCTCTGACTCATGGAGAACTGTGCTCGGCACACCGTTTCTGGACCCTCTTGAAGGATTATCTGCTAGTCCTAGGGCCTAGGTGCCATGTTCTGCATGGACAGCCAGGACTGGGATGGAGCCTGGACCAGCCCCCGGAGCAGCTGAGCATCCGCCCATCGGTTCAAATAGAAGGACCCTGGATGACTGCCTTGCACAGCCGGCCCAGCCCCTTGTGGGCTGATGGGAGCTCCTCTTTCCAGGGTTCTGGGCCTGTCTCCAGAGCTGGAAGCGCTGAGGACTCCCAGCCCTGGCCATGATGGATGACGAAGCCCACACCTGCCCACCCTGTTTATGTCCATCCTCCTATGGTGGATGCCCTTGTCTTGTCTCCGTGATACCGTGGGCTTCCCCTGGCAGAGCCCTCATCACAAAACTCTGACTGATGTTTACTCATCTCCGCAGCAGGCCCCAGGGAGCATCTTGCAGGCGGCCACCCCGCCAGAGCCACCGTCCTCTCTCAGTGCTGGGTCATGCATGCACACAGGGCTGAGTCTCCACTCCCCCCATCTGCCTTGAGAGCCAGAAAATCACCCACTGGCATTAATCAAGCCCCCCGAGTCAGTTCTAGGGCTGGAAGGACCTCCTGAGACCCGCCTGTGCTCATTCACTTATCTGCTCATCATTCATTCAGTAGTGATTGTGGGTCAGGGACGCACCCAGCCCCGAGCCAGATGCTGCAGGTACATTGCTTAGGAAAGTGATGCAGTCCCTGAGTGCCTGGCCTTGGTGTGCCGAGAGACAAGTGAAATCGTCCCAGGGCCACGGTGGCATTCAGAAGGTGCAGACCTGCCGGGGGGCGACGAAAAACACATGACTGTCCAGGGCAGACAAGACAGAAGGACCAGTGGCAGTTAGTAGGAAAATACAAGTGTCCAGGGCAGAGACTCTGGCCCTAGGAGGCCTGGGGGTGGCAGGGAGAGTGCCCAAGAGAGGGCCATGCCTGGCACTCACACAATGAGTCGGGCAGGGAACACGGCTGGACCCAGAGGGCCTGGAGGCTGTGAGGAGGGTGATCTGCCTCTCTCTGTAACAGGACAGCCCAGGAGGGTCTGTGCTCAGGGGTGCCACATGCCCCTTATGCTCCATCTCACAGCTGGGCCCAGCGGTGCGGGACTACCCAGGATAGAGAGGCATGCAGCGACCTTCCAGGCTGCAGCAGCAGAGGGGTGGGGGTGGCTGGGCCTGGGTGGTGGCTGCAGGGGAGAGGGACGTGGATGGAGGTGAAATGGGCAGGTGTGTGGGACTGCGAGGCAGCCTGGATGTGGGTGTGGGGGCGTCATGGTCTTCCCTGCCCCTGCAGATGAGGCAGCAGGCTCTTGGGGAAGCTGGAAGAGGCAGAACTGGGCTGCTCTGTTCTGAGGGCTTCTGCACAGAGTTCCAAGTTCCAGGAGCTTCTGGGGGCTGGGACCTGCCTTCATAGTGAGGTGGATGAGTCCAGGTCTGTGGCACATGGCCTCTGCCGTCAGCTTTGCTCTCAGTGCAGAGCCGGGCTCATCCTCATTGTGTGGCTCAGGAGATGGAGGCCCAGAGAGGCAAGGCTGGCACCCGCACGGGCCAGCTGCATAACCCAGGTCCAATTCCAGGTCCCAGAGCCAGGCTCCATCGTGACCCACTGCCAGGGATGATGGGCAGACTGCTATTCCCAACAGTGCCTCAGCTTTGTCACCTGGAGGGCAGGAGGGCAACAGGACCTGCTTGGAAGCTGAGCGTCCACGTGCCCAGCAGGCATCCCACCCTCCTCCGCCTCTTGACAAAGCAGGCTGGTCATGCTTCTGACACCAGGGCCGTGAGGAGTGGTGTCCCCCTCTCTGGGCCTGTAGGCCTTTGACAGGTGGGGATGCCTGTCCCTGCTGGGCCCCAGGTTTGTATTTGCAGCCACAGAGCAGAATAGGGAAGAGCCAAACTGACGTGCCAGGAACCTCAGCTCTTCCCTGTCTGGGTCCTGCCCTGACCACATCCGTCACTGTCAACACCTGGAGGACAGTGTGTGGCAGCCCATGCTCCCTGACAGCAGCCTTCCCCAGAGAGCCAGGCCCACCCCATCGACCCCAGCCTGGGGTCTCTCAAAGGCTCTGGGCACTGCCTTGGCTGAAGCCAGTCCTGAGCTCCAACTTAGGGACAGAACCAGCCCACCTTGGTAGATGGGGCTTGGCAACCTCCCAGATTCCTAAACACACCCCATAGGCCCCTTCCAGCATCAAGTTTGGAGAGGCAGAGGGGGAAAGGTCCCAGCTAGCCAGACAGGGGCAGGGAGAAGGTGCGATGGTGTGGTCAGTTACCTCCCCGACTTCCTCATCCATGTGGCAGCTGGAGCCTGTGACAGGAAGAGGCAAAACCAAAACCAAACCTGTCCCTAAAGGTTAAGCTTATCGGTCCTTATGTGGGGGTATAAAGTGTTTTATTCAGGTAAGCTGACGCATCCTGTTAGCTGAGCTAAACTAGACAGCTGACTGGAGGAGGCAGGGCTGATTTGAAAGATGAACCTCCAGCCGAGAGCGCCCGTGAGGATGCTTGAGGGTGCCAGGGTCTTCCTCCTGCAAAGCTGCAGGTCCTCACGTGCCCGGTGCTCTCCCACTAGTGGTTAGCTCTGTGACCTCCTCCAGGTTGCCTCAGTTTCCCCAAATGTAAAATGCAGAATGAAGTCCCCCCTCCCCCCCGCAGACGGGACACAGGTGAAGAAAGGTGGTCCGGTGACCTGCCCCATCCCAGGGGCTCTTACTGAAAGTCGGCTACTATTGTTAGGCCACATGCATATCCTTTACGTGGAAGATGACTGAAACCTGCACCTGGACAGTGCTCCCAGCTGTGGGCCACCAGCTCTGCAGGGACCCAAGGCCCCAGTGCAGGCTCAGAACAAGGCAGAGACAGCACCGTGCACCGTTCCAGGCATCCACATTCTCAGGGACCAATTACCCCCCTCCATGCCTGTCTGGCCATCATGGGAGTGATTCAGGGCTGCTCAGGCCTAGGTCCTCTTGTCCTAGGGGAAGAAAGCTGAAAATACCTAGCTGTCTAGATGGCCCTGGATCCACAACAGTCTCCGTCAGGAGCACAGGAGCTGTGCATGACCGCACCACCAATTTTCTCTTGGGAGACTTCTAGGGGTGGGGGGCTGTTGTAGCACATACAGAGTGTGTATTACCCCACCGTTAACCACGCAACTCCTAGCCTGCGACATTTAAAAGAGGAACCTGCCACCCTCCATGAGGCTGGAGAATCAGCGGGAGTTTCCAAAAGGCAGCTTTTGTTTAAACCACAAGATAATGGAGGGATTTGCATTTTGCTGAAGAAACCGCAAGGCACCATCCGACATTGTTTCAGTTCTTATTTGTTGTTCCTTTTTGAACGTCTCTTCTTGAAGCAATTTCTGGGCAAATCACACAAATAAAGCTCTTGAGAAACAGGTTATAGCCCACTTACTCAACTTGTTAATTAGGTCTGGAAATTTCTAGAGGGACTTGAACTTCAGTGACCAACCACCCTGGTTTGCCCTGGGGACAGGGGACTGTCATTGCTAATACTGGGACAGTTCCAGGCAAACTGATGGGATGGTCAGCCTGCCTGCACCCTGGTCATTGTCTTCATCCATTGCTCCCTCATAAGGGTTGATAAGCACCTCACCTTTTGTAGCTGGTGGAGCTGCTGCTCCACCCCTCCTTTCCCTCAGCTGTGATGACCGGCAGGTGACGAGCCAATCAAATTCTTCCCTAGGATTCTTCACTGGGGATTGGTGGGTCACGTCCTCACTTACCCCCCTAACTCACAGAGTATGATGGAGGTGACTTAGTGGTGACCATGGCTGGCCAGGCTCTCTCTGCCTCTGAGAGAGCACTCCTCTGTAGAAGGAGAGAAAGAACCCAGGCAGGGACAGTGTGTGTACGTGTGTGTGTGCGTGCATGTGCGTGTGTGAGCCTGCAAACCCACGTGCCCACCCCCAGCTGTCTCTTGTCACTGCCATGACCAGATCGGGGTGTTGGGAGGATGGAAGAAGCCACGGTCCCATGCTCTGCCGTCTACTGTAGCAGAGAACCCGCTACACAGAGGTGACTGTGCGGGGGTGAGGGAGGTGGAGGACAAGGTATTTATGTGCAATAAATATTTAATTCCACCCAGCGCTCCTCCTGTAGCAACGTGGATCCTAGATTAGTTTTATACATTCCACCCACATCACCATACCCTTCAGCAAGGTTAATCCTGTCCTAATGCGAGTTTAAAAATTAAATCCACTTCGATGAACAAATGTCCTTTGCAGCTTCATCCCATTCTTTTATGCAGAGTAAATATGTTTGCACAATGGCTCTGGGAACAGCGCTCCAGAGCGGATCACACACGCATCCAACACGGCTCCCGGCCCCGACTCCATGCATTATATATGACAGTCCCATTCCAGTCTCGCCACCGTGCTGGGGAGCAGGCAGCAGCTTGTCAGTGCCTTTAAATCAAGCGCAAAGCAGATTGTGAGCTGGTTCCGGGGAGCAAAAAGCAGTAAAATAATTTGGGATTTTGAGAACCATTAGTTTAACTTAGGTGAGAATATACGTCTGGATTTTTCTCATCTTTTCATAAGCTTTAAAAATATACACAAAGCTAAACAACAAAAACAACCACCACCAAAAAACAGCAATTGTCCCTTCCCCAAAACCGACCCTACTTCCCAGTTTGTTTTTTCTGGGTTTGCAGAAGGTGACAGTGACCGCTCTCCTACACAGAGCTGTAAGTGGAGGCTGGAGATTTGGTTGTGCCACCGTGTTCTAGGGCTTGGAGACTCAATTAAGATATTAAAAATAGGACTTGGGCCAGCAGGGTGCTTCCGTGGAGCTGTCTTTGTTTATGTCTTCAGCAAGCAGCCTGTGAAAGCCCCTCCAGTCCCAGGGAGGCTGGAGAGTTCTAAAGGGGATTATCTGCCTCCTGGGGTATAAATTCCAATTTACTCTGACACAAACTATTACCCTGCAAACACTGGCCATCCATCTTCAGGTGCCTGGCAGATACTCGGCGCTGGTGTTATTATCTCTGGGAAATTAAAGTGGGCCACAGGGTGAGGGATGCTTCCTGCTGGAGCCCCAGGTGCCTCTTCCTCAAGGCCCAGGCTGACCTCCAAATAGTCCCAAGCATGAATTGGTTTGTCTCTCTGGGTGGTGATGCCCGACGTCCTCGCTCTCACCCTCTGCTCCCTCATAAGGGTTGATAAGCACCTCACCTTTTGTAGCTGGTAGGGGGCTTTATAAAGGGCAATGTTGCTGCCAGCCCAGGGGTCTGGGCAAGGAGGGGGTGACAGTGCTGGGACAGAGGAAAGGGGAAGGAGAAAAGAAGGAAGGAAGAGGGGAGAGGAAGAAAAGACCATGTTGCGTAGCAGAGCAGGGCCTGTCCCACCCTGCAATCCTGGGCTAGAGAAAATCCCCCCTTTAAAGTATTCAGAGTCAGTCTCCCCCACCTCACCATCTAAGAACCCCTGGGCCTGGGTGCTGGGGGAGGCCCACTCAGTACCTTCATCCCAGCACTCTCTGTCAAACGTAAAGACTTTGTTGAGATGTAAATCACATACCATAGAATTCACCCTTTTATTTTATTTTATTTATTTATTTTTTAAAGACAGAGTCTAACCCTGTTGCCCAGTCTGGAGTGCAGTGGTGCGATCTCAGCTCACTGCCACCTCCGCCCCCTGGGTTCAAGCGATTCTTCTGCCTCAGCCCCCCAGCAGCTAAGGTTACAGGCATGCGCCACCACGCCAGGTTAATTTTTGTATTTTTAGTACAAATGGGGTTTCACCATGTTGGCCAAACTGGTCTTGACCTCCTGGCCTCAAGTGATCCACCCGCCTCGGCCTCCCAAAGTGCAGGGATTACAGGCGTGAGCCGCTGTGCCTGGCGTCATTCGCCCTTTTAAAGTGCACAGGTCCATGGTTTTCTGTACAGTCACAGAATCATGCAGCCATCATCATATTCTGGTTTTAGGACATTTTCATCACCTTAAAAGAAACCCTGGACCCTTTGGCTGTCACCTCCCTGTCACTCTTCTTCCCATCCCCTGGCCACAAGGAATGTCCTCTCTGTCTGTCAATCAGCCCATCGTGGCGATTTCCCGTCAGTGGAATCCTGGGCCGTGTGGCCTGGCTTCGCATGTGGGGCATGTTAGGAGGGCTCGCCCTGTCGTTGCCTGGGCCCATGCTTCGTGCCTTCTGCAGCTCACTCTTGTTGCCCTCTGCTCCCTCATAAGGGCTGATAAGCACCTCACCTTTTGTAGCTGGTAGGGGACTTTACAAAGGGCAATGTTGCTGCCAGCCCAGGGATCTGGGCAGGGAGGAGGTGACAGCGCGGGGACAGAGGAAAAGGGGAAGGACTCTCCTCTCTGTGGAGAGACCACACTGTGTTCATCCCTTTCTGTCAAGGGTACCCAGGTCTCCTCCACCTTTTGCAAATTGTGAAGTGTGCTACTATGAATGTGCTTGTGCGAGGGTTTGTGTGGAGGCCTGTTTCATTTCTCTTGGGTATATTCCCGAGGTTGCTGCTGGAGGGCTGTCAGAGGAGCTGCCAGCCTGTTTCTACCGCAGCTGCCCCATCTCACATTCCCACCTCCTAAGCATGTTATTAGTCGGCTTTGCCTTGAGCACTGGGACAAACCACCCTGATGGCAGGTGTGCCTTTTGCTGAACCCATTCTCTACAGATGTTAGGATCTCTTACCGCAAAGGAGATCCTGACACAAGAGCCGGGGGACCCTTGCCTGCCCATGAGGCCTGAGTAGTGGCAGGGTCACCAGCTGACGGTGACAATGACTCCTGGAATTGGAAGATGGAGCCAGCGGGGCAGGGTGGGGGGTTACGGAGTGGAGAGGAGCGTCAGCTTCAGCAGAGAAGGCTCTGAAAGGTCATCTGGTCTCAACAGGTGGAGTCCGTCCTGTTGCAGAGCTTGCTCAAAGCTGGACTGGAGCCCTGGCTTCTCGCCCACCCTTTCCCTGGCCCGGGCTGCCACTGGGCACTGCAGCCTGGACTACCTGGAGTCAGGGAGTTTATCTGGCAGGAGGCACCTGTCCTCCAGAGAGGCCCGCCATCAGGTGTCCTCCAGAGAGGCTACCAGGGGCAGGGGACTGGGTCTGCTGGGTCGGCTTTTGCCTTTCAAACTTGGTAGCCACCCCCCAGTCACTCCAGAAAGAGGAAGAAGACACCTCTGAGGCTGCAGGAAAGAAATGGGGCAGAATTTGCTCCCTTGCTACCAGAACTTTATGAATACCTGGCCTGTTTGTTCAAGCAGGCTTGAGCTCTGCTACCTGTGTCCCTGGTGTGCTGTGAATGGAGCACGAGACATAACACCAAGCAGGACCCATGGGGCTCTGCAGGAGAGAAGACAGACCAGGTGTGTGTGTGTGTGTGCATATGTGTGCATTCATGCACATGTGTAAAGAATGAGTTCTTACCACTCTAGACAATGGAGAACTAGTTTTTCTGGGCTTTATTTTTAGTGAGTCATTGACTTCTTCCTAATCATATGATCTACCTAGAAAAAGCCAGTAGGATTGACAGGTACATTGCCTATTTCTGCTAGGCATATTGGGCCTACAGAAGTCCAAACCATTTCTTTTCCCCAGCAATGCCAATTAGAAAATATAATTCTGAAAAAGATGCCATTCGCCAAGGGAACAGAATTCATTAAGTATCTAGGAATCAACCAAAAATGTCCACTCTGATATAAGACGTGGAAGACAATCTGAAGACGGGCAGGGCTCTGCGCGCTCCACACTCTTAGAAGCAGCGACCTAATGTCAGGGCAATGCCGAGTGTCCCCAGACGAACCCACAAATTCAACGCAATCGCAATCAAGAGTGTTTGCGGAACTCAGTGGTGATGGAGGAGTTAAGGTCCTCAGATGGCTAGCTCAACATTAGAAAAGAAGGGGAAAGGGCATGGGCTTGTCCTGTGAGATAGGAAGATGCCCTGCAAAGACCCAGCAATAAATGCTACGTGGCACTGGCAAGAAGAGCAACGGCCTAGAACCAAGAGCCAAGAGACATGGCCAGCATTGACCCCACGTGGGAACTTAAATCCCAAAGGCAACACTGCAAATCCGGTGGGGAAGGAGCATGTGGTCTGGTTGATGTTTGCTTAGCAGATGGAGGTCAGCAATGAATTTCTGCACCTGTGGGTCACAGACATGGGGGGATTCCATGGATTAAAGGGCCATATTGGAAAGGTAGAAGAAGAGAGTCAGTAAGCCAAAAGACTGCAGAGTGTCTTTAGGGCTTAAGGGCTATAAAAGCCTTCTTAAAGAAAACTGATTTATTTAGACAGGGTCTCAACCTGTCACCCAGGATGGAGTGCAGTGGTATAATCACAGCTCACTGCAGCCTCGAATTCCTGGGCTTAAAGGATCCCCCCACCTCAGCCTCCTGAGTAGCTAGGGCTACTGGCATGTAACAACACACCTGGCTAATTTATTTTTTTGTAGAGATAGGGTCTCGCCATGTGGTCTTGAAGTCTTGGGCTCAAGCAATCCTCCTACCTCAGCTTCCTGAAGTGCTGGGATTCTGGTTCAAACTTGTTACACATAGGGAAACTGAGGCTTCGAGGGGGGAGCACGCATGTGTGCGTGCACACACACACACACAGGCACACACCTGGTCTGTCTTCTCCGCTGCAGAGCCCCACGGGTCACACGCACACACCTGGTCTGGGATTACAGGCATGAGCCACCACACTCAGCTAAGAAAACTTTAGAAGCCAAAATTATTAGCTCAAAAAACTATAGGGGGCAAAGTCCACGGAGAGCGGATAGAATGGAAGAAGATATTTGCAATGTGTTAAGCCCACAAAGCTCAACGTCTAGAGCTAAGGCATAAGCAGTGAAAGGCAGCAGTTCCCGCAGAGAAAGCTAGGAAGGAGCAGTTTACTCGGGCGGCAGTTACGTTGTCCACTGTGAAGCTGATGAGCACCAGCAACATGTTCCAAATCCCGGGCACACTCAGGAAGTAGGAGCGTGCAAAGAGTCGGTGGGAAAATGTAGAAACCAGCACCGGGCCAGGTGCGGTGGCTCACGCCTATAATCCCAGCACTTTGGGAGGCTGAGGCTGGCGGATCAGGAGGTCAGGAGATCGAGACCATCCTGGCTAACACGGTGAAACCCCGTCTCTACTAAAAAATACAAAAAAATTAGCCGGGCGTGGTGGCAGGTGCCTGTAGTCCCAGCTACTCAGGAGGCTGAGGCAGGAGAATGGCATAAACCCGGGAGGCGGAGCTTGCAGTGAGCCGAGATCGTGCTACTGCCCTCCAGCCTGGGTGGCAGAGTAAGACTCTGTCTCAAAAAAAAAAAAAAAAAACCCAGCACAGCCCCCACTGAAGCACAGCCTTTCTAAACAGTCCAGTTTTACTGCTCGGAAGTCCCCATCTTGGTGTGAGCCAGGAGGACTCTGACACAGGTTCCGGCGGGGGGTGGGGGGGTGGGGGGGAGGCAGCAATGGGGGGCGGGGGTGGCACTGCAGCTTTGGCGCTGGGAGTGAAGGTAGCTTACAGGCCACCTGGGTCACCCAGTAGGTGCAGCCTGGGGAGTGTGGCATGGCTGTGGAAAGCATCAGGCTGAATGCAGATGCACCAGGATGGGTGATGGTAAAAGTCACACGTGCATGATGCAAACTTGGTGGAGGAAGTAATGTTCAGAGCCAGGTGCCACAGATGCCATTTACCTAAGTTAAAAATACACACACACAGATTCATTTTGAAAGAACATGGTTAAAATAAAAAGCTATGCACTAAACACAAGAAAGTGGTGCTTAGGCATGGAGGACAGTCAGGGAAAGAGAAGGAGTGTGGGATAAAGGGAGAGGGAGAGAAAGGAGTCTGTGGGGACGTGGCACTGGTGGATGATGGTGCCTACCCCAGCCCCAGGCCTTTCGAGGTTGGATTTTTGGCTTCTGTGGTGTCCGCTGGTGTTTGCAGAGCCCCAGACCATCCTTGCATCCTGCTCTCTGCAGCGGCATTCCCCGCAAGCACACCTACTAGGAGGTGGGGAAAGCAAATCTACCCATTCTTCCCTGGAGACCCGAGGAGGACTGGCATTCCATCCAGGTGGCTCCCTTTGCTGGAAGAACCCTTGGGAGGACCATGGTCATTTGTCTGGGAGATGGAGCAAAAGGGAGGAAGGCCAAGAGAAACCATTGCTTGGACCTGGGGACACGGGGAGAGGGGAGGGAGAAGACTGCTCTGTGCAGTATGACTCTCTCCCAACTCAGCATGACTGTCCCCCAAACTCAGCACCACTACTCCCTGCTCTCAGCATGACTGTCCCCCAAACTCAGCACCACTACTCCCTGCTCTCAGCATGACTGTCCCAGCTCTCAGCGGGGCTGTCTCTCCCTCTCAGTAGAAGGGGCCGCAGCTCTCACCTGCCCTTATTGGCATGGCCTGCAGGGAGCTGGTCCAAGGTCCTGCATCCAGGATGGGGAGAACCCAGGTCTGTGTGGACCCACGGTCCCTGCTCCTCACGCAGGCATAAGGCTGCTGGTTGGCCTCCCACTCAGGGGGATAACAGGTGCTCAATAAACCTCATGCTCCCAGGTTGGGGCCTGATGCCTGAGTCAGGAGGCAGGGGTGGCCTGGGCTGTCCTGAGGACTGGGCAAGATGGGATATTGGTGAGGAAGAGGTAGTGGGGGGTCAGGCTGGGTCAACTCTGTGAGCTGCTGGGTCCCTGCCCAGGGGTCGGGGATGGAAGAATTCCATGGGTCTTCCGAAAACCCCTGTGCTGGAGCCGGCACATGGTGACAGAGCGTGCCTCTCTGGAGGAAAGAATGAGGAACCTAGGGCAGGAATGGGGCTAGTCAGCCACAAGGAGGAAGCAGGGCCGTGTGTCCTGAGGTTGAGGAGAGGAAGCCCGTGGGTGTGGACGCATCTGGCATTGCTCAAGGAAAGTCCTGGATTCCTCTTCCCCCCAATAAGAAATAACCAAACAGAGGTGGAGCAGGCGGCCCTTGGTCCCTTTCCTGGGGTCTGGGCTCTGGTTTGACTCATCAGAGAACCTCTCCCCAGCGGCAGGGCTGCAGGCACAGTCTGTCCTCATAGCCAAGCAAAGGTGCCCTCTGGTTCCTCACAGGACCCTAAAGAGTAATGTGTGGAGGGCCCTACCAGGTCCAGCCAGGCGAGCTGTCCATCTTCCCACCACCAGCCAGACATGATAAGCAGAAAATGAGGGGGCGCATCCCATCAGAGGGACAGGGATAGCCCAGCCCAGGAGACAAGCCTGGGCTCGACACCGGTTCCAACCCCCACTCTGGAGGGAGCCAACTGCCCTGCGGCAGCTCTGGTGCCTGGAGGAGCCAGGTCTCTGGGTGGGTGCGGGGGACACATCTGCTGCTCTCAGGTGCCCACTGGGGCGGGTGGGTCCTGGAAAGCTCCACCAGCAAGGGTGACACATTTCAAGGAGAACCTGGCTCCAGGTGTCACTCTAAGTCGGTTCCTGACTCCACGGCTCTCCGCTGGGCTTTTGGCAATCTTACTTCACCTGTTGAGGCCACAGCTTGGACATCTACCCCCAAGGTCTGCATTAGCAGAACTTTAGTGTTCCTGGAGACTCTTGCTCAGGAAGATGAAACTTGCAAAGGACTTCATTGCTCATTGCAGGAATCTCCCTAAAGACCCTGTATTAGTCAGAGCTCCCTAGAAGGACAGAACTAATAGGATAGATGTATATATGAAGGGGAATTGATTAGGAGAATTGACTTACATGATAACAAGGTGAAGTCCCGCCGTAGGCCATCTGCAAGTTGAGGAGCAAGGAAGCCAGTCTGAGTCCCAAAACCTCAAAAGTAGGGAAGCCGACAGTGCAGCCTTCAGTCTGTGGCCAAAGGCCTGAGAGCCCCTGGCAAACCATTGGTGTAAGTCCAAGAGTCCAAAAACTGAAGAACTTGGAGTCCGATGTTTGAGGGCAGGAAGCATCGAGCACAGGAGAAACATGAAGGCTGGAAGACTCAGAAAGTCTAGTCCTTCCATCTTCTTCTGCCTGCTTTATTCTAGCCGTGCTCGTAGCTGATTAGATGGTGCCCATCCAGATTGAGGGTGAATTTGCCTCTCCCTGTCCACTGACTCAAATGTTACTCTCCTCTGCCAACACCGTCATAGAAACACCTAGGAACAACACTTTGCACCCTTCAATCTAATCAAGTTGACACTCAGTATTAATCATCACAAGTCCACCCCCTGTCAACTTGAACCCATGCACGTTCTCCTGATATCATATGTAATTTTCAAATAAAGACAATAATAAAGTCATAATTAATCCTAACATAATATAGCTGTCCTTCGTACAACTGGAAGCACACTAATCCTTAACCTAAATGATATTATATAAAGTTAACAACACTTAAATGTTGATATGAAGTCAATAAATCTTATGTCACACGGTAGAAGGAAAAAGAAGAAATAAAGTGAAGATATTTTCTTAGTACAAGGGTATACATGCACAAACATATTCCTAATAAAATAAGGAGGAAATACTCATGACAATTACAGTCCTCATTTCTGCTACTGGTCATGTGGTTGTAGCTGGTACTGATGACTATCTTCTTCTACTACCCGTTCTGTATTCCCTTTGCCTTCAGCAGGCACCTCAGCGGGTTGTGGTTCTTATTTTTTATATATTTATTTTTGAGACGGAGTTTCACTCTTGTTGCCCAGGCTGCAGTGCAATGGTGTGATCTCGGCTTACTGCAATCTCCACTTCCCAGGTTCAAGCCATTGTCCTGCCTCAACCTCCTAAGTAGCTGGGATTACAGGCATGTGCCACCATGCCTGGCTAATTTTTCGTATTTAGTAGAATCAGAGTTTCACCATGTTGGTCAGGCTAGTCTTGAACTCCTGACCTCAGGTGATCCACCCACCTCAGCCTCCCAAAGTGCTGGGATTACAGGCGTGAGCCACCGCACCTGGCCTGGGTTATGGTTTTTTACCTGGTGGAGTGACTCAATCCTTCATTCCTGAAGGGTCTGGGCCGATTGGAGTCCTGCTTGGACTGGGCTGTTGTAGTTTCCCATTGACCTTAATCACAGGGCATGGTAATACTAACAGACACCCTAAGAAATCTGTACTTCCTTACCTCCACTGTGGAGCAGTAGACTGACTTTATCTCGATAGTCTGGGTCAATCACCCCAGCCAACACTGTAACTCCCTTCTTAGGCTGTTGACTTAGAGGCAGGAGGAGCCCAAAGTGTCCAGATGGTAATCTTAACTTCCACTTTAATGGAATCATTGTGGCATCTCCTGGTGGCAGCGTTCCTCCCTCTGGAACTAAGACCTCTAGGCCAGCGGAACATAATATTGTGGGAACAGAAAGCAAACATTTTGCTAGTGGGTCACTAGGGGTGATGGTGAGTGGTGCCACTTCCATTTCCACCGCTTGATTCCTGGAGCCATGAATGCTGGCTATGGGGAAAACTGTACCATATATTTGATGCAGGTTCAGAGCATACACAGCCTTCTAGAGAACTTTGCCCCAGGCTTGCAAAGTATTGTCACCTAGTTCGTGTTGTAATTGTGACTCCGAAAGGCCATTTCACCATTCTTTCTTTTTTTGAGACGGAGTTTTGCTCTTATTGCCCAGGCTGGAGTGCAATGGTGCGATCTTGGCTAACTGCAATCTCTACTTCCCGGGTTCAAGCGATTCTCCTGTCTCAGCCTCCTGAGTAGCTGGGATTACAGGTGCATGCCACCATGCCCGGCTAATTTTTGTATTCTTAATAGAGACTAGGTTTCATCATATTGGTCAGGCTGGTCTCCAACTCCTGACCTCAGGCGATCCACTCACCTTGGCCTCCCAAAGTGCTGGGATTACAGGCGTGAGCCACCGTGCCTGGCCCATTTCACCATTGTATCAATCCAGCTACTTCAGGACAATGGGGAACATGGTAAAACCAGTGAATTCTGTGAGCATGAGCCCACTGCCACACTTCCTTAGCTGTCAAATGAGTGCCTTGGTCAGAGGCAATGCTGTGTGGAATACCATGATGGTGGATAAGGTGTTTCATGAGTCCACGGATGGTAGTCTTGGCAGAGCATTGCATACAGGATAGGCAAACCCACATCTGAAGTGTCTATTCCAGTGAGGACAAACCACTGCCCTTTCCATGACGGAAGAGGTCCAATATAATCAACCTGCCATCAAGTAGCTAGCTGATCACCCTGGGAAATGGTGCCGTATCAAGGGTTCAGTGTTGGTCTCTGCTGCTGGCAAACTGGGCACTCGGAAGTGGCCATAGCCAGGTCAGCCTTGGTGAGTGGAATACCATGTTGCTGAGCTCATGCGTAACCTCCATGCCTGCGGTGATGGCCACTTTGCTCATGGGCCCATTGGGCAATGACAGGGGTGGCTGGGAAAGAGGCTGAGTGGTGTCCACAGAACGGGTGATCCTATCCACTTGATTGTTAAAATTCTCCTCTGCTGAGGTCACCCATTGGTGAGCACTCACATGGGATACAAATACCTTCACAGTTTTTGACCACTCAGAGAGGTCCATCCACATACCTGTTCCCCAAATTTCTTTGTCACCAATTTTGCAATCATGCTTCTTCCAAGTCCCTGACCATCCAGCCAAACCATTGGCTACAGTCCATGAGTCAGTATATAATCAATCACACATCTGGTCATTTCTCCTTCCGTGTAAAGTGCACAAACAGGTGCACTGCTCGAAGTTGCCCACTGGGAAGATGTCCCTTCACCGCTGTCCTTCAGGGATGTCCTAGAAAGGGGCTGTAGTGCTGCAGCTGTCCACTTTCGGGTGGTGCCTGCATATCACGCAGAGCCATCTGTGAACCAGGCCCTAGTCTTCTCTTCGTCTGTCAACTGATCATAGGGAACTCCCCATGAGGCCATCGGTGCAGGCTGGGGGAGAAAAGGGAGGGTGGCAGGAGTGGGGACCATGGGCATTTGAGCCACTTCCTCATATAACTGACTTGTGCCTTCAGGACTTGATCAAGCTCAATCACGTGTATACCACTTCCATGTGATGATGGAATGCTGCTGTACACGACCCACTTTATGTGGGTAGTGCTGTACACTAGCCACTTTATGGCTAGATGGGTCAAAAAGCACCCAGTTCATGACAAGCAGTTCAGGTCGCATGGTGACTTGATGACCCATAGTCAAACTTTCAGTTTCCACTAAAGCCCTGTAACAGATCAAGAGCTGTCTCTCAAAAGGAAAGTAGTTATCTGCAGAAGATGGCAGGGCCTTGCTCCAAAATCCTAGAGGCCTCCGCTGTGATTCATCTATAGGTGCCTGCCAGAGGCTCCAAACAGCATCCCCATCTGCCACTGACACCTCAAGCGCCATTGGATCTGCTGGGTCATATGGCCCAAGTGGCAGAGCAGCTTGCATAGTAGCCTGGACCTGTTGCAGAACCTTCTCCTGTTCTGGACCCCGCTCAAAACTGGCAGCCTTTCTGGTCACTCAATAAATGGGCTGGAGTAACACGTCCAAATGAGGAACGCGTTGCCTCCAAAACCCAAATAGGCCCACTAGGCATCGTGCCTCTTTCTTGCTTGTAGGAGGGGCCAAATGCAGCAACTTATCCTTCACCTTAGGAGGCATATCTCAACAGGCCCCACACCTCTGGACCCCTAGACATTTTACTGAGGTAAAAGTTCTCTGAATTTTAGTCAGATTTATTTCCCATCTCCTAGCACGCAAATGTCTCACCAATAAGTCCAGTGTGTTTGCTACTTCTTGCTCACTGGATCCAATCAGCATAATCTCATCAATGTCATGGACCAGTGTGATATCTTGTGGAAGGGAAAAACGATCAAGACCTCTGCAAACAAGATTATGACATGAAGCTGAAGAGTTGATATACCCCCAAGATAGGACCGTGAGGGTATATTGCTGGCCTTGCAGGCTAAAGGCAAATTGCTTCTGGTAGGCCTTATGGACAGGAATGGAGAAAAAGGCATTTGCCAAGTCAATGGCTGCATACCAGGTACCAGGAGATGTGTTAATTTGTTCAAGCAATGAAACCACATCTGCTACAGCAGCTGCAATTGGAGTCACCACTTGGTAAAGCTTACGATAATCCACCATCATTCTCCAAGATCCATTTGTCTTCTGCACAGGCCAAATGGGAGAGTTGAAGGGGGATGTGGTGGGAATCACCACCCCTGCATCTTTCAAGTCCTTGATGGTGGGACTAATCTCTGCAACCAAGAGACTCTTCCCGTTGATTCTTCAACAGGAATTCACAGTGTATGCTCCAGGACTCTTGAACCCTCTTCATCTCAACGTACTGGCTGTACTGTGTGCACCCACCCAAAACTATTACATTGCGATCCCCTGACCCAGCCCACTGGAAGATCCACCCTAAACCAGACTTGGAGCTCTCAAGAAGCCTGACCTTCCCTTTTCTTCCTCTACTGCTCTGAGGCACTGCTGTAGCACCCTGAGCTGGCACTTTCCCTCACTGTGGTGAGCTGGGAACTCAACTTTGTCCTGTCCACAGTTGTTGGGGATATTTGGAGGGTGTCATTTGAGTCTCTGCCATTCCTCCCGCATATGTGGAGTCCCGAACTAAAGTGCCTGGGAGGGCTCCTCTGTGCCGTCATCTGCATGCAGCTCCTGGGGCGTGTGGACCCAGAGCAGGTGTGCAGGGAGCCCCACCCTCTCTCAGGTGGCTTCTTATTATGTGGCATTGTAGCTGTATTACCTGAGCTTCAACAGGTGAGCACAGTGTGGCACCCCCATGGCAAGCATAAACCAGTTATAAGGACGTTTCTTGATTTCAGAAACAGCAAGGAACAGCCGGGCACAGTGGCTCAAGCCTGTAATCCCAGCGCTTTGGGAGGCTGAGGCGGGCAGATCACCTGAGGCCAGGAGTTTGAGACCAGCCTGGCCAACACGGCAAAACCTCGTCTCTACTAAAAATGCAAAAAATTAGCTGGGCATGGTGGCAGGTGCCTATAATCCCAGCTACTCGGGAGGCTGAGGCGGGAGAATCGCTTGAACCTGAGAAGCAGAGGCTTCAGTGAGCTGAGATCGCGCCACTGCACGCCAACCTGGGCAACAGAGCAAGACTCTGTCTCAGGAAAAACAAAAAAAAAACAAAAAACAAACAAACAAAAAAACAGAAACAGCAAGGACCCCCAGGTCCACTGGAGCAGAGGGGAAGTACCGCACGGCACACCCTGGGGTTGAGGAGGCCACAGAGGCTGTCCTGGGCATGACTAACTCCAGGAGGAAGTGGAGCAGGACCCCGCTGGCTGCCCTGGTTGTAATCTCGAGGGGCAGGGTGCGGTGAGGGCGTCTCCCCCATGATCCACACAGCAGCCTGTGACTGACTCTATCATCTGCCAGAAGGACCCTTCCTGGGGCTTGGGCAGCCAGGCTTTTTGCTAGATTATATTTTCATTTTTTTGTGGTCACACTTCTTCACTTCATAATAAACTGTCGCATTTTACAGTGTGAGAATTTCTGCCTTGCTGACCCATGGGGTTGGACCCCCTCGGAGGTGGGCATGGTCCGGGGGAAGGAATTCCCTCTGTCCACTCTGACCAGCCCCACTCTGACCAGCCTCACTCTGACCAGCCTCACTGGCTGGCCTCTCCTTCTGTATCCTTCCAAGGCTCATCTCAGGCTGCAGACCCAGCACGTGGAGCAACAGCCTGGCTAGGGGCTGCTCAACCTCCCAGAAGCTGGAGCTGCAACAGGGAAGTGAACCAGCAGCCATTCAACATCTCCAAGCCTCCCAGAGACAGCTGGGCTATAGCTCGTGGTGGAAACAATACAGGATGATGGTGACCCTTATGTGTTCTATTTATTTTATTTAAATAGTTTATTTAAGCTTGCTGTTTTAAGTGAAATATAACACCCATTCACCAGAGTGCATAAACTAAACATGCATCACCCAATGAAGCCAAAACCTATCACCAGCCCCCTGTGCCCCTTCCAGGCCTAATGGCTCCCCCTCCTAAGGGAGTGGTCGTCTCACTGGCCCCTCCTAAGGGAGCGGTCATCTCACTGGCATGGTCTGGGCCTTTCTCTCCACGTTGCCACTGAGCATACATTCCTTCGCACTGCTGTTCAGCTTTGCCCACTTTCAAACTCCGTACAGATGCAACTGAACAGTTCGCATTCCTTAGTGCTGGCGCCCTGGATGCTCCATGTGCTTGCGGATTTCAACAAAGCTTTTGCGTGTAGCTGGAATCCAATCATTTTTATGAGTCTACAGGATGCTCCAGTATGAACGAACCTCAGCTGATGGCCCCATTCTGCTGCGGATGGACGTTTGGGTTATTTCCGGCGTGGGGCTGGACATTTTCATACGTGTCTTCTTTCCAACTGGGCACACCTTTCTGTTGAGTAGAACTGAGCTGAACATCGCTGGTTACGGAATATGCTGGCCATAGGGAATTGTTGGGAATACTGCCAGTTTTCCAAAGTGCTTGTACCAAGGTTTCTGACACATCTTCACCAAAACCTTGTAGAGTTGGCTGTTTTGAAAAATTTTAGTGTTTGCAGTCATCTCATGAGATTTAAGTTTTCATTTCTTGGATTATTTATGAAGTTGAGCATGTTTTCATACTTCCATCATCTCTTAAATATTATCTTTTATAAGTGTTTGTTGAAGTCACTTTCCCACTTTCTACAACATTGTTGATTTACAGAAACCCTTTATTCTGGATACAAGCCTTTTGCCACTTCTGTGTGTTGAAATCTCTCTTCCCTGTCCTGGCTCGTCTTTTCCCTCCCACGGTGGTATATTTTGAAAAAGAAATAATACAACTTTCGTGATCAATTTTTCCACTTGTCCTTTATGGTTTGTGGTTTTCCATCTTATATAAAGTACTTGCAAGGCTATTGGAGATCTTACAATATGATCTAAAACGGCTGTTTTCCCTCTCACATTTGGGTCTACCCTTCTCCTGACACGGATTTTTTTTTATCTGATAAAAGTCAAGTGTCACTTCTTGTTTTTCCATATGACTATCCAGTAGTTTGTGCCACTCATTGAAAGTTTATTCTTTCACTATTGATCTTCAGAGCCACCATGTCACAAATCTAGGGTCCGTATGTGCCTGGATTTGTTTCTGCACTCCCTACTCACTTCCCTAGGTTTGCTGTGTACGCCTAAGCCAGCCCCACACTGTCTCCATCACTATCGCTTGATAACGACTGCTGGCATCACTTCAAGCAACTCACCCTTGTTTTTTCTTGCTCAAGAGTATCACAGCTATCAGCCCCTTGCCTTTATATAAATTTTATTTATTTGTTTATTTATTTATTTATTTATTTATTGCGACAGAGTTTCACTCTGTTGCCCAGGTTGGAGTGCAGTGGTGCAATCTCAGCTCACTGCAACCTCCACCTCCCGGGTTCAAGCGATTCTCCCACCTCAGCCTCCTGAGTAGCTGGGATTACAGGCACGTACCACCACATTCTGCTATATATATATTTTTTTCTTTTTTTTTTGAGATGAAGTCTCACTCTGTTGCCCAGGCTGGAGTACAGTGGCTCGATCTTGGCTCACTGCAACCTCCGCCTCCTGGGTTCAAGCAATTCTCCTGTCTCAGCTTCCTAAGTAGCTGGGATTACAGGCACCCACCACCAGGCCTAATTTTTGTATTTTTAGTAGAAACAGGGTATCACCATGTTGGCCAGGCTGGCCTTGAACTCCTGACCTCAAGTAATCCACCTGTCTCAGCCTCCTAAAGTGATGGGATTACAGCCACTGCACCCGGCACTTTATATAAATTTTAAATTCATCATGTCAATTGTCACAGAAAATGGTAGTTTAATTGATAATATAGTGGATATCTAGATAAATTAAGGGAAAATGAATATTTTTCCTATATTTGGTATTCTAATCCACACACGCAGAATATCTTTCTAATTATTTTAATCTTCTTTTAGGTCTTTCAGTTCCTATTTGATAGTTTTGTACACAGAAGACCAGCATGGATGTTGTTAGATTTATTCACAGTTATTTGACTTTGGTGTTGCTGATGCAAATTTTTTAAATTTCATTTTTAAATTCTTTGAGGCTAGTTTTTAGAAGCAAAATTGATTTTTGCTAAACTTTTTATTCTGCTAGTTTATCTGTAGAAACTCTTGAGTTTTCTACATCCTCAATCATGTCTTCTGAAAATAACAACTTTGTGTCTGCCTTTCCAATCTTTTTATGGTTTTGTTTTCTTGCCTACTGCACTGGACAGTGACATACAATACAATGTTGACCCGAGTGGTGATGAGAAGCATCCTTATTTGTTCTCAGTCTCTGAGGATGGTTTTCCATTTTCCCTGTTAATTATGTTGTAACTTCAGTATCCACAGCTTCCAAAGACCTCTTTCTATACTCTGTTGTTTCTGTTGGTCCTTGTACACATTGTCTTTTATTTCCATGAGCCTGGTTATCGTTGATTGTGTTCTAACATTTCATTTGAAAAAAATAAAACACTTTGCAGAAATAATGACCTGGGATGATGTCATTCTCCTTCAGAGAAGATTTTTGTTTCTTTCAGCGAGGAGCCTGGGGGCATGAGCAATAATTCCAGGAGTTGAGATTCCTTTCCTGGGACACTTACATGTCTCAAAACCAGTTTGCAGCCCGTGTGAAGGTTGGTTGTTGCTCACTCATCCTATTGCTAGAGTGCAGCCCTTCTGAAAGCCAACCCCAAACCCATACCTTTTGCAGGCTGTAGGCCCCGGTCTTTGACCTTCAGCTCTGCAAGATGGTGAAATCACTGCCCAACTTCTCACCTCTTTTTTGGAGATTGGCAAATCCCTGTGCAAAAAGAGGTCCCCACTACTAGTTTCACTTCTCTAAGATTTCTGTGGCTCCCAAGAGCTTGGCAAAGTGATCCTTTACTACATAGCTAGCTTGATGGTGCCTTCAAGCACATCTCTTTTTAAAGGTTTTGTCTGTTTGTCCTTAATAGGATGCCCCCAAATACCTAAACTGCCATTGCCAGGAATCAAATGACTTTTACTGATCCAATGTTAAGATATTTTAACTTGCCAGAATCTTGCATTCTTTCATACTCTTGGGCTCACATACTCTTGGGAACATTAACTTGATATCTGAAGGTGGTGTTGGCTTCTCACCTGAAATAAACCCATTGATGTTGCAAGGAAGAGGAGGTCCCCTCACACCCAGGGGAAGCCGGAAAATGGAATTGAGGGGCACAGACCTGCTGCCTCTCTCCCTGTTCTGACCCAATCCTAGGTGAGTGTTGCTCCTGAATTGGATCCTCTCCAAGAAAGGAGGTCGCACCACTGACACCCAGACCTCTCCCGCCTGGGCCAGTGGCTCAGGGACACTAGGCGGGGTCTGAGGCAATGAAGCCTCCTGCCCTTGTCTCTCAACAGGCTGGAGCCAACACACAAACACACACAGTCTAGAGTTGTTGTGGTGCCCAGAGAGTCTGGACACAAGGTCCTGTGTCTCCTGGATCCCCCATCCCTGGGCCGCCCCTCCACTTCTCTCCCACCTGGGGAGCCCGTGAGTTTGGAAACCCAGTCTACACACGCTGGCTCAGAGAAGTTGCAAACCATATAACAAACCACAAAACAACACCTCTCCCAGCTCCTCGGTCCTGCTACCATCTGACTCTCCTTAGTGACCATTTCTATACGTTCTAAAAATCCCGCACAAAGTGCCCACAACGTGTCCCGGCTAAGCATGATTCACAGCACGAGATGCGGAGTAGGAACACGGCCTCAAGGATTTGGGGGAACAAGAGGTATCCCCACCTTCAGGTGAAATGAGCAATCCCAGTGATCTACAAGACGTTAGACAGACTTGAGTCCAATGCCTGGCTCTTACTAGTGGAGTGACTTCAATTTCTCCAGCTGTAACTTTCAAATAATTTACTCCACAGAATGGGGCTGGTGCAAGATGATACGATGGAAATAGTATTTGGGACATAACAAGTGCTCAACATTTTTTTCCTCTCCATTCATGATAAGCGCCTGATGACTGACAAACCCTGAATTTTCTGGGAATAGATGAGGCAAGGAAGCGTCTTCAGCAAAACATTCCTTATCCCCCAAGGTTAAGGTCAAGGTCTCCGAGTATTGCTTGGGGACAGCTGGGGAATGGAAAGGGGGTGTGGGGGCGGTGTTCTCCTTGAGCCACAAACAAAGCCGACCCTTTCCAGCAGAGGAGTCTCAGGAGCTCTCTGGACTGGGAGCAGGGTGTCTTTGCTGGGGAAGAGAGCCCAATGGGGTGGGCATCTTGCTGGAGCCTAGTGGAAGGAAACATCCTTTGAGATGACTTCATACCTCCTGTTGGTGCAACTAAGCGGCCCATAGGAAGTGGGTGTCCCCCAGGGAGTTGAGAAACTGTGGCACAAGGCGAGAACTGGCTTCCTCTGCCCTGTTAGAGCTGGGGGACCCTTCAGAGTCAAAGGCCAGAGAGCATGGAGCTGAGTGGAGCCACTATGGCCCGGGGGCTCACTGTCCTGCTAGTCTTGTTCCTGCATATCAAGAACCTGCCTGCCCAGGCTGCTGACACGTGTCCAGGTGAGATGGACCCGGGTTTTCTGGTCCCTAAAAGCTGGTAACAACCCCACTCACTGACACTCGGGGGTCCCAGGCAAAACCTTTTATGCACATCTTCCTGCGAAGATGCCCAACAGATCTGTTTTATCCTCAGGCAAGGACGTGGAGGCTCAGGGCAGCTGAGGCATTGCCCAGGGTCATGGAGGGATAGCGCAGGGATGTCACCAGGTCTGTCTGCCTCGAAAGCCCAGGATTTGCCCATTGGAGCTTCACAGATGGGTCTGGAATCTGTCACTGAGAAGGAAGAAAATACTGTTGACTTTATCTTCTTATGGGCTTACCGGGGAGGCACTCTAGGACCCTCTAATACGGTGGCTGCCACATGGACTTGGGGGGTTTGTTAAAAAGGCAGATTTCTGGCTCTCCTCCAAGACAGTAGGAATCAGTTGATAGGGACAAGGGTTTGAACAGTGGTGAGGTGTTTCCCTCGCTGATTTGGGAGCAGGTGGTTCTGTGATGCTCAGCAAGAGACTGCTCCTAAGGACGGCCTGGTGTCCCTGGCTGATAACATATTTATGGAGGAAACATAAATAGTAAATTATAGCCTGCTCTAGTGGAAGGAGGACTGGAAACACAGAAAGCAAATAACCCAAAAATGGCAGCTGCCATGTCTCCGGTGAGAGCACTGCTCCGTTCCACAGTCTCTAAGAGCGCCCTTAGCAGGGCGTGTAGATTTTGTAATGAACAAAATGAAAAATATTTTTTCAAAGAAGTAAACAACCTTGGTTTGGCTCCAGCTGTGCCACACCTGGCTCTGTGTCCTTGGACCCCACACTGCCCCTCTCCAGAGGACCTAGAAGGCCCCTTCCAGCCCAGTAATTCTACAACTACATTCCCAAGGTCTGGGAGGGAAAATGCTTTGTCAGCCCCAATTCCCCAAGTTTCTTAGAAATATTGATTGTCATTAGTTATTGAAAGTGCCCACTGTTTATTAAGCTCTTTCTAAATGCCATAAATTACAATAAGAGATTTAAAATGCACATTCTTTAACCAATTCCTGGCCACAACCTTGTTATTATCCCCGCTTGGCAGCCCAGTGCACAAAGCTTAGAGGAGTTAAGTTACTTGCCGCGGGACACACAGCACTGAGGAGATGGGGCTTCCCTAGGTTGGGGTGGCCTCCAACGCCAGGGCTCTGCCCCCCATCACCTCTCCACCTCACCAGTGCCTGAGGGGTGAGGACAGACCAAGGCCCCAGCGGAGCAGAAAACCTCACTTCCCAGCCACTGTTGGGCCGGGCACTGAGTGGGCACCTGTGTTTTTCTGCAGAGGTGAAGGTGGTGGGCCTGGAGGGCTCCGACAAGCTCACCATTCTCCGAGGCTGCCCGGGGCTGCCCGGGGCCCCAGGGCCAAAGGGAGAGGCAGGTGCCATTGGAGAGAGAGGTAGGTGCGGGCCGGGTGGGGAGGCCAGGCATGGCGGGGGGCACTGGCTCTTGCTCTTTTTGAAACTGGATGTGGAGTTGGGCAATACCCCCACCGTGGTTCCTAGATCAAGAGCCTGGGTCTGGCCCCTGCTAGAGCCAGGAACAGAGCTGACTCCCAGGGCCCAACAGGGTTCTGAAATGGAGGGAGTCTTTCCTAACTATTTCATGAGCTCACATTTGGACATGCTTCTGTAGCTCTGTCTCCTAGTCCTTGATCCAGCTTTGCTCGGCTACTGGCACGACTTCTAAGCTCTATGTCCCTCTACCTTCTCACCTGAAAATTGAGGTGACCACTTTCTTCTGTTCCTGCCTCATATGGGAAAACTGAGACTCAAAGTGGTCAGAGACTTTCCTACTTGACAAACCAGTAAGGAGTGGAGCTGGGACTTGGACTGGTCTACTTCAGGGCACAGAGGGCACCCGAATCCTGAGCCCTGAGCTCTGCATGTGGGTCTGCAGGGAACATGGGAGAACGAACAGCAGGCACCTCCCTTGGGTGGTTTTGGGTCCCCCTAAGCATGGCATAAGGCAGATGTGCACAAAAGCTCAGAAAGGACACTGCCTTAGGGGGTGAGCTCCCCATGCCTGGAGGCATTCAAGATGATGCCTGCGGAGCACTTGGTGGGGATGTCCCAGTGTAGATGGGACAAGCTCAAATGTCCCTATGACTTGGACTTTCGCTGACGTGTCCGGGCTTCCGTGTGGGTGTCCGGGACCAGGTCCTCTGTGCCCACTCCGCAGGCTGGACCTGAGAGTGGGGTCTCTATCTCCTGCTGAGGGAACAATGGGGAGGAAGCCCTTCCCTGGCAGGAGAAGAACCAAGTCTGGCTCAGACTTCCCTTGAACCAGGCTTCTACCAGTGGGCATGGCTGGCTAATATACCCTAAAGCAAGAACCAGCCCCCACACACTCTCCTCAGCCACTGGGGTCAGCGAGTGGGCTGGGGGCTGCCTCTCGGCTGGCATCGGGGACGGAAGCATCACCTTTCTGGTCAGAACCGCGTGGAGGGCTGTGTGACACCCCAGGAGCTCAGGCGCACAGTGGAACTGGATCCTCCCTGGCAGCAGTGGCTGCACGTGGCGCCCACCCTCTCCGTGTGGGGACATGGTAGGATGAGGATCTCTGAGGATGCATTCCTTGTTCCAGAACCTGGTCCCTTGCTAGGCAGTAGAGCTCTGTGAGGGTGACTTGCGCCCAGGCTTATGGTCAACAGAGGGTGAAACCCAGGTTGCTCCCAAGGCACAAACAGGAGCCAGGTGCACCTTGCCTTGAGCCCAAGGTGGGGTGCAGGCCCCTCCATCACTCCCTCACCTCCATCTGCAGTCACCCCCAGGCTAAGTCCATGGCTAGCAATTCTGAGGGTTCCTGGAACCAGAATGGGTTCAAGGCAGCGTGGGGGAGGGTCAGGACTTAACCACTTGGGGCAAAGATTTCCAGGGAGAATTGTTTAGGTTGCATTTTTCTCAGTGATATGTCTTTGGAATTTTCAGGAGAACGCGGTCTCCCTGGAGCCCCTGGAAAGGCAGGACCAGTAGGGCCCAAAGGTAACCAGGGGACAGAGAGCGAGGAGGCCTTGAACAGGGACCTTGGAGCTGTCTGTAATGAAATGAGGGAGGGAGAGACAGAGACACAGACACAGACACAGAGAGACAGGGCAACAGAGAGAGAAAGACAGTGGCAAGCGGACAGGGACCCTGAGATATTCCAGGCCTCAGGGCCCCTCCCCACCATTGAGACCTGGGCGTTGTGATGCCTTAGTGAGCCTGCAGGGCTGGGGAGATGCAGTGTCCAGGCCAGGAGCCCACCCTAGGACCAGCCTCTCCGTGGCCCACACGTCTGGGGTCAAAAGTTCATTATCCTGCCTCTTCCTCCAGGAGACCGAGGAGAGAAGGGGATGCGTGGAGAGAAAGGTGAGCCACCCGTGGACCCAGGCAGTTGCCTCTGCAGGCTTTGTCCAGGGGAGGGGTCTCGGAGGCCTCAGTCCGGCCACCCACCGCCCACATCCCTGTCAATCCGGGCTGTGGGGAGGGAGGGGTGGAAGGAGCCCAACGGGCTTTGTTGTCAGAATCCACGAGGGCTCAAACCCCGGTGTCTACAGCAGTCACTCCCAGTGGCCAGCAGGACCACATCAGTGCGTAGATGGTGACACTTCAATATTTCAATTTCTGTCTTACTTATGCTCATTTATTCAAAAATTGTAAAAGTTTAAAAAAGCCAAATGTGCAAGACTCTAAGACACAGTCCCATGCTCCGCCCACAAACACAAATGAGAACCAGAGCCGGGGGCTGAGTGTCCGCGGACCCACGCTCCGCCCACAAACACAAATGAGAACTGGAGCCGGGGGCTGAGGGTCCGCTGATACCTGAGTCTCAAGAAACAGAGGCTAGGGCAGAGGCAGGGCAGGCTTGGAGTGACCCTGCCAGGCTTGAATAGTTATTCCACTGTTATCAGTGGCGAAGGCCCCACTAGGGGTCCAGTTCATCCAGCAGGACCCACAGCACCTGCCACAGCCCACCAAGCTCAAGCTACACAGCAGGGGCCTATGGACAACCATGTCGCCGGTGCCTCTGGGGAAGTCGAGTCTGGCCGCCCTTCCCTAGGCCTGTGCCACGTGTCCTGGAGACATCAGAGGAGCTGCCTTTGCCCATTCTCTATTCTGTGCTCAGGGAGCCACTGGGGCTGACCAGGACGAGGGCTCTGATTTCAAGCTTATGACAAGTGTCTCCTCTCTCCACACAGGAGACGCTGGGCAGTCTCAGTCGTGTGCGACAGGTGACTGATCACACCCTGACCTCGGTACCCAAGCCTTGCCCCCACCCCCGGGGCCAGCTGCACACGTTCACGCTACAGAATCTAAGGACAGAACCCTGTCTGCACCTATCATCCCCCCTCAATCACTCGAGTAATGGGCAGCTATCACCTGAATCCCTGCCATGACAACCTGGGCTCTACTATTACCTACCCCAGATGGCCGGGTGCCCAGGAGTCAAAGGTGGGGGAGACACTAGGAGGTGGGAGGGTCAGGCAGACTGGGCGTGGGCATCACAGCTGCGTGGCCCTGGGGGCCATGTCCCTGTCCAGGCCTCAGAGTCTGCTCTGTCCGCACAGAAGCCTGTGGCCCTGCTCCTCCCTCCGGGGCGTCCCTCCCGCTGCCCCTGCCCTGCCCAGGGCTCCTGTCCTGCAGCCATTCCCCGGGTTCCCTTCCCAGGCCCGCGCACCTGCAAGGACCTGCTAGACCGGGGGCATTTCCTGAGTGGCTGGCACACCATCTACCTGCCCAGCTGCCGGCCCCTGACTGTGCTCTGTGACATGGACATGGACGGAGGGGGCTGGACTGTGAGTGTGGGGCTGGGCAGAGGCAGTCAGCCTGGGAGTCCCGGAGGCCAGGCTGCACACCTGGGGAGAACACACTCTGGAATTCTCTATTCCCCTGGATGGGGACAATCATAGATGATGGGGGAAGTGACCCATGGGTAAAAGTCCAAGCCGTCGGGGAGGCTGGGAGGGGACCGGTGCTCTCCTGCTGTGTGGCTTGGGGCTTGTTGCCTCTCTTCTCTGTGCCCGCATTTCCTCTTTCATCCCATGGGGTCTGCGAGGAGACCAGGTGGGCATGCTTGTGGCACCGGCCCGTGATGCTCTGCCAACTACAAATGCTGCTCCTCTGGAGGGCGGGTCCCCCGTGCTGTGGGCCATCGGCCTGCCCCGCCTGACTCTGTATCCTGGCTCCTACACAGGTTTTCCAGCGGAGGATGGATGGCTCCGTGGACTTCTACCGGGACTGGGCCGCGTACAAGCAGGGCTTCGGCAGTCAGCTGGGGGAGTTCTGGCTGGGGAACGACAACATCCACGCCCTGACTGCCCAGGGTAGGGCCACTGCCGGGGCTCAGGGGTTGGGGGGCCCTGAGGTGCTCCTGCCCCTTAGGCCTGGGCCACCTGCAACATAAGTGCCTCTTGGCCCACAGGGGATTGGACTCTGAGCACACTCAGGTGGCACTGGGACCTCTAAGGGCTGCGTCCCCTGCCACAGGCTCTGGCAACATCGGGAAGGGAAACGGTTAGAGCCCTGGGCTGAAGGCCTCTTCAGGTCTTGGCCCCACTGGCATCTTAGATCCTGAGTGTGGGAAGCAGGAGAGAGACCACTGGGGCTTGGGGTAGCCTTCCCCCATCTCCAGCTGTTTGTCTGCCTCTGAAGCTGGCATCTTAGTCCCATGGAGAGCCCACGCTCGCCTCCTCCAGCCCACGCCTTGGCAGGTCCCCTGCAGCCGCACTCACCTGAGTGAGAGGGCCTCCCCGCAACCCTCTGGGGCAGGGGATGAGTTTCACAGCTGGTCCTGAGGCAGTCTGTATAATTGCTGGTCCATTACCCCTGCCCACTGCCCCCTGGCATGATTGAAGGTATCCACTCAGGTGCCTCAAATTCCTGCAAAAGAAACTACAATTATAGCTTTGCCCACTGCTGTGTTAATGGCTCACCAACCCTTAGAAGGAGAAGGTACACTTTCAAAATGAAAGAATGCTCCTTTCCACCCAATGGACTCCAGTGGGGCATGTTCAGGTCTCTGAAATAACGGGAAAGGTGTTTAGAAACAGAAAGCCATCCCTGAGGGTCTGATAGCAACAAGGGATTTTCTGACAGTCCCAGTTGATTTTTTTCCTGGATGCCACGTTCAGACATCCCTTAAGAATGTATCCATCCCCAGCCAGGTACCGTGGCTCACACCTGTAATCCCAGCACTTTGGCAGGCTGAGGCTGGTGGATCATGAGGTCAAGAGATCGAGACCATCCTGACCAACATGGTGAAACCCGATCTCTACTAAAAATACAAAAAACAAAAAGTAGCTGGGTGTGGTGGCACATGCCCGTAATCCCAGCTACTGGGGAGGCTGAGGCAGGAGAATTGCTTGAACCCAGGAGGCAGAGGTTGCAGTGAGCTGAGATCGTGCTATTGCACTCCAGCCTGGGCAACAAGAGTGGAACTCTGTCTCAAAAAAAAAAATTACCCATGCCCAGCCCTCATGCCTGGTGACAGAAAGATCTTAAAGGCTGGGGCCTTAAAATCTTTTTCCAACAGGAAGCAGCGAGCTCCGTGTGGACCTGGTGGACTTTGAGGGCAACCACCAGTTTGCTAAGTACAGATCATTCAAGGTGGCCGGTGAGGCGGAGAAGTACAAGCTGGTACTGGGAGCCTTTGTTGAGGGCACCGCGGGTGAGTGTCTGCTTGGGGCTGGGTGGCCTGAGTGGGGCTTGGGAAGCAGAGAGAACCTGGCTCTGTCTCCCCTGGTGACCTTGGGCCCTCCCCTCTCTGCATCCCGTTTCTCCATCTATCAAGCAGACACCAGCATTTGTGTCTCTGTACAGCGTGGGGCTCACAGGACCTAGCGGCTGGTATTCCTAAGGCTATGTCTGCCGCACAGTGAGCCGTCTGGGCAGGGCTGAGATGACCCACCAGCATCACTGCTGAAACCTGGAAGACGATGTCTTCTTCTCATGGGTGCCTTGGAGCTGTTTCCCAAACTGTGCTCCATGGAACACCAGCCTTGTGGGACATTCTTTACCAAAAGGAGTCTCTGGCTGCACAATTTGGGGAGGCATTTCCTACAGGGCGTCTGCTTAGGGAATTCCCAGTGCACATTCATTCGTGAAAGGCGCTGAGAATTGCTGCAGCTGGAAGTCTGTGTAACTAACTGCTCCATGGAGCAAGGCAGTCCCAGGGGAGCCTTGGAAATGACAGCCTTGGAGTCTGTGCAGTTCTTTCACAGGCACAATCTCACGCGTGACCTCCAAGGAAGGCAGCAGGGCAGGGAAGGTCACCCCCATTTTGCAGGTGGTAAAACCGAGGCTCAGGGGGTGACACTTCTCAGCTGTAGGAGCCAGGGATGAGCTTCGGGCTCAGGGCTTGAGATGGAGGAGGAGCCCCCAGGTGAGGGCTGTTCTGAACCTACCAAGGGCCACCAGGGCCCCAGGGAACGTGGGGAGAGACCGGAAGGAGCGGTGCAGGCTGGAGGAGGGAGGTTATTCCAGGAGAGAGCACGAGGCCTGACAGTTTGGGGGAGCCCCGGAGGAAACAGGTGGTTGCTGGAGCAGGGGCCTCAGGTTGTGGAGAGGAATTTCCAGACTAGGTTGCCAGAGGTTGCCTCCTGCTTCCCCTTCCTCCAAGGCCTGGGTGGGTCATTTGTGCACCTGTACCTCGGCTCATGCATCGCTAAAGTGAGGTTGGCTCTGCTCAGAGGCAGGACGTGGTGAGGGTCTCACAGTGGCAGGGCTTTTTCTAGCATCTGCAAACCCCACATTTTCTGTGAGCAGGTAATTCTCTAACGGCCCACAACAACAACTTCTTCTCCACCAAAGACCAAGACAATGATGTGAGTTCTTCAAATTGTGCTGAGAAGTTCCAGGGAGCCTGGTGGTATGCCGACTGTCATGCTTCAAACCTGAATGGTCTCTACCTCAGGGGACCCCATGAGAGCTATGCCAATGGTATCAACTGGAGTGCGGCGAAAGGGTACAAATACAGCTACAAGGTGTCAGAGATGAAGGTGCGGCCCGCCTAGACGGGCCAGGACCCCTCCACACGCACCTGCTAGTGGGGAGGCCACACTCACAAGTGCTGTGTCGTGGAAGTCACCCCACTTCCCCAGCCAGGCACACTCCCATGACGCCCACAGCTGCCCCTTTGCCCCCAGCTCGGTCAGGCCGCCACATGCCCACAACCTCACCAGATGGAGAATTATGTTTCTAAATATGTTTGCTTTGGGACAGAAAAGTTTTACCAGTTTCAATGTGTGTTTCTTGAACACCAGTGGTTTTGATCACTTTCCTGCATCTGTTGCACAGCAGGTGTTTCCCTGGAATTTGGTAAGTCGGGAAGAGTCAGGACCCTCATTTAGCAGATGGCATTACCAATGTTCAGGGAGGTTGAGAGACTTTTGCAAGGATTTTCCACCTCCAGTAATTGACACAAGGCGATCCTCACCTTCACCCCCAAGCCTCCCCCATCCCCCCATGCCTCACTCACAACACTTCACACTTCTTGAAAAAAGTCACTTCGGGGTCCAGAAAACACTTATTAAAAAGGAGGAAAGTTTAATAGGAACTTTTCTGCTTCCCACCACGGCAGAGTTCATGCTTTGGGCTGGTTGGCTGCTGAGAGGAGATAAACACTTAGCACTCACTAAGTGAGCGCCTGGTCAGCCACCTGCACAGAGAAGATTCCGAAGAGGCCTTCCTCCCACACACAGACCTCAGCTAGAGGGGACCGCAGACCTCAGTGGGAAAAGCTGCACAAGGCTTCTAGGAGATGATGGAGAAGGGGCTTCTCCAGCTCCCAGGCTAGGGGAGATTTCTCAACCACGACCTAAGAAGCATCAAAGGGAATGTGGCAAGTGTGACCCCATTCAAATCAAGAGCTCACACTTACCGAAGGACACTAAGAGAACCAAAGTAAGGCCAGAGGGGCAGAATCACTGTGCGGCACACACGTCTTTAGTTTTCTACTATTGCCTCAACCAGTCACCGCAAATGGAGTGGCTTGAAACAACAAGAACTCATCACCTCCTGGCTCGGTAGGTCTGGAGTCCCAGGGCCTTACTGGGCCAGCAGGCAGGACTCAGCAGTGGTGGCTCCTTCTGGGGTTCTAGGGGAGAACCTTCTTCCTTGCCTTTTCCAGCCCCAGGGGTCACTGGCATTCATTGGCCGAGACTCCTTCCCCCAGCCCCAAAGCCAGCAGCACCACATCTCTCTGACCCTTCATCCGCTGTCACCTCTCCCCCCGAGCCCCGCGGGACAGGCTCTCCACTCCTGAGACTCACGGGATTAGACTAGGCCTACCTGGATAATCTGGGATCCTCTCCCATGTCCAGGTCTCTATCCCTAACCACATCAGCAAAGTCTCTTTTGCCATGGAAGGTATTTGCAGGCTCTGAGTTTGTGTGTATTAGGGCAGGACATCTTTGGCGGGGCAGTTGTGGGGGCGGGGAATTATTCTGCCTACCACACCTTATACAAAAATAAATAAATCACAGGCTTATATCTGAAAGAATTCCTGCAAATAATAAAAGATTTAGAGCGCTCACTTAAAAAAAAAGGTATGAGATGTGAGATGTGAACAGACACTTCACAGAAGATGACATGCAGGGAGCAAGGTATTTATCAAAAAGTGCTCCACTTTTCACTTACCAGAGAAATGCAAATCAGCACCCAAAGGAGTCACTGCAGCACCCTCATCTGAGCCTCAGAAGTTAGAAAGATGGACGTCACCAGTGTCAGAGGTGACTGTGGGAGGGGGATTTGCATACACTGCTAGTAGCAATGTGAATTGATGGAACCAACCTGGAAAATGGCTTGGCATCAACTGTTGGAGCAGAAGACACACAGTCCTCCAACCTGCCAATCCCACCTCAGGGCCTGGCTGTGGCTGTCATGTATACCAGGGGGCATGGCCAGGAATCTTTACAGCCAAATACTCACCATAGCACCAAACTGGAATGAGCCTGCATACCCATCAGGAAGAGAATGGATGTTAAAAAATGCAAAGATAGCCGTTGGGTAGAACACCATACAGCCATGACAATTACACAGTGACACCTACACACAAGGAGCATGAGTCTCACAAATATGGCAGCAGAAGGAGCCGGTTCAAGAGGGTATGTGCTATGGATTCCATTGTAGATAAAGTTTTTCGAAAGCAAAAGTAGCCGATGGTATTTTCATGCATATTTAGGTGGTAAATGTATACACGAAAAGTAAGAAAGTGATTGTATTTGAGGGTGGGACCACGTGGTGACTGGGAAGGGACAGGGACAAGCCTTTGGGGTTCTGGCAATGTTCTGTTTCTTGACCTGGGTGGTGATTGTAAGGATGTTTGTTAACTAGTGATAAAAATAATTAAGCTGTACTTTTGCTTTATACACTTTTGAGTACATGTTATGTTCCACAATTTAAAAACTACTTATAAAGAAACTGCACATGCTTGGATCCAGGAACATGAGCTACAGGCACATCCTCCACTGATGACCAGTGTTCTTGACTCAATATCTGTAAGGAGAGGTCCTTGTAGCCCACTGGGGGCCTACCAGACCCTACCATGCCCCTGCCACAATCTCTAGTCCATCACAAAATCCACTATTGGGATAGTACTTTCGTCCCTCATTAGGTAAGCATTTTTACAACCTAGGAAGACTTGGCGTTAAGTCTAGAAATGATTAATATAAATATGAAATATAAATATGATTAATATAAATATAAATATAAAATAGCCATAGAAATATGCCTTTTTGTTTGTTTTTTGAGACAGAGTTTTACTCTGCCACCCAGGCTGGAGTGCAGTGGCGTGATCTCAGCTCACTGCAATCTCCACTTCCCGGGTTCAAGAGATTCTCGTGCTTCAGCCTCCCAAGTAGCTGGGATCACAGGCGCACACAACCATGCCCAGCAATTTTTTTGTATTTTTCGTAGAGATGGGGTTTCGCCGTGTTGGCCAGGCTGGTCTTGAACTCCCGACCTCAAGTGATCCACCCGCCTCTGCCTCCCAAATTGCTGAGATTACAGGCGTGAGACACTGTGCCTGGCCAAAATATGTCTTTTATATTAAGGAATCTGGACAGGTTTGATTTTTCACAGTCTTATAATGTTTAAATAATTTGGCCTATTATGAAGAATCTCACAAATCCAATATAAAATGTGGAACTAACTAATCAAAATCATCTTGTAATGTTACATGGAAATCTTAGTGTGTTTATACACAGTATTGGCATATTTAAGAGACTTTGAGCTCATTGCATTTCTAAGTTAAATTATTAGATTTCTTAAGATTTAAGTTAAATTATTAGATTTCTTAAGATTGATTAGTGCTAAGGAGGTTTCTCTCATTAGACAACTGAAATGCTGCAGGAGACATTTTAGTGTATTCCACTTCTTATTGCAATTTAAAACGTTTGAAGGTATTTAAAATGTTTGAAGGTATTTAAAGAACTAAGTTTATGGTATCCAAAAACTCTGAAAAGGTGACTCTTAAGATTTGCAGGTCTTATAAATAGAAAAACAAGAACTGTAAGCCAAACCTAAATATTCAGGATGAATTGAGTTTTTGAATTTGTAGCTTTCAGAAACTGAACATTAATTTTAAGAAGCAAAGCAGGCTGGGCACAGTGGCTCACATCTGTAATCCTAGCACTTTAGGAGGCTGAAGTGGGTGGATCACTTGAGATCAGGAGTTCAAGACCAGCCTGGCCAACATGAGGAAACCTCCTCTCTACTAAAAATACAAAAATCCGCCAGAAATTGCTTGAACCTGAGAGGTGGAGGTTGCAGTGAGCTGAGATTGTGCCACTGCACTCCAGCCTGGGAAACAGAGCGAGATTCTGTCTCAAAAAAAAAAAAAAAGAAGCAGCAGCAGCAGCAGCCAGGTGCGGTGGCTCACGCCTGTAATCCCAGCACTTTGGGAGGCCAAGACAGGCGGATCACAAGGTCAGGAGATCAAGACCATCCTGGCTAACATGATGAAACCCCGTCTCTACTAAAAATACAAAAAAAATTAGCCGGGCGTGGTGGGGGGTGCCTATAGTCCCAGCTACTCGGGAGGCTGAGGCAGGAGAATGGCGGGAACCCGGGAGGCAGAGGTTGCAGTGAACCAAGATCGCACCACTGCACTCCAGCCTGGGAGAGAGAGCGAGACTCCGTCTCAAAAAAAAAAGAAGCAAAGCAAGCTTATGAAGAAATGAAGAGTCTTTTCCCATCACCAATTCCTCCCCAACTCACATCAGCAGAACTGAGAGAGCCTTTGTGAGTTGAGGGATGAAACTGAATGGGTGAAAAGAAATCAAGCCCTCCTCCTCTTGGGCCAGTGCTCTTCTTCCCAGCCATGGGACCTCTCAAGTAGGAGTGTAGGCGTGGGCCCATCCAGGAACACTTGGGCATTCATGGACGTCCATACAGTGTTGTTTCTGTTCTTTTCCTCTCCTTCCTCATCTTCTTTCCTCTTTGTTGAATATTTTTATTATCCCATCACCTCCTCTGTCAGCATATAACTTGTTCATTCTTTTCCTATCTTTTGGTGTTTATGCTTGTGATTGCAATATATAGCCTTGATTTTTTACGGTGTACTATAAATTATTCCTTCTACCACTTTACCAATGAAGGCTTTGAAACACCTCTAACTACATTAACTCTCTTCCGCTTTTTATGCCATTCTTGCCGCCATGCTATGATACATTTATTTAAAGTCCTGCAAGAAATGGCTATTAGTATTGTTTTGTGCAGTCCGTATTCATTTTTACTACGTTTTCACACTTTATGTTGCCCTTTATTCCTTCTTCTATTTTATTATTATCATTATTATTTTGGTGTGAGATCATCTTCTTGATGCCTGACAAACTCCCTTTCATATATATTTTTTATTTTAATTTTTTGAAACAGGGTCTCACTTTGTCCCCCAGGCTGGAGTGCAGTGGCATGACCTTAGCTCACTGCAATCTCCACCTCCTGGGCTCAAACAATTCTCCTGCCTCAGCTTCCCGTGTAGCTGGGACTACAAGCGTGCACCACCACGCTGGGCTAATTTTTGTATTTTTTGGTAGAGATGGGGTTTCGCCATGTTAGCCAGGCTGATCTTGAACTCCTGACCTCAAGTGATCCACCCGCCTCAGCCTCCCAAAGTGCTAGGATTACAGATGTGAGACACCGTGCCCAGCCTCATATATTTTTTGATGAAAGTCTGCTGAGGATGAATTCTGTCCACTTTTATTATCTGAAAACATCTTTATTTTGCCTCATTTTAAATAGTATTTAGATTGGGTGTAGACTTCTATATTGCCAATTAGTTTCTTTTAGCACTGTAAATACAGATGTCCAGTATTTTCAGATTCAGTTATTTCAGCTGAAAAGCTAGCTGAAAGTCTTGTTGCTCCTCTGAAGGTAATATGACTTTTTTTCAAAAAACACATTTATAAGATTGTTTTTCTTTGCCTTGATAGTTTTACTACAAGGCGCCTGGATGAGACTTTCTCTGAATTTGTTTTGCTTGGGGTTCATAGAATCTGTGACTTGATGTCTTTCATGAGTTTTGAAAAATGCTAGCCATTATCTCTTAAATATTGCTATTACTCTCCTCCCTCTTCTCTTTCAAATATTTCAGTTACACCGATGGTCAATGTTTGCTCGTGTCCCGTATGTCTCTTCTGCTAGTTTCTGGATTTGTATTCTTTTTTCCTTTTCACGTTCAGTCTGGATATTTTCTGCTGACCCATATTCCAGTTCACTAATAACGCTTTTCACTGTATCTAATTTGCTTATAAATATAAAACCATGTATTGAGTTATTAATTTCAGTTATAGAATTGCCAGTGTAGACTCCAATGCTTGGCTCCACTTCTCCACTTTTTCACCTATTTTTTTCACGATCTTCCATTTTCTTCAACATGCCAGTCAGAGTCGTTTTTAAAGACATTTTAAATACCTCAGTGGCCTGTGGATCTTATCTTCTGTTTTTCGTTTCTTTTTAATCTTGCTTTTTGGCACACTTGGAGGGTTTTGATTGAATGCTAGACATGGTATACAGGAAAGCAGAGAGGATTTTTTTTTAAGTCAGATTTTTTGAGGTATAATTTAAATACAGTAAAATTCACCTATGTTAGTTCAGTTCTAAGACTTTCCTCCGTGACTTTTCCTTTGGACCATGGTTTATTTAAAATTGTGTTCTTTTACTTCCAAATTATTTGGGATTTTTCTAGATATCTTTCCGTTATTGATTTCTGGCTTACCTCTATCAGGGTCAGAGAACATACTTAATACAATTTCAATTATTTTAAATTTGCCAATATTTATTTTATGGCCCAGAATATGGTCTGTGTTGGTGAACGTTCAATTTGAACTTGAAAAGAATATGTTTTATGCTGTTGTCTATTGAAAAGTATATATATAAAAAATAGATTAATAAACTGATTAATAGCATGGTTCACCACTTTCATAGTCTTACTGATTTTCTGTTTAGTCATTCTGTTGATTACTAATAGAGAAGTATAAGCTTTCTAACTATAATCGTGGGTTAATCTGTTTCTGGTTTCAGTTCTAGCAGATTTTTCCTCAATTTTTGACGTTGCATTTTTAGGTGAATGCACTTCTGGAATTGTATTGTGTCCTTGTTGAATTGTCCCTTTTATCAACATGCAATAGCACCCTTTATTCTTGATAAGTCTTTGTTCTGAATTTTATTTTGTCTGTTATTCATATAGCCTTTCCAATTTTCTTTTGCTTGGATTTTACATGATGTGTTTTTTCCCCCACTTTACTTTTAGCAACTCTATATTTTTTAGTTGAGGTTGGGTTTCTTGTAAACAGCATATAATTTGGGTTTTTTAATCCAATCTGAAAATTAATGTCCTTAATTTTGTGTTTATACCATTTACACATAATGTAATCATATATAAGGTTGAACTGAAACCTACTATCTTGCTGGTTGTGCTCTACTTGAATTTTTTTTTAGTATTCTGTTTTAATTGACCAACATTTGACTGTATCTCTTTGTGTCATTCTTTTACAGGTTGCTGTGGGCATTACAATATATATACTTCACTTTTCTCAGTACACTGAGAGTTGAAATTGTAGTGCTTCGAGGAAAACATAGAAACCTTGCAATGATATAGGTTACATTATACCACCTCCATATGTTGCAATTATTAAATGTATTAGATCTGCCTACCTTGAAAGCCCATCAGTCTTTTAACTTTTGCTGTCAACAGTCATACATATTTTTAAAAAAAACTTGAGGCAAAAAATGGTGTGATATATTTATCCAACTATTTATCATTTCTGTTGCTCTCTTTCATTTCTGAAGTCCTGCACGTCCCTCTGTTTTCATTCTCCTTCCAACCTAAGAACTTTCTTTAGCATTTCTTTTAAAGCAGCTCCATTGATGATCAGTTCTTATAGTGTCCCTTTCCTTAAGAATGTCTTTATTCCTGGGACTGTTGTGGGGTGGGGGGAGGGAGGAGAGATAGCATTACGAGATATACCTAATGCTAAATGACAAGTTAATGGGTGCAGCACACCAACATGGCACATGTATACATATGTAACAAACCTGCACATTGTGCACATGTACCCTAAAACTTAAAGTATAATAATTTAAAAAAAAACTATACAGAAGGTTTCTGAGAAAAAAAAATAAAAATAATACAACATAAAAAAAAAGGATGTCTTTATTCCACATGCACACGTATGTTTATTGTGGCACTATTCACAATAGCAAAGAGTTGGAACTAACCCAAATGTCCATCAATGATAGACTGGACTAAGAAAATGTGGCACATATACACCGTGGAATACTATGCAGCCATAGAAAAGGATGAGTTCATGTGCTTTGTAGGGACATGGATGAAGCTGGAAACCATCATTCTGAGCAAACTGTCGCAAGGACAGAAAACCAAACACCACATGTTCTCACTCATAGGTGGGGATTGAACAATGAGAACACTTGGACACAGCGTGGGGAACATTACATACCGGAGCCTGTCGTGGGGTAGGGGGAGGGGGAGGGAGAGCATTAGGAGATATACGTAATGTAAATGACGAGTTAATGGGTGCAGCACACCCACATGGCACATGTATACATGTGAAACAAACCTGAATGTTTTGCCCATGTACGCTAGCACTTAAAGTATAATAATAAAAAAAAGAATGTCTTTATTCCAAGTTTATATCTGAAGAATATTTTCACTGAATATAACATTCTGGGTTTACAGTTATTTTCCTCCCACGCTTTAAAAATGTTATTCCAGCCTGGCCACAGTGTCTCATGCCTGTGATCCCAACACTTTGGGAGGCCAAGATGAGGGTGAGAAGATCGCTTCAGTCCAGGAGCTTGAGACTAGCCTTGGCAACATAGTGAGAGTCCATCTCGAAAAAAAAAAAAAAGTAATAGCCAGGTGTGGTGGTGAAGGCCTGTAGTCCCAGCTACTTGGGAAGCTAAGATGAGAGGACCACCTGAGCCTGGGAGGTCAAGGCTGCAGCGAGCCCTGGTCACACTACTGCAACATGTAATAGCACCCTTTATTCAGCAGAATAAGGGTGAGACAGCAGAGTGAAACCCTGTCTCCAAAAAAAAGAAAAAGTTATTTCAGTGTCAACTGGCCCCAGTGGTTTCTTCTTCTTCTCCTTCTCCTTCTCTTTCTTCTTCTGTAGGAGTTTTGTTCTTGTTGCCCAGGCCAGAGTACAATGGCGCAGTCTCGGCTCACTGCAACCTCCGCCTCCCATGTTCGAGTGATTCTCCTGCCTCAGCCACCCAAGTAGCTGGGATTACAGGCGCCCACCATCATGCCCAGCTATTTTTTTTTTTTTTGTATTTTTAGTAGAGACGAGTTTCATCATGTTGGCCAGGCTAGTCTTGAACTCCTGACCTCAGGTGATCCTCCCACCCTGCCTCCCAAATTGCTAGGATTATAAGCATGAACCACTGCATCTGGCCTCCAATGGTTTCTTGTAAGAAACATGCAACTGTTCAGATCATTGTTACCTTATTTGTATAGCACATAATGTGTAGCTCTGTTGTTTGGTGTGCACATGTTTAGAATTGCTGTGTCTTTTTAGTAGGTTGACCATTTATTATTATATTCTGTCTCTGGTAGTTTTCTTTGCCTGAAGTCACTTTTATCTGACATTAATAGAGCCTCTCCTGCTTTCTTTTGATTAGTGTTTGCATAACATACATTTTCCCATGCTTTTACTTTCAATTTGCTCATATCATTATATTTGAAATAAGTTTCTTTTAGACAGCATATGCTTAGTCAGGCTTTTAAATACACTCTGACAATCTCTCTCTTTTAATTGGTGCATTTAGGCCATTTACTTTTATGTAATTATTGAAATGTCAGGACTCCTCATTACTGCTGGGTGGGAGTAGAAGATCCACCTCCTCAGGAGACCTCCCCTGGTACCTCTGTGCATAGAAGGGTTGTGTGCCTTCCTACTGTTCTCCATGAGGGCTCTACTGGCACCATAAGGGGAGGGGTGGACTCACTGCTACTGGGAGATGGTGAAAGTCCTGAATCTCCACTAGGCCTCTCTGATATCAGCCAGTGGGTAAGGAGTTGAGCAACTCATAACTGCTGGGTTGGGGTGGAAATCTATTTTCTCCATGTAGACTCCACTGACACCGCAGGAGTCGAGGGGACTTGTTACTGCTTGTGCACAGAGGAGATGAAAGTGCCTTTTCTGATACCAACCCATTCAGCACTGGAGGGTGCTGGGATGCCTCATTATAGCTCGATGAAGGTGGAAATCTAAGCTCTCTACCTAGCCTTTGCTTGTAGGGGAGGAGATGGATCACCTCCAGCATTTGACTGGAATAGAGCAATTATTGTCTAAAGTTTTCTGTCTTGCTGGGCTGCCTTCTTCCTGAGCCTTTGGTTAGAGAGAGCAGGTTTTTACCAGCCTTTCTTTTTTTTTTTCTTCGTCTGTGTCTATTGGTATTTTCAGGTTATTACTTTCTTCAGGTCAGAGATATCTGTTATATTTATTGAGTGGAATAGGGTAAAAGTATGTCTACTCCATATTACCAAAAACAGAAGTCTCTGTTTTTCCTAATGGGTTTTCTCTCCATTGTTCAAAATGCAAGACTTTTATTGACCTGTCTTCGAGTTCACTGGCTCTTCTGTTATCTCCATTCTTGTATTGATTCTATCTGGGGAAATGCTATTTCTATTGTTACATTTTTCAGTTCTAAAGTTTTCATTTGATTTATTTTGTAGCTTCTAGTTCTTTGATGAGACTGTCTAGCTTTCCATTAACTTCCAGAGTGTTTGTCCTTCCTCCTTAGAGCATGATTATAATAGCTGCCTTAAAGTCTTTAATACTTTTAGCACTTGGTCATATCAGGATTGGTGAATGTCGATTGCCTTTTTCCTTCAGAGTTGCTTATGTTTTCCTGGTTCTTTACATCCCTTGTGCAATTTTGGATATACCCAGGACATTTTGAATATTATGTTATGAGATCCTTTAAACATCTTCTGGGAAAATGTTGACTTTGTTGTTGTTTCAGCAGGCAATGCACCTAATTAAGTTTAGATTGCAACTTCTGTTTTGCTTTCCCTGTATGGGTTATTTACACAAATGTTGTGTTCTGTCTCCGACCTGTCTTTGTTACTTTTCAAATCATCAGGTATTTGTGTTTTGTCCAACGTCTGATGTGCTGCAGTGGGCTCACTCCATTGTGGTAAACATCATTCAAAAACGCAACTCAACCCCAAAGATTTTCTGCTCTAATTCCCAGTGCTATAAATACAGGCTATCATGTGATCTTGTTATGTTACATTGCAAAAGTGATTTTGAGATGTTATTAAGATGGCTAATTAGTTGACATTGAGTTAATTAAAAAAGGGATTATCAGGGTGGGCCTAATCTAATCATGACAGCCCTTTAAATGCAGAGAGTTTTCTCTGGCAGGTAGCAAAAGAGGAGTCAGAGAGATTTGCAGCATGAGGGTGATTTGACACACTTTTGCGGGCTTTGAAGATGGAGGCTCATTTAGAAAGAACCTGAGAGTGGCCTCTAATAGCTGACAGCAGCTCCCAGCTGACAGCCAGCAAGAAAATGGGAACCTTACTCCTAAACCACACAGAACTGGATTCTGACAACAACCTGAACGGTCCTGGAAGCTGCTTCTCCCCCAAATTCTCCAGCTGAGCATAAGCCTTGGCTTACACCTTGACTTCAGCTTTGTGAGACTCTAACCAGAGGACCTTGCTTGCTGAGCCCACTCAGACCCCTGATCCACAGAACTGTGAGTTAATAAATGGGTGCTGTTTGTGGTAATTTGCTGTGCAGGAGTAGAATACTAACACAGCCACCTTGACTGCCATAGAAATTATGAACTTTGTTTTTTAAGTGTTGACGTAGATCACTTGAAACCTAGCAATACTTTGTCTTTCTCCAACACAGGTTTCATTTGCTTCTCCAGGCATGTTCTGGAAGTTAATAACCAGTTCCATTGCCAGAGATGGTCTGTGCACCCATATGACTTAAAACCAGTTTGCAATTTTGGGGGGAGAGCTGGTTTACTTGCAGGTGATCCTTACCTCTGAGATGCACACGTACATAGTTGTCAAGCTAAAGTGCAAGTTCCTTAACCTGAAACTCCATTCTTGGCAGGCTCTAAACATGTACTCTGGTCCCCTTCAGCCTACTAATTTGACAAAACTCCCACACAGACTTAAAAGCTTGTCTCTGATTGGTGAATGACCCCAGGCAAAGATACTCACAGATACTCCACTCTGAGTTTCTACTTCTGCTGAATCTTATTCTGGTAATTCCTCATTACTCTGATTATCTTTAGTGCTTAAGAAGAGTATCTCTGAACTTTGTCCAGCTTTTTTGATTTCAAAAGGAAGTTTGGCCTTGTTTTCTAACCCATTATTACTGGAAGTAGAAGTCTGCACTTCCAGTTCTATGTTCTAATTTTACACTTAGGTTTCCAGGTCACTAGAGCTTGCACATTGAGCATTTTTTTAAATGGCCACTTAATACTCACTGGAGGAGATGGACATCCTCTTATTGTTGAACACTTATCATCTATCCAGTGTTTCCTCTTATTGTTGAATATGGATACCCTAGCCAGTAATTAACACACTTATGTACATGCTTTTTTCTCTTACATTGCATTTTTGTTCCAAGAGTAAGTTCTCTGGTGAGTTTATTGATTCAAAGGATACAAGCTTTTCTTTAAGTTTGGGTAGTGTCATAAGTGACACTTATGAAACAGACTCAAGTCATAATACCACATCCCCATAAAACAGTCTATTTAAGGCATGTAAATATTCACTGTAATTAATTTGATCCTTATTCCATGTTTTAAAAAAATTTCAACTTGCTTTTGATTTGGATCACTCTCACCTTTATTCTGAGGGGTGGGTGGGGGGCCTGGGGTGTGGGACACATGGCCCACAGAAGGCTGGAGATGGAGTGGGAGGCAGGCTGACTTGTCATCTCCGTTTGATGTGCTGTTGTGTGACTTCCTACCACAGCTCATCAGCAGAGAAGAAGGAGGGCTCTAGGCATTGCCCACTGAGATTTTGGTTCTAAAAGTTTGGGATGGGGCCCCTGAATCTGTATTTTTCAAAGCCTCCCCAGGTGGCTCCGATGGACAGTCAGGTTGAGGGACCACTAGTGTGCTAGTTTCAGAGTTGAGTAGAAGGCTTGATGGTTTTAGTGCAAGCAAACAAAACCTGGAGACCTTCTGGCTCATCAGAGCAAACTCATTAAAGAAGACAGCAATCCTGGAAGGGAAAAGAGAGATAAACAAATTAACGCAAATGAGTTTCAATTAGAATCCAGGCTCACACAGCCAGAGAAAGAGGAGCTGGGAAGCCAGGTAGGTATCAGCTGAGCCAAGCATTCATCAGAGCCAAGCATGCCAGATACGTGATGGCCGCTCTGGGTTTTGTTTTTGTTTTTGGATGTGCGTTCTGTCCTTGACTCACATGTCTTGGCCATCAGCCCAGTAGAGGCCCTTCCTGATGGTATGGGGTAAACAGCCTTGGACTTCCCGCCATACAGGTCACTTGGCCCACTTTGAAGATTAGCTTTTATGGAGAAGCAGAGCTACATTTGACAAGAGGAAGACCTTCCAATGTCAGTCACCACCATCCCAGGCCACACTGATCTGGTGGCTGCTCATGCCAGTAGTGAGCTTCTTGTGCCTGTGGGTCTGCTGGGAGCTGCAGAGGCACTGAGTTGAGTTCTGGGTGGCAAGATCACCCAGAGCAGCTGCCCCTTAATTTCCAGTTCTCAGATTTGATTATTCATATTTCAACCCCAATTAAATTGTAGAACA
This sequence comes from Pongo pygmaeus, assembly GCF_028885625.2. Classification (NCBI taxonomy): domain Eukaryota; kingdom Metazoa; phylum Chordata; class Mammalia; order Primates; family Hominidae; genus Pongo; species Pongo pygmaeus. Next base: position 125,614,116 of record NC_072386.2, on the reverse strand, counting down.
CCTGTCCCGTCATGGAAGGCACAGGGCTCTGGGAGGGCCCATTTACTACCTTGGGACAGATGGACATATCCAGATTGTCCTTGGCTCTGCTGGCTTCCCGACTGGGACTTCTGCCACATCTTGGGGTGGGTGGGTGGGCTTCCAGCCTCCTGTAAAGCTGCAGGAATCAGATAATTGGCCGCCCCCCACCCATATGGCCTCTGGCTGATGAGTCACAGTGACAATGAAAACCAAACTGAGTAGCTCAAGTGCAGCTAAAGAAATCAGTAGGAGGCCAACTTGGCACAAAGCCCAGAGTAAGTTTTCGAACGAGGAGGAGAATGCAGGTTTCTCCTGTCCTTGCCTGGGCCACCTCTTTGTAAAAATAAGAAACAGCAGCTATTTTAACAGGCAATCTTAATATCTCGGGGCTGATACACAATGCAAGTTTGTTTCTTGCCCAGGTCATGGTCCAGTGCAGGGCATGGTGACAAGAATCACTCCTGCAGTGATTTAAAAAACCAGATTTCTTCTGGACATCTTCTTTCCTGAGATAGAAATTTGGCTCATATTTCATTCAGATTTGATGCACTTCTTTGCTAATTTATCCCAATGCCTCCCTGTATCTCTCATCTTAAGGAAGTCTTTCTTAAAGTTTTCAAGCTTGGGCAGGAAGGATCTTTACTACAATTTTGAGTCACTCTGTTCAAAACAACGTATTCCATTGATCCTTCTTACCCTAGTGCTATTAAAACCTCATCTCTTACTGTTTGGAGTCTAACAATGTTCAGGCATTTTCCAACTCTGCGAGATTTCCAATTCCTAGTCTCTTTAATCCATTTTTTTCCTGCTTGCTAATTTCTTTTCTAAACTCTTCTTTCTCTTGTAACACCTAGTCAGACAGCCAATAAAAATAAACACACACTGAAAATTCTGTTTTTCAAGTTGCTCCCCTGGGGCTAGAAGAGATGTTCCAAGGAACTGCCTTCCAAGTTATTGAAGGCAACATGTTCATCAAACAAAACTCTGCAGCCCTCCACCCACCATGTGGCTGCTAGGCCAGTGCCTTGGATTTTAGGTGTTTTTTGCCACGCTCTTGCACTTCTGGTACCAATCTCTGCATTAGTCAGTGTAAGTACCAATAGCTGCTATAACAAACAACCCTCAGGATCACAGTGTCATCATTTCCCCTTGTGTTGCAATGCAGGGCCCATGCAGTGCAATGCAGGTTTACAGAGGGCTTTGGGGTTCCTCACCAGGACATGGGACAGAAGGTTTGGGGGTCCGGTTTAGAAATGTGTCTGCATAATCTCTGTGAACATCCCATTGACTAAATCTCCATCATATAGTCTCATCTAACTGCAAGAGAGGTTTAGAAAAGCAGCCTTCTTGTACCCTCAGAACGGGGAAAACAGACTTAGTGAACATATAACATTATCTCTGTCTCAGTGCCACAAGCATGACTTTTATAAACAACAATAATGAGAAATTCTCCTGGAGTGATGGGAGCACATATGGTAACGATGCAGCCGTCTTCCCCATGGGTTTGCCATTTGTGTATGGATTGGAATGTGAGTTGTCTGTATTTGCACTTAAATCTGAACGTCCACCTGATGCAGTGCAGGTGAGCCCCAAATTGGGGCTTAGCCCAGGAGGGTTCTTGGCTTCACCCAGGCAATAATTCAAGGGTGAGCTGGTGGCATCAAACAGCAAGTTCTATTGAAGCGGCCATGTACAGCAGTAGCCAAGGTACTCTCCTCGCAGAGCAGGGCTCCCCATAGGCAGTGTGCCCACAGCAGCAGCTCAGAGGCAGTTCTGCAGACATACTTATACCCACTTTTAACTGTATGCAAATTAAGGGTGGTTTATATAGAAATTTCTAGGAAAAGGGTGGTAACTTCTGGGTCATCAAGTCATTGCCATGGAAAGGGGTGGTAACTTCTGGGTGTTGCCATGGGCAATGGTAAACTGACATGGCACACGGGTGGGTGTGTCTTATGGAAAGCTGCTTTCACCTCGGCCCTGTTTTAGCTAGTCCTCAATCTGATCCAGTGTCCAAGTCCCTGCCTCCAGAGTCACGTCCCACCTCCTAACTCTCTCTCAGGTCAGACAGGCAGTGAGAAAGTAACTGGGGAGTTCTGGCTCCTATAAGGATTCAGGAGAACTTCAGGCTGAGCCTGGAAGAAATAAACAGGACAGGACTCACTGGAGCCACTGCTTTGAGTCTTCCATTTAGGCTGTTTGTCTGATGCTATTGGAAAAGTCTTTGTTCTCCTCGTTTCCCTGGCTCCTGCACCCAGGGAAAGGCCCGAACAGAAGGGAGGCCTCACGGGCAAGGGCTGTCAGCTGGGCAGGGGGTGCCCTAGAAGGAGGACTGGCAGCTGGGCCAGGTGGGTGATGCTGTGCTACGCTTCCTGGCCCTTCCTCACATTGCAAACCCGGCGTGGGAGCACATTCTTCTTACTCCCCGGGGTCTTCAAATCCACCCTGCCATCCCATGTCACACAAGAAGGAAGATTCAGAGAGGTCAGGTCACAGATCAAGGCCACACAGCCCAGGTCTGTGAGGGCGAAATGCCACTGCACTTCGCAGCTGAAACAAAGAGACTTTGCTTTTGAAGGAGGCAAGTTCTACTCTGAGACCCTGCCTGGGAGCACAAGCCACACATAGTGACACGTGGCCAATGTCTCCATAAACATGTACAGGCAGCTGAACAGGACCAGGGACCAAAGGGCTCTTTCGGAGCAGGAATTCACTGCCTTGTACTCCAGAATGGGCTGTGCACCCAGTAGATGATCCACGGGGGTATTGGGCGAAGGGTTTGGTTTAGTCTTTCTTCACTAAGTGATTAGTGTCATTCTAGTGAAGAAAAGAGAAGGTGAAGGTCAGTCAGGCAGGTGTCCTGAACTCTGTGTCTTCCTGACCTTGAGGATAGGGCATGCAGGGTTTTGGGGATTTTTTTTTTTTTTTTTTTTTTTGAGACAGAGTCTCGCTCTGTCACCCAGGCTGGAGTGCAGTGGCGCGATCTCGGCTCACTGCAAGCTCCGCCTCCCAGGTTCACGCCATTCTTCTACCTCAGCCTCCCGAGTAGCTGGGACTACAGGCACCTGCCACCACACCCGGCTAATTTTTTTGTGTATTTTTTTAGTAGAGACGGGGTTTCATCGTGTTAGCCAGGATGGTCTCGATCTCCTGACCTCGTGATCTGCCTGCCTCGGCCTCCCAAAGTGCTGGGATTACAGGCGTGAGCCACCGTGCCCAGTGGTTTTGGGGATTTTTTACCTGTTGCATCTGACTGGGGCCACTGAGACTCCTCTTAGGACAACCGACCATCCTGGTGGCTAGAGCTTTTCCAGGAGATGGATGCTTAGTGCTAAAACTGGGCAGGCGCAGGCTCACTGGCACAAGTTGGCCACCCCACTCTTTCTGACTACAGGCTACTGGGAGAGGAAAGAAGCCTAGGACGCAGAGGAATAAAGGGACAAAAACAGACACCCAGAGAGGCTGAAGACAAAGAGATGGGAGGGGCCCTGAGTGCCCAGGAGCCTGGAACAGTGATGTCCTCCTAGCGTGGGGTCACCTCCCAAAATGCACAGTTCATGCTCTGCAGCAGGCCATGTTTTCTGCCTGTTACTCCCCACTTGCCTTCGGCCACTTCCCAGAATGCTCTTTCCAGCTCTCCACTCCCATTCCCCAGCAGTGTTTCCACCTTGGTTGCTGTAAAGTGCAAAACTCAGAACCCAGGGCACAGGCATGGAGTGACCTATGCAGAGGCGAGTGTGGCATCTTCCTTTTTCTAGATGTCAGGACTTTGTGAATGCAGCCTAAAACCACAACCCACCTTTGGTGAGCAACATTATGCTCTGCCTAGAGCCAGCTGAACCTGGAATCCACAAGACAGTCCTTTCCCAGTTTTTTTTTTTATAAATTGCACTTAAGGCATGGAGTCATTGGAAGAACTCAGAAACCCATGGTGAAGGGAAGGGAAGGGGCAGGAGACACGGGGGTTTGGGTCAATGGAGGCAAGCACCACCTGGTTTCAGGATTTGTGTGCCTGTCAGTCACAGCTCCCAACAATCAGCTTATTGGAGGGAGACAGTGTCCCTCAGGCCAGGAGAGAGAGGAGAGCCAGTTCTCCCTCGAGCAGATTCTGAAGGCAATAAAGGCAGACAGCCTGGCCTCTGCTCTGACCCCAGGGAGCCCGCCCTGGCTAGTGTGGGCAGCAGGTGAGGGAGGCCTTTGCCGGAGCCTGGCCCACATCAGGTGGCTCCATCCTCCTCTCCCAGGTCTGGATACACAAGAGAGTCAATCCCTGCCCACCATCCCTATGCCAGGGCACAGCTCCCAACACCCTCAACAGAACAGCCTGGACTCAGCCCAAGGAGACAGGTAGGTGATGGGAGGTGTCGGGGGCAGGCCAGGCAGGGCTAGGCAGGGCTGGAGCCCACAACAAAGACCTATAGCCAAGGGCTCCTGCACCCAGGGAAAGGCCCGAACAGAAGGGGAGGCCTCACGGGCAAGGACTGTCAGCTGGGCAGGGGGTGCCCTAGAAGGAGGACTGGCAGCTGGGCCAGGTGGGTGATGCTGTGCTACGCTTCCTGGCCCTTCCGCACATTGCAAACCCGGCGTGGGAGCACATTCTTCTTACTCCCCAGGGTCTTCAAATCCACCCTGCCATGCCATGTCACACAAGAAGGAAGATTCAGAGAGGACAGGTCACAGATCAAGGCCACACAGCCCAGGTCTGTGAGGGCGAAATGCCACTGCACTTCACAGCTGAAACGAAGAGACTTTGCTTTTGAAGGAGGCAAGTTCTACTCTGAGACCCTGCCTGGGAGCACAAGCCACACATAGTGCCACATGGCTAATGTCTCCATAAACACGTACAGGCAGCTGAACAGGACCAGGGACCAAAGGACCCCAGGCAGGGCCACTGACACCAAAGCCAGGAGGCCTCACAGAGCCCCATGCTTGGTCAGTTCCTCCTGAAGACTGGACAGGAAGAGGGGGTGGGGATCAGGCTGCAGCAAATCCATTGCCCGAGGGCTGAGAGCCCAAGGGCAGGATGGAAGGGTCCTAGGGTTCCACAGAGCACCCGCTACTGCTCGGGAGGCAGAGCACAGGGAAGACAAAATCAGAAAGCACATCAGATTCTGGAGAGGTGAAGGCGAGTGAGAATGAGGTCTGGAAAAGGTGTAGCAGGGGCAGCGTGGAGAATGAGGATCCCAGGGAAGGGTCAAGTTGTGCTCCCATTCCCAGAGAGCATCACACCTTCATGGAGAGAGTCCTCAGAGGTAGAGGACTGCCCTGGGCCTAGATTTGTTAAATGGCGCTCTCTCCTGCAGAGGAGATTTCTGGGTACACTGCTTCACCTTCCCGATACATGGGGTTCCAGCCCTGCAGGGCGGGCTCCTTTCTCATCCTAAGGACGGGGCCTTCTTGTTGTTGCAACCACCCAATGGGTTCAGCTTGCCTGCTGCCCAGACAGAGCCAATTTATCAAGACAGGGGAATTGCAATAGAGAAAGAGTACTTCATGCAGAGCCGCCGTGCAGGATACTGGACTAGAGTTTCATTATTACCAAATCAGTCTACCCGAGCATTCAGGGATCAGAGTTTTTAAGGACAACTGGGTGGGTTGGGGGGTAAGCCAATGAGCCAGAAGTGCTGATTGGTCAGGGTTGGGGGGAAGCCAATGAGCTGGACGTACTGATTGGTCAGAGATGAAATCACAGGGAGTCAGAGCTGTCTTCTTGCACTGAGTCAGTTCCTAGGTGGGGGCCACAAGATCAGATGAGCCAGTTTATTGGCCTGGGTGGTGCCAGCTGATCCGTCAAGTGCAGGGTCTGCAAAATATCCCAAGTACTGACTTCAGGAGCAGTTGAGAGAGGGTCAGAATCGTGTAGCCTTCAGCTGCATGACTCCTAAACCATAATTTCTAATCTTGTGGCTAATTTGTTAGTCCTACAAAAGCAGTCTAGTCCTCACACAAGAAGGAGGTTTTGGGAAAGGGCTATTATCATCTTTGTTTTAAACTATAAGCTAAGTTCCTCCCTAAGTTAGTTCAGCCTATGCCTAGGAATGAACAAGCACAGCTTGGAGGTTAGAAGCAAGATGGAGTTGGTTAAGTCAGATCTCTTTCATTGTCTCAGTCATAATTTTACAGTGGTGGTTTCAATGTCAGTTACTCCAGCCAGAGCAAGGCTTCACAGCTTTGGGGAAAATAAGCATCTTTATCCAGACCCCAAGAGAGGGTTCTTGGACCTCTCACAAGAAAGCATTTGGGGCGAGTTCATAAAGTAAAAGCAAGTTTATTAGAGAAGTAAAGAAACAAAAGAATGGCTACTCCATAGGCAGAGAAGCTTTGAGGACTGCTAACTGGCTATTTTTATACTTATTTCTTGATTACATACTAAACAAGCGGTGGATCTTTCATGAGTTTTCTAAGAAAGGGGCAGGGAACTGAGGGTCCCTCCATTTTTTAGACCATACACGGTAAGTTCCGGAAGTTGCCATGGTGTTTGTAAACTGTCGTGGGAGTGTCTTTCAACATGCTAACGCATTATAATTAGCATATAGTGAGCAGTGAGGACGACCAGAAGTCACTTTTGTCACCGTCTTGGTTTTGGTGGGATTTGGCCATCTTCTTTACCGCATCCTGACCTGTATTTTGTGATACCCGTCCTGCCAACCTCCTATGACTAAGAATGCCTAACCTCCTGGGACTGCAGCACAGCAGGTCTCAGCCTCATTTCACCCAGCCCCTATTCAAGATGGAGTCTGGCTTGAATGCCTCTGTCACCCCCAGCCTAGCCACAGAAACCACAGTTATAGTTAAGAATCTAGGGTCTAGTGGGCACAAGCCCCCTGCCAGCTGCTGCCCCTTCTTCCAGCTCTCCTGACAGCAGAGGCCTGAGACCTCTGAAGAGCAGGAAGGGAAGCAGCGGTCCCCAGCAGAGGGACAGGGACAGCCCAGCCCTGGGGACACTCTTGGCCTTGGCCCAGGCTCCAACCTGGCTCAGCCCCCTGCTCTGGAAGGAGCCAGACGCCCTGAGGCAGCACTGGTGGCCTGAAGAGCCAAGTCTTTCAGGGGATGGGAGAAGCAGGCACCTGCAGCTCCCAGGTGCCCACCCAGTACCAGCTGCTCCTACAGAGCCCTTCCGATGCCTGCCTCAGTTACACCTCCCGGAGGCCCCGCAGGTGCAAACACACACACGTATGCACATACGATGCACATGTCATGCAAATACATTTATGTTATACTAGGTTAATTACACAAGCCTCCATGACCTCCCTGTGCTGTGTTAATTATGCAAGCCTCCTGACATACTGACTGCACTTTTATAAGTACTTTTTCTTATTCCAACAAACCCCCCCAAAGCTTAAGAGTATTTATAAAGTATAGCAAAGCTATATTAAATATTTAGAAAAAGTTACTTTTTAGCTCATTTCTCAGTTAAGAAAATTTAAAAAAACAATATTTTAAAAAATCTTTGGCTTGTCAGGCTAAAAATATTTCTATATTAAATAGCTTTATTTTTGCCTTCCAGAATAATGCCATCATACATTCCAGGGAGGACCCCATTTCTAGAACTCAAGGGTCAAGATTTGGGAGAAATTCCCAGTTCCTCCGTTTACAGCTGTGTGAGGTGTGTGTTTTCTTCATTTAAGTCTCCTGTTGGAGATTGAAATGCCCAGAATGGGGGGTGAATGGCGCTGAGGGGAGTTCTGACACCAGGCCTCATCCTGGCTGTGGCCCGGGTTGTGTGGCTGAGCTCTTTGCTGCCCTAGAAGACTGCCTGGCAGTGAATGGCTGAAGTGTGAGGCCACAGTGCATGTAAAGTCAGCACCTGTCAGTGATTTGTCATCCTGTCTAAAAGCTAGGGACCCAGGTCTATGAGAAAAGAGATGTCTGGGTGTAATTTCCTGGGGCAGCACCCCGTCATTTAGTTATAAACCCTCAGGTTTGACAGCTTGCTAGTTTCTGTCCTGAGGACGGGTCAGCCCCCTGGGTGGGTGGTGTGGCCCCCTCCTGCGGGCCCAGGAAGGAAGAAAGGGCCGGGCCCAGGAAGGAAGGAAAGGCCACGCCCAGGGCCATCCCTGCTTCCTCCTGTCCTGGCTCATCCTAGGCCTCGGACCCAGAGTGAGGAGGGAAGGCGGAGATGGCTGTGTCCTGATCTTCATGACGCACCCCCTCCAGGAACTCAGAGGAAACAGTGCACTCTCCCCCGAGAAGTCCCAGACACACAGCCCTCTCCATGACTTGTGTGGGACTTAGACCAGCTAAGACCCAGGACGGACCCTTGTAGGGGAAGGAGGGGGCCCGCATGAAAAAGCTCAGGGAGGGATCACGGCCTCCTTGGACCCTTCTGGATCCTCTCTGAGTAGAGGGTATAGGACAAGGGCAGGGCTGTTATGAGAGTGATCAGGGACCCAAACAGCCGTACAAGGGTCAGCACTGGCCGATGCTGGGGTGCGGAGCCTCTAAAAGCCTTGTCAGGCTGAGCTGGCCGGGGACCAGGGACAGGGGACGGGACCTCAGGAGGACCGGGAGATGGTGGGAGGAGAGGGCCAGGTGCCATCCTCAGCAGACACAAGCTCCCGCGCTAATACACTTTGCCCTCTTGCAGGCAGCTTGCCTGAGAGAAGCGGGTGGAAGGGGCTTTGGCTTTCTGATTCAATCTGCACTGGGCTTGGCTGCAGGGCAGCTTTGGGATGGACACTCGTGGCCAAAAGGAGGGTTCTTCCCTCCCCAGGAGTGCTCGGGTCCCTCGCACCTGCCTCATGTAACCACTCTCTCCGTTTTGATGAGGGAGTCACAGGCACACTGCCACTCTTGCTTCGGCTTGTGAGGAAGTAGTGAGCAGACCCCACGAATACCCAGGACAGCAGGTGGCAGGAAGCCTGGGTGACGGGGGTGAGGGGGCAGAGCTGCGGCTAGGAGACTGGGGGCCTTGGACAGGCAACGGCATCTCTGAGTGGAGGAGAAACTTCCTCTCCCATGCGCCTTCTCACTTCCCTGCCATCCAGCTCACAGAGAAGCCCAGATGGTCAAGCCCCAGGAAGGCGTTTAGCCTGCCCAGGGACTTGAACAGGGCTGCAATCTGAGCCCATCACAGCATCAAAGTCTTGTATTTGTTCTTAAGGAAGGTTCCTGCTGGCATGGTCAGAAACACATTCTTACTCATTGTCAAGGAAAGACAGAGGTTTGAGGTGAGTTAATGTCACAAATCTGGAAGGGTTGATTGTGAAAACAGAGCTGGATTTGAACCTCTTCTGCACAGCAAGACAAACCCAATTTAGAATCACGACATGTGTTTCTTTTACAAACCGTAGGGCCAAGCTCCCAACCCTACCCGCCCCCGCCAACTATGTGTGGAGGCGTCCTGACCCTGAGGCTGGCCTGGGCTAGGCAGGTCGCACCTTCATCTCTGACACCTTGTAGCTATAATTGTATCCTTTCCCCGACTTCCAGTTGATGCCATTTGCAAAGCTGCCATGAGTCCCCCTGAGGTAGCGACCATTCAGGTTTGACACATGGCAGTTTTTGTACCACCAAGCTCCCTGATACATCACAGCACAATTTCCAGTGTTACGGTCATTGTCCTGGTCTTTGGTGGAGAAGGACTGGTTGTTGTGGGACGTCAGGGAATCACCTGTGCAGGAGGAAATATGAGCATTGTTACAGGCAGTAACATCATTACAGGCAGTATAAGTCTTTATACCTGAGGCCTGGCCTGGTGTGTCCTCCATGTATGGTTAGGCAGGTTGTGCACTGCACAATCCAAGAAGTGCAATCCATGACTCCAGCGAATACTGCCCTGCTGTTGGCAGTGGTCTTGGCAAATTGTCTTTAGATCTAGCCGTGCCGCCTAATGTATACTACGTTTATTTCACAGAAGAACAGGAGGCAGGGGTCAAGATCATCATTCTCTACTCTGGATTCCACCATGGCAGACCCCTTCCAGCCACGCCCCACAGAGATATCAGCTACTGTCACTGTGCATAGGTCCCTGCTGTGCAGAGACTTCCTTCCTACCAGATGTCCTTGCTGGGGTTTCTGCAGTCATACACTGATGTGTCCCACGACCCCCATGCTACACAGAGCACAGATGTTAGTGTCTGCATGTAGAGATGAACGAATTGGCTCAGAGAGGTGAGGCCTCTTCCACAAGGCTGCCAGGACACTGAGCACGCTCTCTCCACTTCCCAAACCCCCCTCAGAAGCCACACAGCCCAAGCAGACACTCACCCGCACTGCCCTCCAGAAAGGCCCCCAGGACCAGACTGTACTTCTCCGCCTCGTCAGCCACCTTGAATGATCTGTACTTAGCAAACTGGTGGTTGTCCTCAAAGTCCACCAGGTCTACACGGAGCTCGCTGGTTCCTGTTAGAGAAAGGTTTCAGGGTCCCAGCAGAAGGGCCCTCTACCTTTAGACATGGGAGCTGGGGATCTGGGGCAGGGCCTGGAAGGAGGTCTGGACTCCATGGAGGCAGAGGGCAGAGAGCACCGCAGCATCCCCGGGGCCTGTGTAGCTCTGACCTGGCAGGGTGTGCTGAGCAACAGGGCAAGACTCTTGACTCCCAAATCCTAGCGGATTAGAGGTAGAGTTGGGGTTGGGCCCAAAATCCACTATAGGGCCACTCTGTCCCTCCTTCCCACTCTCAGGACCTGGAGATGCCAGTGGGGCCAAGACCTGAAGAGGCCTTCAGCCCAGAGCTCTAACCCTCTCCCGTCCCGATGCTGTCAGAGCCTGTGGCAGGGGACGCAGCCCTCGGAGGTCCCAGTGCCACCCTGAGTGTGCTCAGGGCCCAATCCCCTGTGGGCCAAGAGGCTCTTGTGTTCCAGGCAGCCCAGGCCCAAGGGGCAGGGGCACCCCCATTCAGGGCCCCTGACCCCCAAGCCCCAGCAGTGGCCCTACCCCGGGCTGTCAGGGTGTGGATGTTGTCATTCCCCAGCCAGAACTCCCCCAGCCGACTGCCGAAGCCCTGCTTGTACGTGGCCCAGTCCCGGTAGAAGTCCACGGAGCCATCCACCCTCCGCTGGAAAACCTGTGGAGGAGGCAGGGGACAGGAGCCAGGGGGCCAGGCCGACGTCCCACAGCACGGGGGACCCGCCCTCCAGAGAAGCAGCATTTGTAGTTGGCAGAGCATCACAGGCTGGGGTCACCAGCACGCCCATCTGTTTTCCGCACAGACTCCACAGGATGAAGGAGGAAATGGGGGCTCAGAGAGGGGAGGCAACAAGCCCCAAGCCACACAGCAGGAGAGCACCCGGCCTCTCCCAGCCTCCCCCAACGGCCTGGACTTCTACCCACCGGTCACCTCCCCCATCATCTCTGACTGTCCCCGACCAGGGGAATAGAGAATTCCAGAGTGTGTTCTCCTGCCAGGTGTGCAGCATGGCCTCTGGGACTCCCAGGCTGACCACCTCTGCCCAGCCCCACACTCACAGTCCAGCCCCCTCCGTCCGTGTCCATGTCACAGAGCACCGTCAGGGGCTGGCAGTCGGGCAGGTAGATGGTGTGCCAGCCGCTCAGGAAGTGCCCTCGGTCTAGCAGGTCCTTGCAGGTGCGTGGGCCTGGGAAGGGAACCCGGGGAATGGCTGCAGGACAGGAGCCCTGGGCAGGGCAGGGGCAGCGGGAGGGAGGCCCCGGAGGGAGGAGCAGGGCCATAGGCGTCTGTGTGAACAGAGCAGGACTCTGAGGCCTGGACAGGGCACGGCCCCCAGGGCCACGCAGCTGTGATGGCCACAGCCAGTCGACCCGACCCTCCCACCTCCCAGTGTCAGCCCCACCTTCAGCTCCTGGGCACCCGGCCTTCTGGGGTAGATTAGAAGGTAGAAGAAAATTGCCATGGAGTGTATGTAAGTTGTCTGGACAATATTTGTCACTTCCTTGAATAATTAGGGGACAAGGAAACGGGCAAGCAACATTTTTTTCTGTTCATATTTGTCACTTCATTCTGGCAATGGCATCATATAACCCTGGACTTCCAGCCAAGGGCAGCCACAAGCTGTGGGAGGAGTGTGGGGGTGGTCAGTCACCTGTCAGGCATGGCTGGGGCTCCCCAGGTGCTCCTGTTCATGGACGAGAGAGGACACACATGTCACAGTTTGGAAATCAGAGCCCTTCAGCCACCACTGGTCCGCGGACACCGTGTAGAAAGTGGAGACCATTTTCTGGGCCTCCCCAGGAGGTGATGGTATGGGTCCAGTCAAGGAGTCCCTGACCCTGGTTCTGTTGGCCAAATTTTTCTTTCCCTCGAGGGATGCCTACACTGGCCCCTCCACCACATGCACCCCTTTCAGAGGTTCCTGGGGAAGCAGAGGCCACCATCCCAGAGACTGCTGAGGCCTCCACATGCCAACTAGAGGAAGCCTGGATCTTCAGGGTTCTCCTGAGGCCCCAAGGCCTGCAAACAGCCCATCTTGGTGGACACGGTAATATGATGTGGGGAGTGTTGTTTGGGGTTTGGGCACCAAACCTGCATATTTCATGTTTAGACACAACCCATGACTGAGCCTGGGGTTTGGTGAGTGTAGGGTGGTCTTATTCTGAGTAGGTCTGTGGGTAAAGGTGAGTGAGTAAAGGGAGCTTCAATTTCCTACTGCATATTTCTCCGATTCTTCAAAATATTCCTCAAGAAAATATATCAGAAAATTCTTTGTTTTAAAGCAGAGAATTTCCACTAATTATGTGTTTGGAACTTGTTGGCATGGTTCTCCAAGCCATCCAGGGCTGATCCTGGTTTTCAAGCAGAGTCGGGGGAGGGGACAAGACAGGGCCTCATGCTCAGGGGACAGATGCCAGGACTGAGTGGGGCTTAGAGAGGTGAGCAGACAATCCCACCCCACCGTCTCAAGACCACTTCCACATTAGAGGGACAGGATTTGGCCTCAGGCCCACCCACAGGGCAGATGCTCCTGCATTGAAAACCTTCCCCTATCTGAGAACCTCTTCCCCCATACAGACAGCCCCCCCACTAAGAACCCCTCCCCACACTAAAAGTCCCTCCCCGAATAATCAGAACCTCTCCCCCATCCCAGAATCTCTCCCCCATATTGACAGCTCCTCCCTCCCTGCTGATAACACCTCCCCACAGCCTGCCCACTGGGAACCACTCCCCCAACACACACCCCAAGAACCTCTCCCTACACCACCAAGAACCCCTCCTCAGACATTGAGAACCCTGCCCCCACACTGATTACCCCACTTCCCCAAACTGAGACCCCCTACACACATTGAGAACCAGCTCCCACACTGATAACCCCACTCCCCCAAGCTGAGAACCCACACACACATTGAGAACCCTTCTCGCACACTGAGACCCCTGCCCTGGACTGAGCCCCGAGAGCCCTGCCTGGGCAGGCGTCAGCTCTGGCGAGGACATCGTGGCAGCCCCAGAAGACCCGCCCGCATTCCTCTGCAGCCAGATCTGGAAGGGCCTTGAAGCCGCTCCTCACTCTTGTCCCCTCCTTACCGTTGGACCCAGGTGGTCCTGCCTTCCCAGGAGGTCCAGGGGGGCCGCGTTCTCCTGCAATTTCCAAAGACACTGACTTGAGCAAAACTGCCCAGCCCAGGATCAAAGGGCCCACCCTGGAGCTGGCGGCTGTCATTTCCAATCATGGCCATGACCCTGCTCGTGCTACGATGTGACTGTGGCCCCGTCCTGGCTTGCCCATCCTGCACCAGAAGGTTCTAGACCCAGGATCCAGGCCTCACAGGGCTCTCCTGTTCACTCAGGGGCCGGGAGCTGGAAATCCAGAGACCATGGGTAGAATCTCGGCTCTTTTCCTTCCAAGTGTGAGAACAGAGGGAAATCCCTGGACTCTTTGAGCCTCAGTTTCCTCATCTGAGACAGGTGGAAAAGAGTGTCGTGCCCTCCATGTTGAGGTGGGAAGGTGGAGGGACATAGAGCTTAGAAGTCGTGCCAGCGGCCGAGCAAAGCTGGTATCGGATCAAGGACTACGAGACGGAGCTACAGAAGCATGTCCAATTGTGAGCTCCTGAAATAGCTAAGAAAGACGCTCCCTCCATGTCAGAACCCTGTTGGGCCCTGGGAGTCAGTTCTGTTCCTGGCTCTTGCAGGGGCCTGACCCAGCTCTCGATCTAGGAACCACGGTGGGGGTGTTGCCCAACTCAGCATCTAGTTTCAAAAAGAGCAAGAGCCAGTGCCCCCCGCCATGCCTGCACTTACCTCTCTTTCCATTGGTGCCTGCCTCTCCCTTGGGCCCAGGGGCCCCAGGCAGCCCCGGGCAGCCTCGGAGAATGGTGAGCTTGTCAGAGCCCTCCAGGCCCACCATCTTCACTTCTGCAGAAAAATACAGGTGGCCACTCAGTGTCACCTGGGCCTGAAGACTCCACTGAGCCATAGATACACCACTCAACTGAAAGGCACCTGCCACCTTGGTGACATCAGGACTGGGCAGATGGCTATAGCCACAGCCACCTCCCTAAGCTGGAGGGTCACCTGGAAGGGAGGTTTTCCTGCCCTGGTGGGCACTTGGTCTGTCCTCACCTCTTGGGCACTGGTCAGGCAGAAAGGTGATTTGGGGCAGAACCCTGGCCTTGGAGGCTACCCTGCCCGTAGGCAAACCTTACTTCCTCAGTACTGTGTGTCCTGAAACAAGTCCCTTAACCCCTCTGAGCCTCTGTTCCCTTACCTACCGAGGGGTGCAGGTTCATTTCAGCTCCTACCATTTAGGATAGCATCCTAATCTCGTCTGTTCTCATCTATCATGTCATTGTAATCAATATCGGGTGAGAAGGACACAGGGAGAGAGGCTACCATTGCGACTCCCACGTCTAATCTTGGAGCAGATCTGAGAGGGGATGGGCTCCTGTGGGTCCACCTCGTTCCTCCACAGAGGGAGGCGTCCTTCAAGGACACAGAACAAGCTGGTGCAAAACTAGAGCTGGAATGCAGCTTTGTTGTTTTTAATTAGATAACTCAAATTCAAGTGAGTGTGTTATGAAAATAACGTGTGCTATTATTTGATCATTTAGAAACTCTAGAAGTGTTTAAGGAAGAAAATAATGCCACCCTAACCCCACCACTCCACGAGCCACTACGAGTTTTCAAGCGAATCCCTGCTGTTCCTGGCCTGTATCACACTTCATGCCATGCATTGCTCCTTGAATGTGACGCTAGCCACAGTACACCCCAGAGCTCTGTGTCTCACATGCATTCCAGAAATCCTGACACGAATCTCTGCAAGCATCGAGAGCATCACAAAGTCCTGACCTTCCATCCCAGCCCCAGGTGGACGGAGTCAGGACCTGACTCCAGAACCTGCATTTTCAACCTGCCCTCCCATGCACTGGAGCCCATGGTTTGGCACCCGAGTGTCCCCTTGGGTACCCCGAAGGAGGGCCAGAACTCACAGGGACAATGCCACCCTTATTGTGCCACATCAGGGACACCATGGGAACCGCCATCTCCAGAGCCCAGCAGGTCCTGGATGGAAAGGTCCCACAGTGCGGGGTGCTCATCCCCGCCTGACACCCTGTCTCCCCGGGTGCTCATCCCCACCTGACACCCTGTCTCCCCGGGTGCTCATCCCCGCCTGACACCCTGTCTCCCCGGGTGCTCGTCCCTGCCGGACACCCTGTCTGTCTGTGTTGGCAATCATGGCAGAATATCTGACTGGTGTCTACCCAGCTGGCGCCACAAGCCTCACCTTTCCACACAACACCATGACTACGCTTTTTACACTTAGAGGGGGACATGTGGCCCAGGGAGGCTGGAAACCTGCCTCGGTTTCCATTACGGGAGGGCAAGCAGAGGAAGCTCCGTCTCTGAGATGCCACATCCATTCAGGGCCTCTGCGTTTGTTCGCATAAGATGAGGCGTGCAGAGCTGCTGTCTTGCTAGACAAGGCTCCACACGGCCTGGTGCAAGGCCTGGAAGCCAGGAAGCCACCAGTCACGAAGCTGCCAGCTTTCAGAGATGAGAAGTTTCCAAGAGGAGGCCCTGGAGTGCCCTTACCTGGACAGGTGTCTGCCGCCTGGAGAGCCCAGGCCATGCCCAGGAAAGTAAGCAGCAGGGTGGCAGAGCCCAGGACCCCCACAGCTCTGTCCAGCTCCATCTCTTCTGGTCTTTGCTTCGAAAGGTGCCTGCCCTCTTATAGGGCTAGAGAAGCCAGCCTCCCTCAGACTCCAATTTCTCATCTTCCAAGTGACAGCCGCTTCCTCTCCGCAGGCTTGGTGACGCCAGCAGGAGGTGCGAGATCATCTCCAGGGCTGCTCCCTAACCCCCGCCCCTTGGGGATCCCATGGCGACTGTCATCCCTCCAGGGGGACGGTCTCCTTCCAGGGAACAGGCTAACTTGCTTGTGGCCTTGGGCAAACAGCCCAGGCCCATTCTCCTACCTTTGTTCAGCGGTGAGCAGATGATGCCATGAGCTGATGACAGGGAACACGGAAGGGTTTGCTAAAGATGTTCTGCTTCAAAGAGGTCTCACTCCCTTATCCGAATACCTAGAGTCCTCATGGCCAGAGCTGGTCATGGGCCACTGGTGTGGGCCTTACACAGTAACCCTCACCACATCATGAGCAGACTTGGGACTCTCCTCAGGAGGCTGGAAACTGCCACTATGAGGTCCAGGCAGGCTGCCAGGGTTAAAAGGAGAGGAAAATGCGTGTGTGTCCACTGTTTCCTGGGGCAGTACGTAGAGCACAGTGGCACACAAACAAGAGGGAAAGGAGAGAAGAGTGGGGAGCCTGGGGGACTATGACCCAGGTGCACATCTGAGGGGGAGACCTTGAGTGTGAATGCAGGGGCTTAGCCTGTAGGGAGGATGAGAGTAGGCAAATTTCACTCCTAGGGCCCAGGGAACCCCCTGAGCCCTGAGGCCAGGCATCCCACCTGTAGGATGGCTGTGGACTTACTTCAGTGGTTGTCTTCGCCTTTTGGAGAAGAGCTGGCCCGAAGGCGCACTCTCACCTGGGAGTGAGCCAGGTTACAGACAGATACAGTAGCAGGTGCGGCCCCAGAAGCCATATACCTAAAGCCCCCAGAGACAGAACCAGCACTGCACCTCCCATTACCACCACTGCACCCTGCCAGCTGCGGCCATCGGGATGCCAGGGTGCCTTCTTCCTTGGCAAGATCAAGTAGAAGGATTTTAAACTGTGACCCCAGCCCAGCAAAGCCACACAAGAAACAAAATCCCATCGGATATTCCTTCAATGCCCATGGAGATGTGTGGTCCTGAGACTATGACTGATTAAGACCCCCCTCAGGTTCCATGGTGTTTAGGGCAGACCTCTCAAGACTTAAGGCTATGCCGGATGCAGATGCGGTCCAGGGATGAACCTGGGGAAGACACAGGCTCCATGGAGGTGCAGATATGGAACCTAGAAAGATGGCTTGGGGGCATCTTCCTCAAAGTCCTGAAGTCACCTGCAGAGGAGCCAGGACCCCAGACCTGCCCAGTGAAACCCCAGCAGCCAAAATTCCAAGTCCTTAGGCAGGTTCCTTTACTGCATGCTATTTGTCCTTCTTAATAGAAGCATCTTTCAAGCCTGGATGACTTAAAATTAAGTCTAGAAGGCTTTAAAAGCTCAAAGACATTATATTAATATTTTAGTGTTCAGAAATCTAAAAAATACGCTATTTAAAGTACTTGCAATAATCAAGAGAATTTGGCCTATTGGAGTGGGTGCAGGATAACCTCAACAGAAAATGGCCAATTGAGTCATTGATTTGGCAGAGTGCATTTATGCAGAAACCTTACTGAATTCATATAAACTATTGAATCACTTTATTGGAACTCTGAGTTTATCACATGGTGAATTTAAATGATTACATTTCTAGCAGTTCCTATTCAGAAGGATTTTTTAAAGTTAGACAAGGTACTAAAGGATGAATGTGGTTATATTAAATGTATAAATGCAGTAACAATGTTTGAAGATGTTTAGTTAGCTAAGTTAAGGAATGGACCAAGAATTATTCATAGGTTCCTTATAGGTGGTTATTAAGACAGAATAATAAGGTTTATAAGTCACACTTTAAAAATGAAGGCAGAATGCAGCTTTTAAAGTACAGTATTTTTTTTTTGAGACGGAGTTTCACTCTTGTTGCCTAGGCTGGAGTGTAATGGCGTGATCCCGGCTCACCACAACCTCCGCCTCCCAGGTTCAAGCGATTCTCCTGCCTCAGCCTCCCGAGCAGCTGGGATTACAGGCAGGCACCACCATGCCCGGCTACTTTTTGTATCTTTAGTAGAGACGGGGTTTCTCCATGTTGGTCAGGCTGGTCTCGAACTCCCGACCTCAGGTTATCCACCCACCTCAGCCTCCCTAAGTGTTGGGATTACAAGTGTGAGCCACCGCACCCGGCCCTAAAGTAAGATTTTTAATGAATGGAAATAATTAAATTTGAATTAGTTTTAGAAAACAAAGGAAGACCTGAAAAGTCTTTGGTGAACTCAAAATTGCCCACAAATGATAACACACAAAAACCAAAGCCCTCACAGGCACCAGTGTAAATGTTGGTCAGGGGTGCTTCCAGGGGTCATGTCACTTGTTATGGGCGAGGAGGCTAAGGCTCAGAGAAGAGCAGAAGGTCCCACAAGGCACATGGCCAGTTCATGGCTGAGCCGGCATCTGGCCGTAGCTCCTCGGGTCCCATCCCAGGGCCTTTTCTACCCCCTGTATTAATCAGGGTTCTCTTAGAGGGACAGAACTAATAGGACAGATATATATAAAGGGGAGTTTCTTAAGTATTAACTTACAGGATCACAATAGGCTGTCTGCAAGCTGAGGAGCAAGGAGAGCCAATCTGAGCTTCAAAACTGTAGAACTCGGAGTCTGATGTTTGAAGGCAGGAAGGATCCAGCAGGGGAGAAAGATGTAGGCTGGGAGGCTAGGCCCATTTTGCTTTTTCATGTTTTTCTGCCTGCTTTTTATTCACTGGCAGCTGATGAGATGGTACCCACCAGACTGAGGGTGGGTCTGCCTTCCCCAGTCCACTGACTCAAATGTTCATCTCCTTTGGCAGCATCCTCTCAGAAACACCCAGGATCAATACTTTGCATCCTTCAATCCAATCAAGTTGACACTCAGTATTAACCATCACATCCCCCTTCCAGAAGTTTCCCTCCCACACAAGCTACCTCTGTGCCTGAGCCCAGGTCTCCACCCTCAGGATGCCAGATGTTCTAGGACAGGTGATGCTGTGCACAGGAGACAGACCAGGCAGGCATGGATCCCATCTGCGAGGTCTGTAACGTGACCACCATCTCACAAAGGCCAGGAGGAAAGAAATGGAGAATGTGGCCATGAGACTCTTGTAGCAGACAGCAGTGGCTTCATGTTGCCTGAAGGTAAACCGTGATCATGGAAGAGATTTACTACAAATTCTAATGCGGCCACTAAAATAACAACTTTCTACAGATTCAAGCCATACAAAGGATGTTCTCGGACAACAATGGAATTAATTAGAAATCAAGAAAAGAAAGGTATCTAGAAAATCCTCTCAAATATTTGGATACTAAATAACATTCTTCTAAATAAGATATAGGAAATAGAAGAGGCCAAAGGAGAAATTAGAAAGAATGTTGAATTGAATAAAAACAAAAAGGCAGTAAAATACAGTTTGCATGGTGTTCTTAAAGCACTCCTTGGGAGGCAAATTACAGTGTGAAATGTTCACTAAAAAGGAAGAAAGGTCTCAGGTCAACAGCCTCTGCTTCCGTCTCAAGAAACTAGAAAAACAAGAGTAAATTAAATCCAAAGTAGAAAAAAAGAGAATGAATAATAATGAACCAGTGCAGAAAATCAATACAACCTGAAGCTGATTCTTTGAGAAGGTAAATAAAATTTATAAACCTCTAGTCAGACTGAAGAAAAGAGAAAAAAGAGGGAGAATGCAAAATATCACTATTAGGAAGAGATCAAGGACCTCACTACATATTCTACAGATATTATGAGGAATATAAGGGGATATTAAAACACTTTAGCACCAATATATTCAACAGTAGAAATGAAATGGACAATTTCTTTGAACCACCAAAGTCACTCAAGAAATACATAAGTCGAACAACTGGTGTGGTGGCTCACGCCTGTAATCCCAGCACTTTGGGAGGTTGAGGTGGGTAGATCACCTGAAGTCAGTTCGAGACCAGCCTGGCCAATGTGGCAAAACCCCTTCTCTACTAAAAACACAAAAATTAGCTGGTGTGGTGATAGGCACCTGTAATCTCAGCTTCTCTGGAGGCTGAGGCAGGAGAATTGCTTGAACCCAGGTGGCAGAGGTTGCAGTGAGCCAAGATCGTGCCATTGCACTCCAGCCTGGGTGACAACAGCAAAACTCCATCTCAAAACAAAACAAAACAAAACTATACATATAAAATAAATTGAAATTGTAGTTAAGTCTTTATTTTTATTATAAAGAAGTTTATCAGGATAATGTGGTACTGATGTGAAGGTAGACATATAGACCAATGGAACAGACAAGAGAGCCCATTGAAGAAATAGAGAGTCTACAGAATAGAGAGCCCAGCAAAAAAATCTCCAGGCCCAGACAGTGTCACTGATGAAATCTACCAAACATTTAAGGAAGAATAATAGCAATTCTTCCCACATTCTTTCTGAAAATCAGAAAGTTACAACTACTTCATCATTCATTCTATGAGGCCAGCATTTCCCCAATAGCAAAAGTAGATAAAAATCATTGCAAGAAAAAAATAACAATAGACTGATAGCCCTCATGAACATAGATACCACAATTTTAAGAAAAATTTTAGCAAACTGAAACTATCTATGAAAATAATGTATCATGAGCAAGTGAGGTTTAGCCCAGGAATAGAATGTTTGTTTACCTCTTAAAAATCAATGTAATTCTCTATCTTACCAAATTAAAAATGATATGCTATCATCTCAAAAGAAACAGAAAAAGATTTGAACATTTTCATCCATTCCAGATGAAAAAGGCTCTCCAAAAATGAAGAATAAAAAAGTATTCATTTTCTATCATTGTGTAACAAATTACCACATCTTAGCAGCTTAAAATAACACCTGTTTATTATCTCTTAGTTTTTGTGGGTCAGGAGTCCATGTATTGGGGTCCTCTACTAAGGTCTCAAAAGCAACAATTGAGGTATCAGACAGGGCTATAGTCTCATCTGTGGTTCAACTGGGGAGTGGTCTGTTTTTAAGCTCGTTCAGTTTAGGGGCAGACTGCAAACCCTTGTCATTGTATTAATAGGAATTGAGGGATACATTTTCTTGCTGGTTTTTGGTTGGAAGATGCCCTTTATTCCTAAAGACTACCCACAATTCCTGTCCCATGGGGTTCCCCAAACGGCCACTTCCTTCCTCAAAACCAACAAGGGAGTGAGAGACTGCAGCAAGACCAGCAAGATGGGAGCTACCATTTTATGCAATAATCACGTGCACATAATCACATACACAGCTTCCTCTTTGCCATACTCTTGGTTAGAAGCAAATCATAGATTATCTCTACACTCAAGGGGGCTGGGGACCAGTGGGGACCAGACATGGCTGTGAGCAGTGAGGTGCAAGGATCCTGGGGAACACCCTGGGACCTGTCTACCATAGAAAGAAGCTTGCTCAAGGGCATCCACAAAAAACCCACAGTTCACATCACGTTGAATGGTACAAGACTGAATGAATGCAATTAGAACAACCAAGAGGAAGAGAAGGCGTCCACTCCCACCATTTCTACTCAGCAAGGTACTAGAGGTCCTAGTCAGTGTCACTGGCAAGAAAAAGAAGTTATGCATATTAGGAAAGGAGAAGTAAACTGTCTTTTTTTATTTAACACATGACGTGATTCTGTAGAAAATCTGATCAAATCTGAAAAATCTACTGGAACTACAAAGTGAGTTTAGCAAGGTTGTAGTATATAACTTCAATATATAAAATCCATTGTTTTTTTTCAAATCACCAATGAATAATCAGAAATAAATTAAAACACCATTTACTATAGCACTGAAAATATAAAATACTTATGGATAAATCCAATCAAATATGTTTAAGACCTATTCAGAAAACTACAAGATATTGTTGGAAAAAATTAAAGATCTAAGTAAATGAGAGATTATACCTAGTTCATGGATGGAAGATTCAATAATGTTAAGCTGCCTATTCTCCCCAAATTGATCTGCAGATGCAACACAGGCCAAACAAAAATCCCAGAAGCTTTTTAAATGCAAATTGAAGTTGATTCTAAAATTTATATGGAAAAACACAGATGTAGAATACCAAAACACCTTTAAAAAAAACAAATTTGGGAGGTCAATACTACCTAATTTCAAGAATTATTATAAAGCATCACTATCAAGAAAATGGTTGTTTGGATGTAAAAGCAGACAAATAGAACAATGAAACAGAATAGAGATTTTAGAAATAGACCTACATGGATGTGGAAATTGATATTTGATAAAAGCACAAAGGAAATGTAGTGGAGAAAAGCTAGACTTTTCATTAAGTGGTGCTGGACTAATTGAATTTGTAACAAAAAGAACATTGATCCCTACCTCACACTATATAGAAAAATGAATTTGAAATAGATCATAGCTCTCAGTGGGAAATAGAAAAGTATAAAACTTCCAGAAGAAAACACTGGAATTAGGCAATGATTTCTTGGATAGGATACTAAAAGCATAATCTCCAAAAGCAAAATATTGATTAATAGATTGTATCAAAATTAAAATATTCTGTTGTTTGGGCTGGGCACAGTGGCTCCTAACTGTACTCCCAGAGCTTTGGGAAGCCGAGCTGGGCAGATCACTTGAAGCCAAGAGTTTGAGACCAGCCTGGCCAACACAGTGAAACCCCGTCTCTACTTAAAATACAAAAAATTAGCCGAGTGTGGTGGCACATTGCTGTAACTACTGCCAACTACTTAGGAAGCTGAGGCATGAGCATCACTTGAACCCAGGAGGTGGAGGTTGCAGTGAGCCAAGATTGGGCCACAGCACTCCACCCTGGATGACAGAGTAAGATCCTATATTAAAAAAAACAAAAAACAAAACAAAACAAAACAAAAAACAGTTCTGCCATTTGAAAGGCTGTGTTAAGGGAATAAAAAGAAAGCCACAGTTCAAATGAAAATCCCAGCAGCCCTGTTTTAGTACAAATTGAAGCTGATTCTTCAATTTGTACAAAAACAGGGCTGCTGGGATTTTCTTTTATTTTATTTTATTATTATTATACTTTAAGTTTTAGGGTACATGTGCAAAATGTGCAGGTTAGTTACTTATGTATACATTTAGACTGCATTGCATCTGCAGATCAATTTCAGGAGAATAGGCAGCTTAACATCATCGACTCTTCCTAGCCACAGACTCAGAGAATATATTTGCAAATCATATGTTGTAGGCTGAAGAATGGCCCCCAAGGCCATCAACCATACATGGCAAAATGCAGATGAGATGAAGGATCATGACACGGGGAGATGATCCTGGCTTCTCTGAGTGGGCCTGATGTAATCCCGAGGGTCCTTCTAAATGGGGAGCAGTAGAGTTAGGATCAGGGAGGAAAAGGAGGCAATGAGGACAGAAGCCAAGGTTGGAGCCACTCTTTGCAGATGAAGGGAGGGGCCATGAGTTCTCATGCAGCAGCCTCTAAAAGCTGGAAAAGACAATGAAGCAGATTCTCCCCAGAAGCCTCCAGAAGGAACCTAGCCCTATCAACAACTTGATTTTAGGCTTCTGACTTCCACAACTGTAAAATAATAGTTTTGTGTGATTGTAAGCCTCTAAGTTTGTGGTAATTATCTTACAGCAGCATTAGGCTCTCATTCATCACATACATTTGATAAAGGGGTGGTACTGGGAACACAGAGAGAACTCTTCAAACTCAGTAAAAACAAAACTAACCCTCCAATTAAAAAAAACAGGCACACGATGTGAAAGGATGCTTCACTGAAGAAGATGTGTGGATATAGCAAATAAGCCCATGAAAAGATGCTCGACATCATTAGTCATAAGGAAAATGGAAACAAAACGTGATGAGACATCACCACACCCGTGTGAAAATGGCTCCACCTAAAAGGACTGACGGTACCCAGTGCTGACAAGGATGTGGAGGACCCGCTTCTCTTGCACTGCTGGACTAAGCGGTGCAGCCTTTTTGGAAAACTGCTTTGCAATTTTGCAAAAAGTTAAAAACATACCTACTGATATGGTTTGGCTGTGTCCCCACCAAAATCTCACATTGTAGCTCCCATAATTCCCATGTGTCATGGGAGGGACCCGGTGGGAGGTAATTGAATCATGAGGGTGGGTCTTTCTCTGCTGTTCTCGTGATGGTGAACAAGTCTCACGAGATCTGATGGTTTTATAAAGGGGAGTTCCCCTGCACCACGCTCTCTCTTGCCTGCTGCCGGACAGGACGTGGCTTTGTTCCTCCTTTGCCTTCTGCCATGATTGTGAGGCCTCCCCAGCCACGTGGAACTGTGAGTCCATTAAACCTCTTTCCTTTATAAATTACCCAATCTTTATGAGCAGTGTGAGAACGGACTAATACACCTATCATACAATCCAGCCATTTCCAAGCCTGGATATTAACCCGGGAGAAATGAAACCATGTATCTACACAAAGGCCTGTGCACAGAGGTTCATAGCAGCCTGGTTTGTCCTGGCCACACCTGGAAGCAACCTAAATGTCCATCAACACCTGAATGGATACACAGTTGTGGTCTATCCACACACACAGTATGACTCTGCTGAATGGATACACAGCTGTGGTCCATCCACACACGGGGTATGACGCCACTGAACGGATACACAGCTGTGGTCCATCCACACACGGGGTAGGCCTCCGCTGAATGGATACACAGCTGTGGTCTATCCACACACAGAGTATCACTCGGCTGAATGGATACACAGCTGTGGTCCATCCACACACGGGGTATCACTCCCCTGAATGGATACACAGCTGTGGTCTATCCACACACGGAGTATCACTCTGCTGAATGGATACACAGCTGTGGTCCATCCACACACGGAGTATGACTCTGCTGAATGGATACACAGCTGTGGTCTATCCACACACGGGGTATGACTGCAGTGAAAGGAAACAAACTGCTGTGCACAGTACATCATGACCCCTAAAATAGGTCTGCCGGTGGGAGGAAGACAGGCAGCAGAGAGTGGATAGGATGTGATTTCACTTGTAAAAAATCTTAGGAAAACAAGCTATAGTGACAGAGATAAGCACAGACATTGCCTGGGGACACGACGAGTGGGGGTGGGTGGGATTGCAATGAGGAAGCTTCTGGGGGTGACAGATCTGTTCCTTGTCTCAACTGTGGTGCCGGTTTCACGGGTGCATCCTCTGTCAAACTACTCAAGTTGTGCACTTCAAAGCCACATAGCTTATTCAATGTCAAGTACACCCCTGTAGGGTCTTAGAAAAGAAAATCCTGCGGGACCCAGAGCATAAGCTTTCCGATGGCTCTCAGAGGCCTTTCCTCTCAGGTGAGGGGCAGCCAGGACTCCTGCCCATCCCAGTCCACCTCCCCACAGACCCACATCCTCCCTCTCAGCACCAGGTCCCACAAGGAGCTTGGCAGGGGCCAGGCAGGGAGCCCAGTGCCTACTCTGCACAGCTGCCTGGTCCTGAAGGGTCTGGGGCCCCGGAACCAGAGAGGGGCAAAGAACAGAGGACTGGGTGTGGGCTCAGCATGCGGTCACAGGGGAGTGAGCACGCAGCAGAGGCACAGCCCAGCCCCGCTCCTCTCTACTTCCTGCTCTTTTCTTGGTCAGGATGACGATGTGACCTGGCAGGTGCCCCCCATCAAACTGCTGAGAAGCAGGACACAGGGACAGCCCAAACAGTGGCCCCCAGACCAAGATGTGGTCAGAGATCCCAGAAACCACAGGCCCCGAAAACCACACTCAGTGGCCAAGCTGCAGGAATCCATGGCAGAGATAACTCATTCCACCAGTCCTCAGCACCGACCCTGGAATATTGCCCTGCCTGATTGGGATCACACGTTGAGTAAATTATAGAAGAGTGGTAACAGTAATAAAACCCAGGCCTGCCCAATCAGGGGCTTTCGTAGCGCTCAAATAAATAAATCAATCAATAAGTACAAGGCATATTAGAAAACAAAAGACACTTTGGGCAAGGAAACCAAAACCCGAGGGGCTGTACCATGTCAACCACGCTGGCAATGAGGTCGCCTGACTCGGGGGTTAGAGGGCAGTGCCTCTGGGTGGGGAATGGAGACAGGGCACCGCTGAGCCCAGTGCTGGTGTTGGGGGACACCTGTGCAGTGAGGATTCTGACCCGCTTAAGGGAGGAGGCTCTGAGCGCACAAGCTGCCTTCTGCCAGCTTCTCTCCCACCTCCCTCCCACCCCACCTTCGTCCTGAAACCTCTCCCTCTTCTGGGGCTCAGCGTCATCTCCCCTCCCCGGGAGCATCTGTGACGACTCAGTATGGGGGCTTATACTGTGCTCTCCGAGTCCCCCTTCCTTCACCACAGTGGAGCGGCTATGCAGTCAGCAGTGGGCTGGCTGTCCCCCTGTAGGGACGGGATCTGTGCTCAGGGCAGGGTCTCCCTTGCTCACCGTGGCTGCTTGGGGCTCAGTACAGGAGGCACCCAGGGCACCCCCTGAGGGCACTCATTGCTGCCACTCAGGCACAGCCTCCCTCCACTGAGGTAACATGGGCTTGGCCCCCCGAGGGGCACAGCTGAACTCAGAGGCCAGGTGGTGAAGGTGTAGGGAGTGGCAGGCGTCACCCTGGGGGTGAAGGCTGGGGCTGGGAATTTCTGGGCACCCCCTGGCCCTTGCCATTCCCAGGTCTACACTCAGCCCTCCCAGTGAGCCCACGGACCCCTGCACCCACACTAGGGCCAGGTGGGCCAGGCTCCAGGCAGCGGAGTCAGAACCGTGGGGCTGCGAGACCTGCTGCCTCGGGGGTCAATGCGCTGGGGGCTGCTGTCTCCCACACGAAGCTGCAGCCAGCAGAACTCGGGAAAACCAGCATCCAGTGTCCCACAGAGGGGGTTTGCCAGGTGCCACCAGCCACCTCCACATTAACTCCTTCAGGCCAGGCTGCCCCTTGGGCAGAGGAACCCTGCCTAGCCCAGGGGCTGTCCACAGGGGAGTCCGAGAGTGGACAGGAGGACCACCAGAGTCAGATCCGATTCATCCTCCCAGGCCTGGGGCAAACCCACCCCATGTGAATGAAGCCCCCACTCCTGCAGCCGTCTGTCCCCCTTATGCTGGCTATGGGTGCTTGCGGACAATGGGAGCTTGGGAACGGTGCAGTGCCCACCTGAGGGGCCTGTTCTGTGATCACATAGCCTTCACCTGCACCAGGAGCACCTGAGGGCAGGAGCCAAGGCTCCTCCACACTCCCCACACCCTCTCCTGTGAGCCTCAGCCCCTCAGAGGCCTCTGCTAGAGGCTTATGGGTCCCTGCAGGTCGCAGGTTGAGACGAGTCATCTGTGAAGCAGCCGCACTGAGTCTGCCAGCATTTTCACCTGGAGAGTTGAGTTGAGCAGAGAAAAGGCGGAAGAAAGCTCGGAGAGACTAACAGAAGCAAAAGCAAAGCCAGAGGCTAGAGAGGGCCCTGATTTCCAGAGGTGGGGAAGGGAGCCTGCAGGTGTCTGAGCCCTCTCCAGGAGAGAGAGACCGAGGCTGGGGAGAACCCTCCGCCCTCTGCGGGGTCTGGGCTCAGGGCAGCTGGTCCCAGGAGAGGGCCTGCTTGGCTGACCAGAAGGAAAACAGGTGTTGTCAGGCCTTATGCAACCCACGGTTTTGTGGGCTCAGCCTTCTGGCTAATTCCAAGAGGAAGCGCTTGAGGGAGGAGGACCTTTCCCTCTCCCATGGGCTCAGATCCGTCTCACCCACTCGCCTCCTTCAAATCTTTGCTTCATTCTTGATGAGGGATTCACGTGCACACAATCACCTTTGGTACAATGTGTGAGGCTCTCATGCGTGATTCCCGGGGGACCCTAGGAGGCAGGTGGCAGGAAGCCCCAGCACGGGGGCTGAGTGGGCAGAGCAGGGGCCAGGTGGCCGGGGTCAGGTGGCTCTGAGTGCAGAGGTCAGCGAACACTCTGTAAAGGACTGATTAATACACAATTTAGGAGTTGCGAGTCATATGGTCTCCATCCCAACTACCCTATTCTGCCTGGCACTTGGAAACTTCCAGGGATGATAGAAACCAACCAGAGACAATATGGAAGCCGTGGGCATGGCTGTGCCGATAAAACTTTATTCACAAACAGGCATGGTGGCCCTGCTTTGTCTTAGCCAGTGGGGAACTCCCTCAGCCCTAGGGCATCTGATCCACCCGTAGGGCCAAGTCACAGGGAAGCAAGGACGGATGAGCAGCACAGTGGCGTGGCCAGTGGTCAGGGCAGGGCAAATGGCCATGGCATCCCACGATCGCCTGTGAGGCAAGCAAGCACTGATGGCTGTGGTGAGGGAGGTACTCTGGGACTTCGCCTAGCCTTGCAGATGGGAGGCAGGAGACTGGATGCTGGCACTGGGCGCAAAGCTCTGCGGGCCATGCCTACAAGGGACTGGTGGGAGCTCCCTCTTCCCGTGAGGATGGGGGCCACCATCCCCACATTGCCCTCTTGGTGAGGGCTGAGGAATGCGCTCCTCCAGCCAGAATGTGTGGAGAGACCCTCTGACCTCAGCGCCGGGCTAGGTGGGCCGCACCTTCATCTCTGACACCTTGTAGCTGTAGTTGTTCCCTTTCCCCGACTTCAGTTGATGCCGTTTGCAAAGCTGTCATGGGTCCCCCCGAGGTAGCCACCATTCAGGTTTGACAGGTGACAGCTGGCATACCACCAGGCTCCGTGATAGTGCACAGCACAGTTTTTAGCATCTCGGTCGTTGTCTTGGTCTTTAGTGGAGAAGGGGTAGTTGTTTTGGTATGTCAGAGAATCACCCGCTCAGACGGAAAAATAGGGCATTCTCCATGAAGTTCCAGGGAGCCTGGATCTGCTCCGCTGGGGCCTTGGTCTGTCCTCACCCCTTGGGCACTGGTGAGGCAGAGAGATGATGAGGGGCAGAGCCCTGGCATTGGAGGCCACCCTGATCTAGGGGAGCCCCATGTCCTCAGTGCTGTGTGTCCTGTGGCAGGTCACTTAACTCCTCTGAGCGTTGTGCTCTGGGCTGCCAAGTGGGGATAATAACAAGGTTGTGGCCAGGGTTGGATTAGAGAATGTGCATTTTAAATATCTTAGTGTAATTTATGGCATTTAGAAAGAGCTTAATAAACAGTGGGCACTTTCAATAACTAATGACAATCAATATTTCTAAGAAACTTGGGGAATTGGGGCTGACAAAGCATTTTCCCTCCCAGGCCTTGGGAATGTGGTTGTAGAATTACTGGGCTGGAAGGGGCATTCTAGGTCCTCTGGAGAGGGGCAGTGTGGGGTCCAAGGACACAGAGCCAGGTGTGGCACAGTTGTTTACTTCTTTGAAAAAATATTTTTCATTTTGTTGATTATGAAATCAATACGCCCTGCTAAGGGCACTCTAAGAGACCGTGGAACGGAGCAGCGCTCTCACCAGAGACATGGCAGCTGCCACTGCTTGGTGGATTTTTTTTATCTGTCTTCACCCCTGGCTCACTGGTCAGAGCAAGTGTAGACCACTTTTTTTATTTGCTTAATTTTTCTCATTAAAAAAGAATACTTAATAATGTAGGATAATCTAGAAAATAAGACATGTTTGGGGGAAAAAGTTAACTCACCCATAACATAACCAGTGAAAGGGCCTCTGTGGCATGCGTTTTCTTCCTAGCCCCACTCGGGGCCTTTCTCCACGGGACCCACCATTACCCTGGTCCCTGGTCCACCACGAGCAGGCTCACGCCATGGTGCCCACTAGGGTTTTTGGAAGCCATCCCTGGTTCTGAGTTCAGAGCCACGTACTCCAGCATGGCCACGATGCAGGGGGGCCAGAGCCTCCCCCAGAAGGTGGAGCCACAGGTGGAGCTGCTGGGAATCACCTGAGTGCCCCCAGGAGCCCAGGGAAGGTCTGGAGCCTTGATGCCACATTAGCCTCCCTGGACTACATCAGGGACACAGTGGGGACCACCTGTCCCAGTGCCGGGCACATCCCAGGCCAAGTTCCCCGCAGAGCTGGGGCTTGACTTTGCTGCCCACGTCCAGCTGGGTGGTCTTCCAGTGACATTGATCATGGCACAGACTCTGACTAGGCCCACCGCCCGCCAGTGCCCTGTACGCCCGCTGCCTCCTCCCACAGCTGGTGGGACTCTCACGACGGCCCTTCTATGGAGGAGGATTCGGCCCCGGGGAGACGGCCCTGCTGCATGCTCTGAATTTGGGACCTGCCTGTTTGGCCCCAGGGCCCTGTTCCCGACCCCCGTGTTAGGCTGCATCTGTTTCTTTGAGCCTCTGTCTCCTCTTTAAAGGGTGAGGCTTAAAACAAGCTGTTGAGAAAATAAGGCAGGAACCTTCACAAAAGGCATAGAACGGGCCTGGCGTGCTGTGAGTGGTCAGCAGGTGGCCGCTGTCAGCTTCCCAGAGTGTGATCGCTCTAAGATCCTACCCCCCGGGGGGCTGACTCACCTGGACAGGTGTCCTCAGTCAAGGCCATGGTCCACAGGAAGGAGAGGGCCAGGAGAGCAGGTCCCATGGCTACGGCAGCTCGGCTCAGCCCTGGGGCTCGAGGGTCTTTGCCGCTGAAGGAGCTCCGTGGTTCTTATAGGTCTGCAGCCGCCCACTGTAACCTCTGTCTCCATTTCCCAACCCCAGTGGGGATGACCACTCCCTCCCGACGGCTTGGTGGCATCAACTGGCGGTGGAGACAGCGTCAGGGCCACTGTCTTCTGCAGGCCCCACAGGCTTCCCAGTTAATGAGCCTGGCTTCCCCTGGCAGGGACGCTCTGCCCAGCAGAAGTCTCCCTGAGGCCGGTGGGGGAAGGGCCTGCCTGTTTGTGTCTTTAGGGAAAGCTTGGCGGGAACACTGGCCTGAGGCCCGCAGCAGGACAGAAGGGCTTGTGGAATCCAGCCCTTGAGGAAATCTCTTGCAGAGAATCTGCTGTAAGTCCACAAAAGTTTAGGAATGTCCACTGCGGTCTGAGGTGGTTCCCAGGGGAGGGAGAGGGAAGCAGGATGATTACCAGGAACCTCCCTGGGCCAGCGTGCAGGGAGTTGGTTCCAACCCTAGAGGACATTGGCTGGCGAAAAGGGGTGTGAGCGGACCAGGAGCCTTGCCAAGGGGTGGCACGCTGGCACCGGATCAGGCTCCCGTCCAAGCCGGTGCTGCAAAGACGCAGGACTGTGAATTGGACGGCAGCAGCTTCAGGTGGGGGCCGGGGCAGGGATGGGGTTGGGTGGCATGAAATTGCTCACGGAGGGCCATTGGACACCTGCCCCCTGAACAGGGGAACTGGTGGATTGGCCCCAGCTTCAAAGCCTTATCCGCACCTCTTAGAGAAGAGCAAAATCATGAAGCAAACGCTGGCCTCGGGTTCAGTCCCATTAGGGAGAGGTGGCGGGCTATGTCCCCAATTGTACCACCAGTGGCCCCTGCGCAGGTGTCAAAAGGGTTAGATTCATGACCTCAAGTGGAAAAAGCCCTGTGAGGCTCATCCATGGCAGACCAGCTCCACGTCCCTGGCGCCATACGGGCCGGAAAACACAAAGCCATTTAAAGACCTCGACTTTGACCGTACCAGACCCAGTGTGAGCAGAACATGGCTGGGAAGGGTGGGCTCCCAGGGATGTGTGGAAACAGAACCCAGAGATGTGGCCTCCCTCCCGGCACCTTCTCTTGTCACCAAAGTGCCATGGGCAAGACTCACACAGCTGGTAGCTAAAAGCCTGCGGCAGGCTGCCCAGATTCCCTGGTCCTTAGTCACCTGGGCTCCCTGAGTGGAGACAGCCTCCTGAGTAGGTGTGTGTTTCTTCTAAAGTCTAGACAGAATCGAGAAATTGAACCTCATAGTAGGAATATTTTAGCATAAAGCAATCTGTCAGTTTGGTATTTTGAGTATTGGAGAATTTGGCCTATGTCAGTGACACCCTGATAATCCAATTGAAAATGTGAAATCGAGGAATTGAATGAGTTAGTGATTTCATGTGGAAATCTGTAGTGTGTGTATAGTTTTGGAACATTTAAGAGACCTCCCCCCACAGTCATATGTTTAAATTATTCGATTTTGAAAAATTAATTTATACTCAGAAGGTTTTGCTAAAGATAGAAAGCTGAAGTACAAAAACATAAATTTAAACATTAATTTTGGAAGTGCAATTAAAATGTTTAAAGCTATTAAATGAACTAAGTCAGTGATGGACCAAGAATTATTCACAGGCCTCATAAAGGAAGTTATTAACATTTGCCTGTAACAGGTAGAACAAGGTTTATCAGCCAAATTTAAAGTCTCAAGAAGCACTGGACTTTTGAAATTGTGATTTTAATACATTGAACAAATTACATTTGAATCGATCTTTTTTAAAAAACGAAGTAATTCACAGAGTGATCTCTGTGCAAGAAATAAAAGTAAGCAATAAAGTACCATGGAGGGAACCACCCATATCACCGGGACCGGGCACAGGTCGGCTGCTGGACCTCTGAGGGCATTTTTGCTAAGGATGAGAAAACGGGGTCCACAGAGCTCCCTATGGGTCTACAGATGCTCTTGCCCCACCCCCAGCCTCCCTATGGGTGCTCTATAGCAGCATTCCCTGCGCTAGCACACAGGGATTTGGCTTCCAACTGTTGTGGTCTCACAAGTACGAGAGAAAAAGGGCTTCTGTTTAATAAACACCTACTATGTGCCAGGTACTGTTTTCTGCCCTGTGGTGCAGTAGGGAACAGAAAGACTGGTCCTTGTGCTCTAGAAACCTGTTCTATTGAGGGCAAACAGAAAATAAACAACTAGACAAACAATCAAACGAATGCATAATTATAATATCAGATTATATATCTCGAGAAAGCAATGTGGGCTGCAAAGTAAATGAGTAGAGAGTATTAAGGAAAAGCAAACTGAAACAGCTATCTCAGTGGCTACACACACATGCACACATGCACACGCACATGCACATGCGTGCACACGCACACATGCACACACACATGCGCATGCACACCCACACTCACGGACATGCACATAAAGGCACACACACACGTACACACGCACACATGCGCACACACACGGATATGCACATGCATGCACACATACACGCGCACACACCATGCATGCACGCACACATGCACACACACACACATGCATGCACACACAGACACGTTTATTTGTTGCTGTCATAAAAGTACAGGGTAAGTGTCCCTGGCCAGACACCCCTCCTTCCACAGTGATTCCAGGTCACCAGCTTCTTCTAGCATGTGGCTTTTCCACCTTCCATATGTGGCCCCTGTCCTGAGGGTGGTCTCCATTCCAGTCACTTGGAACTGGAAGAGAGCATGGGAATGCCTGTGGCAGGGGCTTCTGGTGACTCCCTGGTGCCTAATGGTGATGGCACACCTCCTTTCCACCTGTTGCACCTCGGCCCGACCTGAACCACAGCTGGGTGACTGCAAGGAACACTAGGGAACACAGCCTGGTTGTGTGACTGGGAACAGGAAACAGTGGTTGCTGAGCACGTAGGAAAATGAACTGAGGCTATCTGTAGGGTGCGTCACAAGGTCGCTGTTTGTATGGTGTGTGTTTCTCTATTCATTTGCTTTCATCCTGTTTGTCCCTGCAAGTGCCTTCTTGTAAACAGCGAGTCACTGGATCCTTCTTTTTTTAAAAAAAAAAAAAAAAAGAATCCATCCTGACAACCTGTGCCTTCTGAGTGTTTAGTTGATTTACATGTAATAATTATCGATA
This sequence comes from Pongo pygmaeus, assembly GCF_028885625.2. Classification (NCBI taxonomy): domain Eukaryota; kingdom Metazoa; phylum Chordata; class Mammalia; order Primates; family Hominidae; genus Pongo; species Pongo pygmaeus. The sequence continues at coordinate 125,580,333 of NC_072386.2, read as the reverse complement.
TGGTTCTGTTAGGAGTACCATCTTGCTATTTATTTTATATCCTATCTTTGTTCTGTCTTACCTATCTTACCTTGAGCTGGTCAAGCATGTTTTAGTACTTCATTCTCTCTCCTCTGTTGCCTATTTATTTATTTATTTTCATTTGTTTATTTATTTTGAGATGGAGTCTCACTCTGTCACCCAGGCTGGAGTGCAGTGGTGCCATCTTGGCTCACTGCAACCTCTGCCTCCCTGGTTTAAGTGATTCTCATGCCTCAGCCTCCCAAGTAGTTGGGACTACAGGCACAGCCACCATGTATTTTTGGTAGAGATGGGGTTTCACCATGTTGGCCAGGCTGGTCTAGAACTCCTAACCTTCACCCGCCTCAGCCTCCCAAAGTGCTGGGATTACAGGTGTGAGCCACCACACCGTTTAAGGGAAAATCTTAAAAACAACCGGAGAAGAAGAAAAAAGGAAAAATTAATCAGAAGGGTAAATGACTTCTCATCATAAAAGGAGAAGATAATGAAAGAACATTTCTAAGGTGCTGCAAGACAAAAATTCTTAACTTAGAATCATAACTACATGATTCAAAAATGAAGGAGAAATAAGACTTTTTTCAGTTGAGTGAAAGCTGAGAGAATTTGTTGCTGGCAGATCCATACCCCCAGCAACGCTGAAGGGAGCTCTACAGCTCGGGGAGGTGTTACCAGATGGAAACACTGATCCGTAGGGAAGGTGGAAGAACAGTGGAAGTGGAAGGTCTGAGTGAGACTCTGTCTCAAAAAACAAAAAAGGTTTTCCCTTGACCATTTGTTTTTAGCAGTATTCCTTGGTGTGGTTTTTTCTTTGTGTTTATCCTGCTAGGGTTTCTTTTTTTTTTTTTTTTTTTCCAAAACAGAATTTCACTCTTGTTGCCCAGGCTGGAGTGCAGTGGTGCAATCTCGGCTCACTGCAACCTCTGCCTCCCAGGTTCAGGCGATTCTCCTGCCTCAGCCTCCCAAGTAGCTGGGATTACTGGTGTGCATCACCACGCCTGGCTAATTTTGTATTTTCAGTAGAGACAGGGTTTCACCATGTTGGTCAGGCTGGTCTTGAACTCCTAACCTCAGATGATCCACCCACCTCAGCCTCCCAAAGTGCTGGGATGACAGGCGTGAGCCACCGTGCCCGGCCTCCTGCTAGGATTTCATTGAGATCTTAGATATGCAGGTTCATGCTCTTGATCAGATTTAGAGAGTTTTGGTCAGTATTTCTTGAACTATTCTTCTGCCCCATCTTCCCTCTCCCTTCTTTGGACGGCAATTGCACTCTCTCAGTTTGCTCACTACCTTCCCAGTGAAGATGGAGGCTTTGTGCACTTGTTCTAGAAACTTTATTTTCCATGCCTCAACTTTGGTATCTATGTTACATGTAAAAATGTTTATTTAGAAACAGAACGCTTGTTCCCCGGTGCTGCAAAGAAATAGCACTTGAACATAAATTTAATTCTCTCAGCAAGGCCTTTCGTACTTTCTGCAGAAAGGGTGCTCATCGCAGATGGAACAATGGTGAGAGCACATCCGAACAAAGGAAGGAAGCAATTTTTATTCCTTACAAAGTTTGTCCCTGCTACTGTGTCCTGTCTCCATTGGCTGGAGCCAGACCTTACAATCTAAACTAAAACCTGATTGGCTAACCGTTTAAAACTTTTTAAAATAGGTAAAAGTAATGGAAAGACAGAGGAAAAGAGGAAGTTGCTTATGAAAGGACTTAGAAAAGTAATAACATTTCCAAATAAGGAAGGGGCATGGGCTGCGAGCTGGGACATGCCTGTGAGCACGTCCAGCACAGATATTTTGGTTAAAGTACAAGGACATAGAATATACTACATGCCTGTGAGCATGTCTAGCATAAAGCTAGTCTTTAAAAGAAACTATTATTTCTAATACTTATGATTTATTCTTTAATAAGAAGGGAAACTTTGAAGAGGAACTTTTTTACTTTCTACATCTATCAACACTTCTTTGTATTCCCTGATCCTTCCTTATATTCCCCATCTGATAAATGTTTAATTTTACATATCAAAATTTTTACTTTTAATATTTATACTTTGCTTGTCATTAGATTTCCGTATCTCTTTTGAAATCCTCCATTTCTCCACTCATTACATCTAAATTTTCTTGCATATAAATTAACATATTTATTCTACTTATTTAAATAATTTGCCTGCAAATTTCAGAGTCTGAACACTCATTCATTCATTTCCATTGATTTTTTTCCTTTTAATTACGGATTACATTTTCCTTCTTCACTTGCAGCATGTCTAGTAAGCCTTGATTCTGTGCAAAGCATCGTGAATGCTATGTCATAGAATTCTGGATTCTGCACCCTCTCTCCGACAAAGCTGAGCTTTGTGCCAGCAGGCAGGCAAGTTGCTGGAAGATCACTTTTGATTCTGTGGATGCTTGGCTTTAGACTTTGTTAGAAGGGTTCTGTGTTGTCCTTAATCCTAAGGTAAAAGCTTTAGTTCTGGAATATGGTGCTTACATAATGCTTAAGCATTGGGTCTCAATGGAAAGCCTGATTTGCCAAATTCATTAAAGTGTGGGGCTTGAACTCCAGTTGTCTCCTCAACCCTGGGTTGCCGCTGGAATGTCTGCTCAGCCGTGCCAGCCTTCCAGCAGCTTCTCCCCAGCAGGTTCATTAGAGTCTATGTCAATTTGGTATTTTGGAATCCAGGTGACCAAGGGCCAGGGAATCCAGGCAGCCTGCCATGGGCTTTTAGCTGCCAGTTCTGAGGGGCTCACTGTTTCTGTGTAAGTCTTGCCCATGGCACTTTGGTGAGGAGAGGTGCCAGGAGGGAGGCCACATCTCTGCATGTTGACACCAGGAGGCAGGCAAGGCTATGAACGCGTTCTGTCAGCAGGTGCTGGGGGTTCCTCACACAGCTCCCTCTTTTTCGGAATTTCTCACCCTAGTCCCAGCCACTGCAGTCGCCTCAATCTCTGGCAGCAAGTCCTCAGCCTCACAGGACAGCTGCCTTCTGCTTCACCAGTGGCCCCTGCATTCCACGGACTTGGAAGGGCCCAGGGGAGGAAGTCGGGGTGCCCAGCTCTCATGCGGGGTGGCTCCTGCTTGCTGTCGCTTCCTCCACATCCAGATTCTGCCTGCTTGTAGTGACTCTGCATTGCCTTCCAATAGTTGTATTTTCATAGGTTTTCTAGAGTATTTTTGTTCACAGGAGAGTTAATCTAATGTAAGCTGTCTCTCAACTGTCAGATGCTAGAAGTCTGAAGTATGAGTTGTTTTTTTTTTTTTTTTTTGAACTTTTAATTCCACAAAGCCTCTCTGAAAAGGTGACATCTGAGTCAAGAACTGAAAAACATGAGTCAGATATGCAATATTTGGGGTAAAGTCTTACAGAAAGGAAAAAGTCTTGGTGGATCTGAGACACAGTAAGGGGGCCAGGATGTCAGAGAGCAGAAGATGGGGTGAGGAGTGGTGGGAGCCAGTGTGGAAGGTGTTGACTGTATAGGTGGCCTGGGGTCCCTTCCTGCACCAAGTGGGGTGGCAGTGGGCAGGGTGACTGTCGTCCACAATTTCCCCCATGTCATTACTATTTCTCTAGACTGCTGAAGCCGCCTCTCTGCCTCCTATGCCTGCCTTCCACACCAAATGCCAGGTGCACATTTTTTTTTTCTTTTTTTCATTATACTTTAAGTTCTGGGATACATGTGCAGAATGTGCAGTTTTGTTAAATAGGTATACACGTGCCGTGGTGGTTGCTGCACCCCTCAACCTACCATCTACCTTAGGTATTTCTCCTAAGGCTCTCCCTCCCCTTGCCTCCCACCCCTCGACAAGCCCCAGCTTGTGATGTTCCCCTCCCTGTGCCCATGTGTTCTCATTGTTCAGCTCCCACTTATGAATAAGAACATGCGATGTTTGGTTTTCTGTTCTTGTGTTAGTTTGTTGAGAATGATGGTTTCCAGCTTCATCCATGTCCCTGCAAAGGACATGAACTCATCCTTTTTTATGGCTGCATAGTATTCCATGGTGTATATGTGCCACATTTTCTTCATCCAGTCTGTCATTGATGGGCACATTTTTAAAGCCAAGCTGTGATTACGTCCATCTCCTGTCCTCAAACCCTGTCCCTGGATGTGTGTCCACTGCTCCTGAACACAGTGTAAGGCCTTGTAAAGGGTTCAAAGCCATGATCCATATTCCAGGCCATGCCTGATTTCCTGCACTGTCTTTCACTATTCATCCACCCTATGACCAAACGGGGAATGCTGTTATTATCTGCACACAATGCATCTGCATCCCTTCCACCAGGACATTTCTTATGATGCTCTCTCAACTGTGAATTCCCCTCCCTCATTCATCTGTAAACCACTTCTTGTCCAGGCGCTTCATTCTTCTTTCTTCTGAGCAGCAATCATGTTCTTCTCCCAGAGGAAAATTAGATGCCAGCTAGGGTGGAACAAACCAGTACGTGAGACCGCAGGGTCCTCCATCCATGGTTATGCCCAGCGGGGTCTCAAACAGGAGAGAAATAACACCTCCCTCCCTGATGAGTGATGAAGTGGGTGAGATTGGCTCTTAGTGCCATGTGCAGCACACTCGGCCTCCATCCATTAGAGGAGCCCTCCACACTTTCTTTTCTTTCTCAGGATCTTTTCTTCTGTACCAAAATTCTACCCTAAATAAAGGTTGTCAAATTGATTTCTACCAAAGGATCAGAACCTTGCTAGAGTGGTTTATAAGAAAAACACCTGACCGGGCGTAGTGGTTCACGCCTGTAATCCCAGCACTTTGGGAAGCCGAGGCAGGCAGATCACGAGGTCAGGAGTTCGAGACCAGTCTGGCCGACATGGTGAAACTCCATCTCTACTAAAAATACAAAAATTAGCCAGGTGCGGTGGCGTGTGCCTGTAATCCCAGCTACTCGGGAGGCTGAGGCAGGAGAATCGCTTGAAACCAGAAGGCAGAAATTGCAGTGAGCCGAGATCACGCCGGCCTGGACAAAACATCGAAACTGCATCTGAAACAACAACAAAAACAACAAGAACAAAAACCACCTGTCAAGTCTTCGAGACACTTGGATTTTAATGATATTCTAAGCTTTATATGGGAGAAGTAAATTTCTTTACAGTGGAATTTTAGCGTCAGAGGAACCTTGGGGATATATTTTTGTGAATCCACTGGGCAGGAGATACCTTACTTTGAATACGACCCGGCTGAGTTGAGAGAAGTCTGGGAAGCCTAGCAAATCCTGCCTATTTCAAGCAGCAGCAACACCTACACACTTTCTAGAAACACACATTCTCGGTGCCGCCCCGTACCTACTGAACCAGGCCCTCAGCAGGGAGGGAGGGGTTGAGGTGGAGCTAGAGGGCACCCTGCAAACGGTTTCAGGTAACTTTCCAGGTGGCTCTGAAGCAGGCTCAAGTGTGAGAACACTGTCAGCCCTTTCCAGGGGCTCTCAGGCCCTGCCCTCTGTCTCCACAGGCTCCCCTGAGGGTGAAGGAGGGTGAAGGAGAAGCAGCTCTCTTCTTTTAGTCCAATCTTCTCTTGTCACCCGGCTCCAAGCGTGGAGCCCAGATCCACACCTTCCATGCCCACCATGAGCCTGAATGTGGAGCTTTGATGAACTGTGCCCCCCTCCCTGCCTACTCTCATCAGAACCAAAGCCCTGGGCCAGGCTATGCTCCTGCTTCAATATCTGCCCTGCCTCTGTCTCTCAAGAAAGTGCAGAACGAGGTGATCATGGCTGACTCCCACTAGCACAGCCTTTATTGCGTGCCCGGCACTGATCTAATCGACTCCCATGCCTGGCACAAAAGTTGGGTGGGCAAGGCTCCAGGGAGTTGAGGCAGAGCTACGGGCTCATGGAGCCTTGCCCTGCCTTGGGGAGCATGAGATGGGAGTGGTGTATTTCCAGGAAGAGTTGAAGCCAACAGAACTTGAGAAAGTGGCGTGGCATCTGGCATCAGTACCATGGCTGGGAGTGGGTGGGAGGCTTGCACCCAGCCAGCCCCATGGAACTCCTCACACCTGGGATGCCCCCGGGAGGGAAGAACCCAGCTTAGCAGGGCGGCTTTCCCTGAGCTGAGGCAGACAGGCAGGGTCAGGGAAGTTGGGAATTCATCATTCCAGGCCTGGGTCAGATTCACTTCACCTGGAATCTGCGTCCGTCCCCAGAGCCTGCTGGTGCTGCATGGGCAGTGGGAGCTCAGGTGGGGCACGGCGAATGCTGGACAGCCCTATTCCCAGGCCCACATCGACCTCCATCTGCCTCACCTGAGGGGATGGCTGCCTCCCCCATGACATTTGCCATGGGACAGGGTTGGAGCTGGACCAACGTGGACTGGCGGCGTGTGGCCCAAGTTCCCACCCTGGTCGTCTTGGCTCCAGCTATGAAAAAGGGGGCTCCCTCTACCCCACTGTGGAGGACCACCTCTTCTCGTTTTGCGCTCTCATCTTTTGGAATCTGGGAGAGAGCTGCAGAGGTTCAGCTCTAGGATCCAGCCTCCAAGCACAGAGGGCAGAAGGCTCTTCCATGAACAGCATTCCATGCAGACCTCCAACGGACAGACGGACATCACAAAGGCATACTTGAGAAAGATATCCAAATGGCTTATTTGGTACATCTCCACGTTCCACCTTCTTGTGGAAGGTGAGATCTCACCTCTTCCTGGAAGCCCGTCCTGAACACTCCACCCGCTTAGAGCAGGCTCGGCGCTCCTAGGCGCTCAGCCTAGGGGTTCCTAGCCTCTGGGTGGCTCTCAGGGGTCGGGGGTCTCAGTTGTGAGTCTGGTCTCGGGTATACTTGAGGTCATTGCAGGCAGGACATTCTCTTCTCTTAAGATACTCACTCGCCAAGCCAAGGCCGCACACCCCGCAGGTTCTGGATGCTAAGAGATTGCTCTGTGATCAGTGGCACCCTGAGATCCCCTGGCCAGCACGTGGTGAGCAGCACCGGTGTGATTGAGTGCATGACAGTTGCTGGGGCCCTGGGAGAAAGTGTGTCCCAGCCATGAACTCATCTGACCCTACAAGCTGTGGAAGCACAGTCTGTTTTGTGGATGAGGAAACCAGGCAGCCGGACATCTCACTTCCAACCCATCCCATGCATGAATGTTTAAGAAACACACTTCAGGTCCCAGAGTTGAAGAGCACACAGGCATTGACACTCATGCCTTCCTAACCCTAAGCAGGCTGACCCAAAGCTGGCACCGCTGCTCCCCAAGCTGCTCCCTCAGCCTTGTGGAGTCCCCTCCCCTTGAATCTGGGCTGGGCATAGTAATTTGCTTCCAACCCACAGAATATAGCAAGAGACATGGAGCATCCCTTCTGTGATTGGCATGAAAGATGGTGCTTCCATCTTGCTAGCAGCCTCTCCTCTTGTGGTTGTGATGGAGCAGGTGGCTGTGCTGGCAGGCCCACATCATAAAGAACTGAGGGTGGCCTCTAGCCAACAGCTAGTCACCACCTGAGGCCTTCAGTCCAATGGCACTCAAGAACCCGAATGCTGCCAACCGCCGTGAGTGAGCTTGGAAGTGGAGCTCTCCCCAGATGAGCCCCAGATAAGACCCCAGTCCTGGGTGACACCTTGATTGCAATTTTGGGGAAAGAGGGATCCCGAGGCAGAGATCCTCTGAGATGTTTCTGGATTCCTGACCCTCGGAAGCTGTGAGATGACACACAGGTGCGGTTTTGAGCCTCCAGGCTTTGGGATCATTTGTGATACAGCGGTAAAGAATGCAAGCACAGAGCAGGCTGCCCTTATGTGATCAGTCTCCCATCTTTAGGAAGAGTCTTTGAAATCATCCCGACCCTTCTAAGGAGCATTCAGTCTAGTGGCTTCTAGTTTTAAAATGAATTTGAGAAAGTCCCAAAGGGTAGTGAGATTCTTGCTCTGTTAAACATGTCACTTCTCAACAGATGTTGGGGAATTAGGCTTCTCTCAAACCTACGTGATTTCCATTTGTCAATTGGAAAGAAAAAAAGCAAGATGTTTGGGGCAGAAAGTGCATGTGGCTTTTGTGGAAGTATTCACTCCTGGGATATTACGAGAAAGTGATGTTTTCCTGGCTGGGGTACAGAAACAGTCCCCAGTCTCCAAGAGAGGCTACTAGGTCATCATAATCCAACCTGAGTCGAGCCAAGGCAGCCTGCAAGTTCTCCCAGCTAGGGAGGGGAGCTGGGAGGAGGGGAGGAGGAGCAGGCCCAGTCCCTCCAACCCCTGCCGTCTTTCCCAGGCTGAGGGCGTGATGGGGACAGCTCGCAGAGCTGGGGAGGGTCTCCCAGACCTCAGAGTCCTTTGGACACCTGGCCACTCTGGGAACACAGGCTGTGTGCCTGAGCCTTGTATGTCTGGAGGGGCTCTCCTGGGGGAGCAGTGTCCCCTTGAACACTGCTGGGAGGTCAGGATGGGCTTCCCTGGGACCTTGGGCAAGGATGGCAATGCTGCCTGCTTATCTTGCAGGCCGCCTTGTCAGGGGAAATCTGGACAAACATCCATGCCTCCCATGCCTCAGTGGTCACCCCAGGGCTGTGGGACCTTGTCACAGGGTCTGCTTTTCCCATGTACTACAGTTGCACATCCATCACCCCCAGACAGCCACATCGCCTCCCTGGACGGCCTGCCTCACTGTGGTTGGATCCTTGGCCTGTTTCTTCTCCTCTGTTGAAATTGTTCTCATGACAAAGTCTCATTTGTGAGATTGTTGGATCAGAATGAATGGCTCCGTTTTATGGTCCGGGTAGGTTTCATTATATTAGAAATATTTAAATCTGACTCCCACATCTCCATGCAGTGGTATGTTTCCTATGATAAGTATGTAAAATATATGCTTACGTTTTACGTCTGCATCTAAAGCACCCACTGTTACATGGGCACACCTCCAACTCCATCTAAAGCACACACAATGCTTCGTGTGCTCACCTCTAACTTCATCTAAAGCATACACAATGCTACCTGTGCATACCTGTAACTTTATTCAGTGTGGTTTCCTGGATCCCTCTTCAGGAGGTTTTAGTATTTGACTTCATGCAGCTGCAGGCCCAGCCTGCTGTGGGCTCTGACGGGAGACCCCTTCCTGCAGAAGTGCAGGTGTGTGGGGACGAGTGGGGCTACTGTCTCCATGCAGGTGAAGTGAAGTGAGCTCCAAGTGCAGCCGAGCAGAGAACCCTATGGGGTGGGGTGTGGGACCTCACACACTGCAGGTTCTACCACCGCCTCCCACAGGTGGCCTGGCTTAGAAGGCCTAGAGGTGGACCTAGAATGCGTACTTTTAGGGGGCTCCCCGGGTGACGCCAACAGGCAGCCAAGTGGGGGGCCACTGATGGGCAGACACCAAGAAACACCAGGAGCACTTCTGCTGAGCACTGGCCTTGTCTCATCAAGAACCTGTGGCTCCCCCTGGGAGGTGTGATCCCGTGCTCCCTGGGAGGTGTGATCCGTGATCCCTGGGAGGTGTGATCCCGTGCTTCCTGGGAGGTGTGATATCGTGCTTCCTGGGAGGTGTGATCCCGTGCTCCCTGGGAGGTGTGATCCCGTGCTCCCTGGGAGGTGTGATCCCGTGCTCCCTGGGAGGTGTGACCCCATGCTCCCTGGGAGGTGTGACCCCATGCTCCCTGGGAGGTGTGACCCCATGCTCCCTGGGAGGTGTGATATTGTGCTTCCTGGGAGGTGTGATCCCATGCTCCCTGGGAGGTGTGATCCCGTGCTCCCTGGGAGGTGTGATCCCGTGCTCCCTGGGAGGTGTGATCCCGTGCTCCCTGGGAGGTGTGATCCCGTGCTCCCTGGGAGGTGTGATCCCGTGCTTCCTGGGAGGTGTGATCCCGTGCTTCCTGGGAGGTGTGATCCCGTGCTTCCTGGGAGGTGTGATCCCACGCTCCTTGGGAGGTGTGATCCCGTGCTTGCTGGGAGGTGTGATCCCGTGCTTCCTGGGAGGTGTGATCCTGTGCTTCCTGGGAGGTGTGATCACATGCCTGCTGGTGATAGAGAGGCGCAGCTCCCCACTAGGGAACAACCAGGACCCGGCCCTGGGAGGTGTGGATTCGGGAGGGCCCTGGAGGCCTGCATGAGCTAGTGAGAGCTAGGAGGTGGTGTCCGCACTGGGAGCTGGACCCACACAGTGGGCACATGGGATAAGCATAAATGAAGTTCCAGGTGTCAGCCAATTGCACCCTCCCAATGGCCCTGGAGCAGTTGCAAAAGCTTCCGGCTCTCCCATCTTCCCCTTCTCCAACCCACTCCTGAATGCAGACACCCCTGGCCCTCCTGGGTGGCCAGAGCCTGGGGACACTCACTAGGACAGCCCTGGGCAGCTTGAAGGAACACTTTGGCCTGGCACAGGCCAGCTCCAGGGATGCCCCCACCTTCCTCCACATGCATGGATGGGGTTTCGTCACCAAGACATCTGCAGGACAGGAGGGGGGCCTCTGGGCACATGGCCAGAGTGCCGCCTCCATTCACGGGTCCCATGTGCAAATGGGTAGACAAGAGCTCTGAGCAGCACATGGGGCACTGGTGGCGTCTGAGCCTGGGTCGCTGAGGCAGCTGTCCTCAGCCTGTTCTCACCAGGCCACAGCTGTCGGTGGGTAAACGTGTGTGCACATGTGTGTGTGCTCCTGTGGCACTGTGGGGGTCATGCCTGTGGCTGAGCATCTTCTGGCATTCTCTCCTCTCACTTTCGACCTCCTCTTCTCAGCAAATCCCATCAACCCCACCTTTGAAACACCTGGAGCCAGAGCGTGACCCACTCTCATGGGTCTGCACCGCCCCCAGCCTGCGTCTGGGTTACTGCCCCGTGTGGCTTCTCTCCCTGTCTCAGCCCCTCCCACTTCCCCTCCCTCTCCCGCCTCCCTCTGGCCTCTGCCCTGCTGTTCCCTCTCCTGCAAAGCCCTTCCTGCCCACTGGGCTCCAGGCAGAAAGAACCATCCCAGCGGCCCTGGTCACCCAGGAGAGCACTTCAATCCCCACCACACACACTACACACCCCATACACACAGGCCCATACAAGCACACACACCACATACACGGGCACACACCATGCACACACAGGCACACACACCACACCCACATACACACTATACAGACACAGCACAAACCACACACACAGGCACATTCCCCACAGGCGCACACACACCACACACACAGGCACGCCCCCCCACAGGCACACACACATATACCATACACCAGCACACACACCACACAGGCACATGCACAGACACCACCCCCACACACAGGCATACACCACACACACACACACACCCCACACCACATACACCACACACACAGGCACAGCTCCCCACAGGCACACACACACCACACACAGGCACACCACATACACAGGTACACACACACCACACATACACTTCACATAAACACAAATAGCACATGCAAAATACACACATCACATAGCACATGCACACACATGTGCCATACACACATGCATATCACCCCCACACACACACCACACACATGTACATTGTCTCCTCCCCTTTACATTCCCTCAGGTCTCATTCCTCTGGGCACACCTCACCCCTGCCTTGTGGGTCTTGGTCAGCCCCTGTCCCCTGGAGTGGCATCTCCTTGAGGGTGGGTTCTCCCTTGCTGCTCCCGCCGGGCACACAGCAGGTGGTCAATAAACTGCCACTGAAGGAATGGAGGAATGAATGGATAAATGAAAGAGTGGATGGATGGATGGATAAATGATGAATAGATGGATGGATGGATAGATGAATGGATGGATAGATGGATAGATGGACAGATGAATGATGAATAGATGGATGAATGGATGGATGGATAGGTGAATGAATGAATGGATGAATGAAAGGGTGAACAAATGTGTGAATGGATGGATGGATAAATGATGAATAGATTAATAGATGGATGGATGGATAAATGATGAATAGGTGGATGGATAGATGAATGGATGAATGAAAGGGTGAATGGATGGATGGATGGATAAATAAATAGATGGATTAATGGATGGATAAATGATGAATAGATGGATGAATGGATAGATAGATGAATGGATGAATGAAAGGGTGAATGGATGCATGGATGGATGAATGGATGGATGAACGGATGAATGAATGGATGTCATGGCAGAACTCCTTGAGGCCAGTGGGAGGAGGGAGGCAAGGAAGGCAGACTGGGGGCATGCACCCTCCCTCCAGGATTCCTTCTCCCTGGGAAACTTCCCAGAGCTGTCACCTACAACCCTGAGAAATCATGGGACTCCCCTTGCATGACGGGTGCGAGGGGAGTCCCACAACTCTGGGCCACAACTGTGCCATGGCTCAGCCACCGGCCTCCCTGTGACTGAGAAATCAGTTGGATCCCAGCTGTCCTGGGCCCCAGTCAGGCAGGTTGACTGAGAGCCAGGTGTCTCTATGAACATCTACATAGAAGCCCACCCGTGGCCCACATGGAGGCCACTGTCTGAGGCAGGCTAGGATCTTAGTGAACAAGGGCCCTGGCAGGCAAGGAGGTTCCCTCACCCCACACCTGGAGCCCAGGGGCCCAGCTTTGCAGGGACAAGGCTTCTTGGCAAAGCCTCTGTGCCCCGCCAAGCTAGTGTGCACACACTTCCCCTCACGCCTTCCTTCCTCTCTGTCATGATGAGGACACCCTGAGGGCCCAGGGTGCTAGGATAAAGGGGGCTGAGGGACATCTCTTCCAATACAGGAAGCTTGAATTAATTCCTCCTCCGGAATGTGACAACCTGCTTTCTCTTTCATGGGGACAGACGTTCCCTCATCCAGCAAGGATCAACTCAGCCCTCTGGGAATGCTTAAAACAGAAGGACAGTGATCATCCACTCCTGTTGGGCATTCCACATGAATCCCACCCTGGACTTATCAGATGCAGCGAGCTGCGACAGCCCTGGCCTCAGCGCTCCGTCTTTCTCACAGGGACACGGTGGGCAGGGAGCGGATCTCATCTCCTCCAAGGCCGAGACTGGGGACCGGCACCCTGTCTTCAGGAGACCCAGCCCAGGCCAGGACATGCTCAGGTGCTCGCTGAGGAATCGCTGGGGCCATGACAGCAGGAGGCAGAGGTGTGGGGGCTGAGCCCAGCTGCTCTGCTCACGTTCCTGGGGACACTCATTGCGAACACTCACGAGGCACCAGGCCCAGTGCCGGTCCTCCAGCCAAGCTTGCAGGCAGGTGCTTTTATCAGCCAGGCTCTAGGGGTGAGGCGAGGTGCACAAAGGAACCAGGGGCGGGCCTCGCTTGTGAGCCTTGGCCTTGGTTGCCTCACTTGGAGGCTGAGTTCACAGTGCTTGCCTCAGATGAAGCTGGCAGGTAGCTGAGCTCCGTGCCTGCAGGCAGCGGGGAGGAGTCGCATTGTAACCCCCTGGATGAGAGTCACTCTGTCTCCAGGGCGCCGCCAGCAGGACCTTGGCTTTCCCCTGGCCCAGCCTCACTTAGCTTGTCCTGGAGCTTGACCCGGGGAAGAGAGGGCCCTCCCGGTTGCCGGCCTCTACCTGGGTGGTACATTTAAATGAAATCCCTCTTTCCAGTCATCTCTGGAGCCAGTTGCAAAGGGAGCATCTCCAGAGGCTGCACCCGGGAAGGGGGTGCTGCTCCAGCAGAGCGTCTGCCAGTATCTCAGCTCCTGGGAGGCTCCTCCCTTCCCAGGCTTCCCTGCCCACACCCTCAAGGCACTTCATAGGACGGGGCAGTCCCTGGAGGCTGAGCAGACCTCAAGCCTCCTGCTGCCTGGGATGGTCAAAGGGTCATTGTGAGTCTGAGCCACCGACTCCTCCAGACCAGGCTGGGGCCCCTCTGCAGGATGCCTCTCCGGAGGACAGATCAGCTGCCCACCTGTGTGATTCTGGCCGCTCCACCAGCAGGCACCACGCCGACTGTCCGCCCACCTGCCTTGCTCTCTCTCCTGTTCTGCATTCGATGGCAGGGACCTTCAGACCAGTCAACCTTTGACGACTGCGAGCATCCATTGCCGGAGTCACTTTCCCAACTCAAATGCATTTATTAGGCGCCATCCTAATCTACTCCAGGATTTTAAGAAAGGGATAGGCTGCTCAAATTCATGATGACTGAGTTTTAATTGGCGTTTGTCGTCTCTCAATGTGGTCTTTAAACAGTTGATGTTGGGAAACGGTTGCCTCTTCCAACTCTGCACATCCTTGATTCATGTGCCGTTTCCTTTCGTTCCTGGCTCTTTCCAGAGCTGGTCTGCCACGTGGTACCTTGCCACATGGAGTCCAGGCATCCAGCCTGCCAACCATCATTTCACGTCGACCTCCTCCCCAAGGGCTGCAAGCTCTGAGTTCATAATCTACCTCTGAGCTATCACAGTGATCAAATTGTACCCAATGTTCTGCCTGTGGATGACATGGGTCAACAGCCTCCCATCCTCTCACAATGGCCACAGCTTCCCTGGGCAATGCTGCAGATCACCCTTCTGTTGTGAATGTCGCCCCGTCCTTAAGCACCTACACAATTCAGGATCACCTAGGTTACTTGCTCTCCGGCTTGACCGTGCAGCAGACTTGCTCAGAGGCCTGCTTTCAGAGGACTCAGCCCTCTCCCACAGCATCTGGGCCAGCACCTCTGGGATGGGGCTCAGGGATTGGCACTAACAAGGTGGTACCATTGCTGCTGGTCCCCAAACCCTGCTGGAGACCCACTGGCGTAGGTTATTCGGCAGAGTAATAAACAGTCCCTGATATCAGTGGCTTTAATAAAACAAAAATGTGCTTCTCCTGCTCCTGCTACCAGTTCTCTCCAGCTGGCAGGGGGTTCACTCAGGGAAGCTGCTGGTGATGCAGCCCTCCATGAAACGTGGCTGGTGCTATGCATGAGGGAACCACACCTTCAGACCGGAAGAGGCAAATGACATGTGGGCTCAAGGTCATCGGCTGGAACGAGCCCCATGCCTTCCCCGACCCCTAGCCACAAGGAGCCAGGGAGTCTAATCCTGCTACACAGCTGGAAGGGCAGTGCTGGAGAGCTTCCAGAACATTCCCACAGGGTGCTGACTGCCTGGGGTGAAGAGTGAGGCCAGTACACGGTGGTGTGGACGCCCAGCAATTGCTGAAACACCTCTTGGGCTGGTGCCCGGCTATGTTCTAACATCCTCCCAAGGGCACAAAGCTGTCCACACCAGCCTTGGCCACTCCTGAGGGACAAGCTCCACCTAAGAACGGCCAGGGCCATCCCTTCCTTTCTCCGGGTGGCCAGTGTCATTATCTCTAGAGCTCCTAGCATCCTGGGACTGTGTGCAGTCCTGTCTGGAAGGGGCCTGGCCACCCTTAAGAAGAGAGTCACTCACATCTGTTTACGATGGAAACACCCAACTCGATTTATTGAAAAACTATTACAATTATTCCTTTGTTACACAAGTTTAGAATATTTTAAGATATCCTTTCCTGGGCATTACAGTTAAAACTTATGACATGTCTAGCGGATTTTTTGAAAATGTTCAATGTGTCATTTGACATTGTATTTCAAAAGGCCTGAGTGTCCTAGAAACTTTATCTTGGGTTTTTTGCTTACCATTTTCTTCTTTTTGCCAGCGTTTGTCCAATATATATTGAGAGGAAAAAAATTAATTACACCAAAAGAATTTCTGCAAATATAAGAAGTAATTTTATTGCAATATACTGTGGCTAGAGTGGTCTGGGGAGAACGGGACACATTTTGAAGCTCAGTACAAATTATAACAACTTTGAAGGGACCACAAAGGAAGAAAATGGCAGGAGAAAAGGACAAATTGGAAGGGATGAGAAATGAAAACAGAATCACATGACCTAGACGCGGTCCACAGGGGTTGCGGGACAGTCCTCGGCTATGGCTTTTCTTTTGAAGAGGTGAAGGTGACAGTCATTGGCACACGCTGGCATCCTGGGCTCCAGAGACTCTCCAAGCCAGACTTTTCTTTGGCAAGAGCAAGACTTATTTTCCAGGGAAATTTGGAAAATCCACGTTGGCGGTCTTTTGTTCCTCCTGGGTGGCTTGTTTGTGGCTTCCTAAGCTGGAACTGCATTCTGGTGGGGGTGGGGGTGGGGGACAGCACCAGAGCCCCGCGGGCTCACCCCGAGGGCCCAGCCTGCATTCCTCGTGGTAGAAGGAAAAGGCACTGCACCCGGGCAACTTTTCACAGTGAAGAGATCGCCTTTCCTGGCTGCCCCTCGGGTCCTCCTGCCCACAGACGGCAGCCCCCCGACCTCGATGGCCAGGAAAGGGTTCCCCAAAGGGGACCTCACCCGCCCTGAGCTCTGGAGCCGCTGATGCTCACATCCAGGACATGTGAGATGGGAATCCAAATCGGCTACTTGGAAAAGACGTGCTGCAGGCAGCCCTGGAGAGACTCACGGAGTTCATTGTACATTACTCCATCTACCAAGGCAGCGCATGGCACAACTGAACGGCTTGGAACAAACACAGAAATTAGCACCACAAACATTCAGGAACCAAATACAATCTGCTATGGTCACACCACAGACAATGCAGGAAGAGGCTTTTTATTGCTTGTGTGTGTTTTCAAATCAAGTAGGCACAACCCAGTCCTCATAACAGCCCTCGGGAGTGGACGCACCGGGGCGGGAGAGCGCAGGAGGGAGCGTGCTTGGCTATCCTGCCCAGTGGAAAGGAAAGTGACGTGCATTGATCTTAGAGTCCTTGGCAACAGACTGTGGAGGCAATAACAGGATAAAGCAGGGAGAACGAGGCATGGCCAGGTACCCCGGTGCGCCTTCAAGGAGACCTTAAAACAGATAGATAGCACCACAAGAGAGAAGTGTAAAAAATAAGCACCAATTTTCATTGAGTTATCACCTACAAAAAAATGTGGTTTCCCTGCCCTGGACATTCTCCCATCAGGCTCTGGGGGAAGAAAAGCGGAAAAAGGAAGCAAATAAAATTAATCTGAACCTGTGTTTTAGTCTAAGTGCATGTAGAAAAAAGAAAATTATCAAATTTTTTCCCTCCCTATTAAAAAAAAAGTCTAGAGCGAATCAAAAACTGTCTGAGAAGGGGCACTGGTACCTGCTTTTCAACGGCAGCATAAATTTTTGCTGCCCCGGGCAAACTTCCAATTTATTGCACGTTCTTGTCCAGGGCGGGGGTGGAGAGAGTTCCTATTTCTAATCAGAACTGTACTGCAACCCAGAATCCATGCCTCGCCCATTCTGTCCGGGGGACTGAGACTGGGTTTCCGTGCATGATTGACAGCCAGGCACACTTAACGTTTATAACAATACAATACAAATATTTACTTAAAACTCACAAAAACATGAGCACCTTTAATCCATCGGGAAGGCACCTGCAGAATGACATTTGGCCTCTAAATGGATCGTGTTGGAGGTTGTTAAAAACGGAGGCTTTGGTGAGGGTGGGATGACCTTTACAAGGCTTACCTTGGAACATTTTTTGAAGGTCAGGGGAAATACACATCTTCAAGTTGAATTTAGAAAAAAATACAGTGCCCAAATCTGGCAGTCCCTCCCCCAACCCCTGCGACCTATTCACGAACAGGATGGGTCGGGCGAGCTGGGGGGCTGGAGGCATGGCCCCGCTCCCGGGGCGCATGGGTGTGGACAGAGCGTGGGGCGGGCCCAGGCGCTGGGGTGCAGCTAGGTCATGTGATTCGGCTCCAGGTGGGGGCGCGGCTCCTTCCCTCTGTTCTCTCCGGGCTGGGGTCCCACACCCCGTGGTGCCGAGGCGTAGATGAAGTCAGGCGGGAGGGGAGGGAGAAGCCTTCACTGTCCAGGATCAGGACGTGCACGGGACACTCACGAACGAATGGCATGCTGAGGTCATGAGGTTGCTCTCGGGAGCCCGGGCTCGGCGGCTCCTAGCCCATGAAGCAAGCCGGCCCCACTTCAAATCCAAATTTCTGTGACGCTTCACCGAAGTCATTGAACATGATGTCCACGATGGGCACCTGCTCCACTTTGGGGGTGTCGATCTCCAGAACCGTCTTCTGGTAGCCTTTCTTGGTCTGGGGAAGAGGGAGACAGGTGGCTGGTGGTTAAGAACAGTGGGGGGTCTTGGGGTTTACCAATCGCCCCCCACAATCTGTCTGGCTCCAAAACCCAGGCTGGTGTCCTGTCTCCTACCCACGGCTGCGCTTAACCGGGCAACTGTTGGAGGAAATATGGCTGATCAGAGCATGCACTTAACCCCTGTGGATGTCCCAGGAGTCCCCCTTGCACAGGTCGGAGGGGGGTGGGGTGGGCATCAGCTAGGCAACAGGACCCTCCCAAGGCTTCAGGGGCGGCTGAGGCACACACAGGATCGAAGCTGATCACAGCCTTCCCACTGTGCCCAGTCCAGACTCCTTGTGATACCCCACATATTCGCTTCCAGGCAGCCCTCCAGGACCCAGGGCCAGCTGCAGAAGAAGCACGGCACGCTGGGAAATCAAACAGGGGCTCCAGGTTCTCAAAGGAAGGAGTCCGAGGCAGCACCGGCAGAGCCTTGAGCCAAGTAAGACCCCCCTACGGCCACCTGCCGCACACTGCCTTAGGCACTCGGTGGGCTGGGTCTTCACAAGTATGGTAAGGGGTGGGGACCTTCCACACCATCTGGTCTAGAGAATTCTTAGGTAAACTGAGGCACAGAGGGCAGGGGTAGCGCGATGAACCTGGCCTGCAGGATGAGTCAGCACCCATCCCTTGCTCAAACCAGCACAACCCTGGGCGCTGGGGTGTGGGATGGAAGCCTAGGAGAGGCCTCCTCCCTCCCAGAACACAGGCAGCGAAGGTGTGAGATTCTCTGGTCCCTCCCCAAAGCCACCCAAATATAACTCCCAGTGTTCAGGACATTTATAACTGAGGCTGAGCTGGCCCTACTGTCCCGTCAACTTCCCCCAAGACAAGGGCCCCAGAGGCCACACCTTTCCTGCAAACCAGGAGCCTGCAAACACATCCTGGGCCGCACCTTTCCCGCAAACCAGGAGCCTGCAAACGCATCCTGGGCAAATGGCTTTTGCCGCCTCAGACCCAGACCGGATTTATAGTCAGCTGGATCTGGGCCTGGGAAGGATCTCCTTCCACTGCCCCATCCCCAAAAGAAATGATCAGATAAGCAAGTAGGGGCCAGCCAGGGTTCCCTCCGGGATGGGAGGCAGTGACCCCAGGACGCAGCCCTGCAGAGGGCCCAGCACAGGCTCCCAGGCCAGAGATTCAGATAGCAGACAGCAGCTCCAGCTCTCCCAGTATTCTGCTCCCTGATCTATGGGGAGGGCGTGGCCTTGAAGGGCCTTATTCTCCCTGACTATGATCTTAATGTTCCCGTTCCCAAGGATGGTGTTAGGAGGTGGGGCCGTTCGATGGGAGCTGAGGAGGTCCTGAGGGTGGAACCCCATGAGTGGTATTAGTACCCCTATAAATGAGGCACCCGAGAGACTCTGCCATGTGAGGGTGCAGTGAGAAGCTGCTATCTGCAGCCCAGAGGGGAGCTCACCAGAGCCTGCCTTGCCAGCAACCTGGTCACAGACTTCCAGCCTCCAGAACTGTGGGCGACAAATTTCTGTTGCTTATGAGCCAACCAGCTGGTGAGATTTGTCATGGCAGCGAATGGACTAAGACCCTGAGCTAGACCCAGACCCTGAGCTAGACCCAGACCCTGAGCTAGACCCAGACCCTGAGCTACAGCCAGAGCCTGAGCTCGACCCAGAGCCTGAGCTAGACCCAGACCCTGAGCTAGAGCTCGACCCTGAGCTCGACCCAGACCCTGAGCTACAGCCAGACCCTGAGCTACAGCCAGACCCTGACCCTGAGCTAGACCCAGACCCTGAGCTAGACCCAGAGCCTGAGCTAGAGCCAGACCCTGAGCTAGAAGCCAGAGCCTAAGCTAGAGCCAGACCCTGAGCTACAGTCAGACCCTGAGCTACAGCCAGACCCTGAGCTAGAGCCAACCAGCTGCACCTCTCCCAGGCTTCTGACCCTCGGACGTGGAGTGTCATAACAAACATCTGTGGTTTTAAGCTGCTAAATTTGGGGGGCTAATTTGTTACAAGCAATGGATAACCAATACACTTTCTGTGACTCAGTTTCCTCAGCTGGAAATGGGCATGCTAACGTCACAGAGGTGCTGTGAGAAGGAATGAAGCTCACCTCCCTGCATGCATTCCTGCTATTATCCATGAGAGTGTCAAACTTCACCCCCTAATGTCCACTTCTCCCCCCGACCCTGCCCTTCTCACAACCCTGCCTTGATAGGAACACCTTTCTCCTTACTGCAGCTGGCTCAGCCTGGAATGATTTTCAAGTTGGGATTGGAACTTCAGAGAGAATGCGAGTTCTCAGGGAGCTTGTTAACCCCCCTGCAGCTCTGACCCCCGCCTCCAGAGAGGCTGACTCCATCTGGCTGGGGTGGGACACGGAATCTGCATTTTAAAAAATGGGTGTCTAAAGCAATTCTGATACGCATGTTCATGACTGGCCTTTGAGAAATGCTGTCCTAAAGGATCTCACCATAGGGCACCCCGGGACTTGACAGCAAAAGCACACAGTTCCACAGAACGCCGAGTGTGGGGCAGACAGCACCCTGTGGCCAGCTCAGCCCTGCAGAACGCAGCTGGGATGCTGCTGTCCCACAAGCCCGCCTGGGGGTGGTCACAGCTCTCCTGTGGAACGGAGGGCAGGAGCCAGTCGCAGCTCTGCGGTGGCTGGGAAGGACGGGTGGGCAGCGGGGCTGGACACAGGATATTCAACGAGAGGCGGCCACCCACACCCTCCAGGGGTGAAGCCCTGAGTGGTACCAACCTCCTCACCCTCCCCACCGGCAAGGAACCACAGACCACCCCTGCCTGTCTAGGCCCCTCTCCTCAGGCCTCTGCTCCCTCGGCCAGTCCCACCCAGGGAGTGCAGTGAGATGGTCGGGCCTGGCTTCACAGCCACTGCGAGGTGGCGCTGTCCTGTGGAGCCACGTGAGCTCGGCGACAGGTCAGCAAGCCAGCAGGGCAGTGCCTGGCCCTTCTCGTCCACCCCTGGGAGGCCAGGCAAGCAGTTCTTCTCAGCAGTGGCATCGGTCACAGCCCTTCTCGGCGATGGCACCAGTCTCTCCCTGGAGGGACGGGCAGCATTTGCTGAGCTGTCGGGTGATTTCATGGGATTTATGGGACCCCTCTGCTCCAATTATCAGAGCGCTTAGAGAGGGGCATATTTAAAGTAGGCCGCTGCGAGCTGCTCTGTTACCCCGTTATTCCAGGGGCATAAATAACCATTACAGGCCAGGAATGGCCCCCCGGAGGTGCTGAAAGCTGCACAAACACCAGGATTTATGCGGCGCGGTGCCTGGGCCCTCTTGCAGGTGATTTGTGCCTCTCCACTGGGCCCGCTCAGCGGCCCCGTCAATCAGGCGCCCCAGCCAAATGATGCCCGTGTTGGAATTCCAATTTCTTCGGCCGTTATTACAATATGAATCATGCAGACTTCCAGGGGCTGAGGCAGGGCTTTTGCCGCTGGCCTGAGTTCGGGACATCAGGGCCTCTTGCAGCGGCCTCCATAATTAAATGAGAGGGTTGCCACTTTTCAAATTGTGACTGGGCTTGTCAGGGACTGGGGTCAGCAGAGCACCTGTGAGTCCGGGCCAGCGTCCCTGCATGCCACCCCCATGGCCGCCCCACACCCCAGCTCCACACTGCTGCCACTGCCACCCTTCCACCCAAACCACCTGTCCAGCCTGGTTGCAGAGCCTGCCCCTGCCATCTGGGGTTAGGCAGTTTTGAGCCACTCTCTCTCTCCATCTTTTCAAAGTCAGAATCTTTGCTTTCCAGAAGTAAAACAGCCCTGGGGAGGGAGCTGCTTCTCCTCTCCCTGCCCAGAGTGCAGTCTGGGTATCCCCGTGATCCCAATCCCTCCTCTGCACGCAGAGACACTCCAAGGACAGCTGTGGAACTCAGGAACGCCCACCATGGGGAAGGGGCGAGAGAGCGAGCCAGGGTCCTTTTGGGGTGGCACTTGCAGCACTGGACGGCTAAACAGACCCATGCTGCTGACTGCCTGAGGAGGTGGCGCGGTCTGGACGGCAGCTGCACTTGGTTCTCGGCTTCGAGGGTCCTGATCTCGCCCCAGAAGTGCCAGCTTCTTTGGGTTCCATGGGAGACAGGAAGGAGCAGGTCCTCTTTGCCCTTGCAGCAGGTGAACCCTCTGTGCTCCCTTCAGACCTTAGTTCTGTGTGTAGAAGGGTGCTTCTCCATGGGGGAGATTTTGCCCCTGGGAGATGTGTCTGGAGACATTCTGGGTTGCCGTCACTCGGTAAGGGGCTCCTACTGGCATCTAGTGGGTGGAGGCCAAGAATGCCCAACAGCCTGCAGTCCCCCATCAGAGAGCCGTCGGGCCTTGATGTCAGAATGGCTTGGGCTGGGAAACTGCTCTTGAACCCGGTTCCCTCTGCATGGCTGATGGGACCAGAACCAGGAGGCGAAGGGCGGATAGTACAGACAGACTTGAGCCCAGTTCTCGGAAGAGCTTCCTCATCCTGAGACTCTGCAACCATGGTCTGGGCTGTCTCAGGAGGTAGTGAGATCACTGTCAACTGGGGTATTCAAGGTGCAGCTATGCCAGGAAGGGGCTATGGTGAGAAGAATGCTGCAGTGGGAATTAGGAGCCTCGGCTCTGTCACACCTGGAGACCTTGGGCGAGTCGCCGTAACTCTCTGGGCCTCAGGTTTTGCAATATGTAGAAAGAAGGGAACACTCGTATTGGTGGTTCGCATTCAGAAGTGGAGAGTGTTTCCGGAGGCGTTTGGCACACCCGAGACTGGCAAAGTTGAATGTCTTGCAAACCAATGGCCACACTTCCCCAGATGCCAACAGCACACCCTCCTCACCGGGAGACACTGGGCTGAGCAAGAGCCCTCTCTGCTTGTGGAATTTAAATGATCCCAGCTTGACCCTGTCCCAGGATGCAGGCGGAGGCAGGAAGTCAGGTGCTGAGTCAGAAAGCATTGCCGAAGACTTCTGGGACCTTGCAGAAGTGGGTTTTGCTGATGGAATGAGTAGGCGCAGGGGCTTCAAGAGGAACTGGGATGGAAGAAGTTGGATCTTCCAGGAAGGTCTTAAAAGCAGCAGGAGCCTCTCTAAGCCAGATTAGGGAGCGGGGGTCTGGCCTGCCCTTTAACCTCCAAGGGTCCTTCGTGGGATCCATCTTTCTAGCATTGTCTTCCAGGGAACATTCCCCTCTCTGGAAAGCTGTTCCTCTCCCTTTACCAGACAACACCCACTGGGCCAACTAGTTTCCCTTTTTGCCATGGAAGCCAGGAAGCTCAAAGCCAAACTCAGGAGGCTGTCCCTCCAGGTCCTGCCTCGCCTTTACAGGGTTCCTGATTTCTCTTCACCTCCATGTTTATTGCCTTACATTTGTGGTCCGTGTTATCTAAAAATATTCACAGGAACTGGGTGCTCATCCAGGGCTTGCAGTGGGTCAGACACAATTCCGAGCTCTAAAGGCATGGTTTGATGTGCTCCCCAGAAAGCCCTGTGAGGCAGGTGCTACGTTATCCTCATTTGGGGAGGATGGGTAAGGTCCCTGGCATTTTAAAATGCCTCTTTCCAGGGATCTGGATCCATCAACCTTACACAGGGACGAGTTCTACATATTCCACAGTCAGATCCGAAGTACTGACCCCAACCAATCGCAGAAGGCAGTAGCAGCCGGGAGGAGAGGCGAGCACTCCCGGTGAGGGTGGCCCCCGCTGAGCATGGCCTGGCCACGGGATGGCCCTGGGAGACACAGCTTTAACCCTCAGTGCAGCCCTTGGGCAGCAGAGAAAAAGGAGCTGAGTGTCCTATGGCTGAGGGCCAGGTGCTCTGCAGCTGGGCGCGGGAGGCGGGATTGGAACCCAGGTCCACTCTGCTCCCAGGGCTACAGACGGGCCTGGCACTCTCAGTCGGCGCCACCCTCTGGCTTTCCTGCCTGCCCGGGCCTCACTCTGAGGACCCATCCGTGTTGCTCAGAGGAGAGCACCCTGCAGGGCCGGCCCTAAGGCCAGCCCCGTTCCCCTCAGGAGCTGGCCTGGGCCGGTGCCATGGCTTGGACCTTCGTCCCCTCCAAATCTCACATTGAAATGTGGGCCCAGTGTTGGAGGTGGGTCTGGTAGGAGGGGTCTGGGTTATGGGGCTTGGTGCTGCCCTCAGGGTCATGAGCGAGTTCTCTCTCTACTAGTTCCCATGAGAGCTGATTGTTAAAAAGGGCCTGGCACCCCCTCGCTTCCTCTCTCCTGTGCCTTCCACACACTGGCCGCTTCACCTTTCCCAGACTGGAAGCAGCCTGGGGCCATCACTGGACGCAGATGCTGACACCAGACAATGCTTCCTGCACAGCCTGCAGAGCTGGGAGCCGGGTAAACCGCTTCCCATTTACCTGGCCTCAGGCGTTCCTTTCTACAAACACAAAAGGACCACGGCGCTACGGGGTGCTTTCCGCAGGTCTCTCAAGAATAAGTGGTGGAGAGAACAGGCTCTAATGTCAGTGACAGGAAGACCCACAGGCTGGACTTCTCAGCGATTCCCACCTCCAGCCTCTAAAAGGCCACATGAGGGGGACATGTCTGAGGCTCCCGCAGGCCTGGGCTCTTGGGGCACAGCTGCACCCTAAACACCTCCAGGACATGCGGGCACATCCCAGACCTGTGCGATGGCCCTGGCAGTCTCGAGGAGACCTTAGCGGAGGTGAGCCCAGCTCACTGAGTAGGGAGGGGAAAGGCGAGCATGTGGGAAGGCCCATGGGTATCAGCGCCAATACCAGCCCTGACTGCCCGTGAGGTCTGACCAAGCCTCCTGCCGCTCAGGCCTCCATTCCCTTGTCTGGGACCAGGACAGCTCTCCCCACACAGAGAGGGCCCATGGGCCGGGCTGTCCGGAGAGCTGGCAACTCTGTCTGCAGTGTTTCCAGACGGCTGTGCTCTCGGGAACAGGCCCAGCTTAGTTCTGGCCACTCCCAGAAGAGCCCTGTCCAAGGAGAGGGAGGCTCCCAGCTCCAAACTGGAACCACAACGGGTCCTCCATTCCTCACTCCACGCCACAGCCCTGGATGGGGCGAGGGACCCAGGACCCTGGCTTTTCCGGCCAGGTCTCAGATTTCCTATCCGAACCCACAGAACTCTCCAAAGTTCCCGGAGCTCTGGCTGCATAGGCCTGGGATTCCTAGTCTCCCTGCAACTGTGGGGCCACCCGGGGCGAGAGCCTGGTCCGGGGCCCTCACTGCCCTCCGGCAGGCATCTTGGGGACAGGTAAACCCGTGCTGAGTGAGGAGCGAGCCCCACAGAGGCGTGAGCAGGGGTGCTGGGGGTGGCACGGGATACTCACAGCACAGCCATCCACCAGGGCGCGGATGTAGGGGTTGTTGTCATAGGACATCTCCTCGTCGTTGGAGCCCAGGAAGCGGATGGCCTTGTCGTAGCTGCCCGTGGCTGCGTCCTGCCAGGCCACTGACTGGTAGCAGTGGTAGGTGACGTTCTGGTGGGCAGAGGCGCTCAGCAGCCGCAGGAAGGTCATCTGTACCACACCCACAGGGTTGCCCTCGGCGTCCACATAGGAGAGCTGGGGGGACAGGGGGGTTGGGGCTCAGCAGGGTGGGGACACACACAGCAACAAAGCCCCACGTCCACACTGCCCTGGGCTTCACTCACACCGTGGTCTTCTCGGGGGCACTACCTGGAAACTCACTGTACCCACAGACCCCACCAAGGCCAGCGCACATGGGCTCTCTTGGGTGTTCCCAGGAACAAAGGGAACCATGCCTCATGTCCTTCAGGGCCTTAAATAATCCACCCACTCCTCTTGGCTTGTGCTTATCCTTCAGGACTCGGCACCTGTGCTGCCACCTCCAAGAAGCCTACCCAGAATAGATGCTCCTGCACTTACTCTGTGGCTGCACTCCCCAACCTTAGTTTGTCAGTGTCTGTCTTCCCTAGCAGACTATAGGCTCAGAGAGGGCAGGATGGCATCCTTCTTGCTCGTTACTGGCCGTGGTACCCGCCCCATGGCTGCCCAGTGTGCACTTGATAAAGCTTTGCCGCATGGTGAACGGCAGCCAGTGTCTCCTGGGCCAGCACCCACTGCAGTGCCAGCTGCAGCTGCTCTCCCTGCACGTCCACCCACAGCTCTTCTCCCCTTCTGCCACCTGGGTGCCTCCATCCCAGATGGTGATCTGGGTCTGCCAGGTTTGTATGTGTTGAGTGAACAGAGAACCATTCTCAAAAATATGGCTTGCATGAAGACCTGCCTCTCATTCCTGAAACGCAGAGCTCTGCACCCGATCGCTGGGTCGGGGCACCTGGAGCAGCAGGCGAGCCCTGGTTTCCCCTGAGTAGAGGGGTGCAGGGCCAGAGAGGGGCATTAGGTTCCCTGGGGGTGACAGGAGGAGGTCTTAGAGCCCCCCTCCCAGCTGCACCCTGTGCCCTGGACAGCAGGTGTCCTCCTTATGCCCCTGAGCCACTGCACGGCTCCTCCCTCTGCCCGGGACACTCCCCACCTGGCAGGAGGTGCCCCCACTGCTGTCCTTTGGGTCACAGCCCAGACCACTGCTCCTAGGGAAGGCTCCTCCCCACCTCCAGCCTCTAGGGCTGGCTTAGGGACCCTGATCTGCATCGCAGCCCTCCCTATGTCCCTCCACTCCAGCTCTAGCCCCCTGTCCCTATCGTCATGCCCCAACACCAGCAAAGGACGGTGCTCACAAGATTATGTGAACAAACAACCATCTGCTGGGTGCCCAGGATGTACAAGGCCCTGGCCAGGAAGACTGTGAGCAGCTGGAGCCACAGGGAGTACGAGGCCTCGGAGAGTGAATGGGCCAGCTGTAGTGAGGTGCTCAGGGGAGGCGAGTCTGAGGGAGGGTCAGGGCTGTGCAGATGGCTGGGGTGACCGGGGACCCTCCTGGAGGCACGGGGGTCCCGGATGATGTCTGGCATGGCCACTCAAGAAAGGCCACTCCTCCCCTTCCCATAAGTGTCTCCTCAGGGCAGCGAGCAGGCTTCCTGAGGCAGGAGTGGCTCCAGCTGCCTGCCTTCCCTGTGCCAAAGGTCAGCCCGGGACTCTGGTGACACTGACCCTCCGTGAAAGCCCTCCCAGTCTCTGCACAAATCCAGGGAAGGCATCAGAGAAGGACAATGTGCAGCTTCTTAGGTGGCCTCTCCAGCATCACTAGCTGGGTATCCAGGACTGGGCTGCTCAGCTCCACCAGGTGCAAGGCCCATGCAGGGCATCCTGAGTGATGATGCATCTCACTTTTGCATCTCTGTTGCAAACTCAAGGTTTCTGAAAAACCTGACACTTCCAGGGGACATTGATGCATCTTAGCTCCCCGAAATGAAGCACACATCTCTCCCGTCCTAGGCAGGACCTTGAAGGACCCTCTCTGCAGGGAAGGCCTGGCTGGGCAGGGCAGCCTGTCCTGTTTGCAGCATCAGGGAATGAAGCAGGCTAAAGCCAGCACCTGAGACCTGCTCTGCCCACTCCTATGCAACCGCTGCCTTGTGGTGGTGTGTTTTGGACCCTGCCTCTGGCCTGCTCCGAAAGAGCCCCACTGAACACGGGAAGGGAACTGACTTCAGTATTGCCACGAGTGTTTGGGCACCGGGAGTGGGAAGAGGGTGAACACACTGCAGGACCCACTTTTTCAACAGATGCCACTGGGAAGAGCCCAAAGTGAGCAGCCAGCCTGGGGCCTGGGCCTTCCCAGGGGCGAGGGAACACGCTGCGGCCCCAGGGCTATCGGCGAACTCCACGCTTTCGGACGCAGCCACGAGAACCTTACAGGCAAACCTTGAGGAGGAAAAGTGAATACCAACCGACAGGCTGGGCCGTCCGGCGCTCCTTCTGGGAGGGAACGTGACTGACTCGAGGAAGGGTGTGCGCCACGGAGCGGCGGTGGGCAGCACCGAACACAGAAGGACCTGAAGCCCCCAGTGCCCATGGGGCACGCTGCCCTGCATTGGAACCCCAGGGTCCCATGGTGAGGCCCTGCTCTCCTGGTGGGAGGGATTGTCTGCAGTATTCTCTCAGTATGGTGCATCGGGGGTAGCCCTGCCCAGATAAAATTCCCATTTCTGGTTTTTTCTTTTTTTTTTTTTGAGATGGAGTCTCACTCTGTCCCCCAGGCTGGTGTGCGGTGGCGCGATCTCAGCTCACTGCAACCTCTGCCTCCTGGGTTCAAGAGATTCTCCTGCCTCAGCCTCCCGAGTAACTGGAATTACAGGCGCACACCACTATGCCCAGCTAATTTTTGTATTTTTAGTAGAGACGGGGTTTTGCCACGTTGGCCAGGCTGGTCTTAAACTCCTGACCTCAGGTGATCCACCCGCCTCAGCCTCCCAAAGTGCTGGGATTACAGGTATGAGCCAACCTGCCCAGCCCATTTTTGCATTTTATTTTTTAATAGAGATGGAGTCTTGGTATGTTGCCCAGGCTGGTCTCAAACTCCTGGGCTCAAGCAATCTGCCCGCCTCAGCCTCCCGAAGTGCTGGGATTATAAGCATGAGCCCCTATACCCGGCTGAAAAATCCGGGTATCTTTCAGAGGCCCCCATCTACCTCTTGTCCACGTATGATATTCACAGAGCTAGAAATAAGGCCGTGGAAAGATCCTAAAGTAAGCTGATGTGTTCCCTGGGTCGTCCCTTCACCCCAACCTTCATCAACTGTCTGTGGAACAGGATGAGAGGTGGAAATGGGCTACTCGGGCTGAAGGCTGCAAATGAGGTTTCACAGCCATTTCCTCCAAGCGAGGAAAATAGGCTCTTTCTGCTTTTCCCATTTTGGAGGGTGCTGTGAGAGGCTCTTTTTGGCGGCTGACAGCTGTCATTGCGGGGAGAGGGCAGTGCCAAGCGCAGGCGGTAACTACCCACAAGACTGCAGAATGGACCCTGCCACCTCGGCCCCCAGCAGCTTCACCCCCAGGGCCCCTTCCCTGCCTGATCCCACACACCAGCATCCCCTAGGCTCTGTCCCTCCGGGCCAAGCAGCCCTGGTCCCGGGCCCTCCCTGTCCCCGGGTGTTTCAGGTCCTTCTGTATGCCAGCAGCTCTTTTTGGAACACAGCACAGAGGCGGCGGGGAAAAGGAAAAGCAGGAGGAGGAAAGGAGGAGAGGACTGCAAGTCCACGGCAAACCACAAAACAGGAAGCCTCCAGAAACACAGCCACAGTGAGTACAGACCCTCGGAGTGTCTGCAAAGGAGCTGGTATATGACTTGAAATCAACAACAATGAGGGCACGAGAAAGAAAGAATCAGCCGTGAATGCCTTCAGGTTACGAGACGAGGGGCTTCAGAGTGCAGACAGGGCAAAGGCGGCTCAGGGCCAGTGCTCCGAGTCCTCGGGGAAAGTATGACCTCTGGGTCCACCCAGGGAGGCTGGGGCTGGTGCCAGGGTGCAGCAACCAATGGCAAGTGGTCAGGCTACAAGCCGCAGAACCCACGGGCTGGCTTCTGAGAGAGCGAGGCCCTCCTTTGAGGAACACTTGGGAGTGGGGCCACTAGATCCCAAGGGAGGGAAAGGAGAATCTGGGCCGTAAATGACACCCGGAACCCGTCTTGTGTTCTGGAACCTCGGTCCTTTAACTTGCTGGGAGAAAAGACGGAACTCTGCTCTTCATGCCAGGAAAGGGCCCAAATCAAACTCCGGTGGGGTTCCTCGGGGCACTCCACGCGGCAGAAGCAGCCACTGTCCTCACATCAATGGTCCAAACTGGCTCTCGGGCACTACACCGGCCAGAAGAACCTCCCATGTGGTCCTTTCCTGGGAGGCCAATGTCTTTTCCTTTCAGGGATGGATTCTGTAAGACTCGATCCCCAAAAGTGAAAACATGACTCATAGTGGTGTGCAGCGTAACTGGGAATCTGCAGCCCAGTGGGCAGAGACAGCCCTCAGCCCTGAGCAGCTGGGGAGAGGGGATCCATGGTGCGGTCCTAGAAGGAGTTCTGAATGGCTTAAGTGGTCTGGGATCCGTGTCCTCTGCCCTGCCATCAGACACAGTGAAAGCGCTCCTGCTTCTGGAGCGTCTGACCTCAGTGCCCAGGTGCCTGGGGCTGCACCGTCTGTGGGCAGAGGATCAGCTCAAGCTGGGGCCCACACCCAGCTCTGGGTGCCCTACACAGAAATGGAAAACCATCTGCCTACTCCAGGCAGAAACACACTCTTGTTGGGGTGGCGGGGGCTGGGGAGAGGACTCCACACCTAGCTGAGTCTTGCTGTCACGTGATGTGGAGCAGTTTGGCAAGAGCGGTGTGGCACACATGGCGGCGATGGGTGCCATGCAGAGCCGCGAGCCAGCCGTGCCGCAAGCAGGCAGTGCCGAGGTGGCTGGGCTGAGGTGGCCACTTACCAGGGACCCCCGCTTGTACTGACTATACCAGGTGGAAGGCTGCTCTTTGGGCCAGCGGGCCATTTTACTCTGTAAGATACGAGATGGGCGGGTTTAAAGTGACAACCGCAAAGACGCCAGAGGCCACCTTACCAGTTTCCCACGCTTGAATTCACTGAACCAGGAGCCCGGGTTTTCTTTGGGCCAAGAAGTGATTCTGGCCTAAACGTGCAGCGGGGAGGTGGGGAGGGAGAGAAACAGAACAAGAGGGTTACTTCTCCGGCCTCCAGAGCAAGGCCCCACGCTCTCCCGGCCCCTGCGCCTGCGTCCTCATGCGAGGGGCTGCAGAGAGGACCCACTGAGCGCCTCCGACGCAGCCTGAGGGCCCCAGCCCTTGGGGAGACTGGAGGTCACATGAGGATGAGCCCGGCCCTGGCCCTTGGGGGGATAAGCCTGGCCGGGGCCTTGAGAGAGACACAAGGCCGCGTGAGGATGAGCCTGGCCCTGGCCCTCAGGGACACCACGTGAGGAGCCCGGCCTGGGCCCTCCGGACCCTGCTGCTGCCCAGGAAGGGTGCGCTCTGCCTCTCGTTTTGCATGTTAGGCCCCAGGCCAGCACCTGGTGCTCAGTCACTGCTGGAAACGCTCACTGAGGGAGGGAATGAATGAACGAACGAACGAATGAATGAATGACGGACCAAGGGAACGGTAATAAAAGCCAGCATTTACTGCAGGCGAGGGGTGGGGCATCCTCATCCCATCCTCACAGCCTTGCCTGGCTGCTGCGGCACCAGACTGTGTGCGTGCGGTGTGTGTGTGTGTGCATGGTGTGTGTGGTGTGGGTGTGGATCTGTGTGGTGTAGTGTGTGGAGGGTATGGTGTGTGGTACGCATCTGTGTGTGTGATGTGTGGTGTGTATTTGTATGTGGGGTATTTGTGTGTATGTGGGGTATATGTGGTATGTATCTGAGTGTGTGGTACCTGTGTGTGTGATGTGTGATTGTGTGTGTGGGTGATGTTTAGTGTGTGTCTGTATATGTTTTGTGTGTGTGTGGTATAATGTGTGGTCTGTGTGTGATGTGTGGTGTGTATCTGTGCGTGTGGTATGTGTGGTGTGTGTAGTGTGTTATGGGTGTATCTGTGTGTTTGATGTGTGGTGCATATCTATGTGTGGTATGTGTGGTGTGTGTGATAAGTGTGGTGTGTGGTGTGTGTGATGTGTGGTGTATATCGTGTGTGTGGGTGTGGTATGTGTGGTGCATGTTGTGTGTGTATGGTGTGTATCTGTGTGTGGTATGTGTGTCGTGTATGGTGTGTATCTGTGGTATGTGTGTTGTGTATCGTGTGTGTGGTTTGTATCTGTGTGATGTGTGGTGTGTGTATGTGGTATCTGTGTGTGTGTGGTGTGGTATATGTGGTATGTATCTGTGTGTTTGATGTGTGCTGTGTAGCTCTCTGTGTGGTGTGTGGTATGTATCATGTGTGTGGTGTGTATCTCTGTGTGTGGTATGTGGTATATGTGGTATTGTGTGTGTGATGTATATGGTGTGTGGTATGCGTATCGTGTATCTGTGTGTGGTGTGGGATATGTGGTGTGTAGTATGTGTGGTGTGCATCTGTGTCTGTGTGTGTGTGTTAGAACCTTCCTGGAGACTGAGACGTGTGCAGGTGGGGGCTGCTCCTCGGCTGCCTGCCTGGATCATGTGCAGCCAGCTCACGCTGCCACGGGGCACCACTTGTGCCCGCTTCCTGGGAGGGCTCCCACTTGGGGCCTGCTTTCCACAGAGGCCGAGGCTGCAGACACACAGGCTGGGCCCAGCAGGGCAGGCCTCAGTGACGCCACGGATGGATGGGTGGGTGAGCAGCCATTCCTCTGAGGGGAGACCTGCATGCTGGGTCCCAAAAACAGGACAAGGGGAGCCCCGGCTGCCCGAGGGTCCACTTGCTGCAGACGTGGAGTGGAAGGGCCCCCAGGGCCGGCCTGTCCCCAGCCTGGACTGACCGGGGCCCATGTTGTGTGCCATGAGGACACAGAAGACTGATCCCTGGCTGATCCCCCCAGCCTTCTTCTTGAGTTGGCCTTGTGCCAAGAAGGCCAGAAAAGGGGATCCCCTGGAGGAAAGGGGTGTCCCACCTGCCTCTCACCCCACCCAGAGCTCTCCCAACCTCTCTCGTTTCCAAATCTGCCACTGTCAATGCCAAGCCCAGGTGGCGTGAAGGCAGCTTCTTCCTGGAAGAGACCCGGGATGTGGGCAAGCGCGGGCTCCCCCAGCCTCTGCTGTGAGCCTCCTCCGGGTCCAAGGAGGCCACTTTGGAGAGCGTCTCCACTTGCCCTTGGCCAAGCAGCTGTAGCCCAAGCCCGAGGCTGCAGCCTGTGGACACCTGGCTGGTCAACACTGGGGGAGCCTGGGGTCACTCAGCAACCCCACACTGCTGTGCCGTGAACACCAGCCGTGGCATCCCAGGAAACCTCTGAGTTTGGAGGAGTCTGTCCCATGATTTCCACAGTGGCAAGGCCACCCGTTTGCAGAGGCAGGCTGCGAAGGAGGGCCGAGAAACCTCTTTTCTAAGGGAATTCCATGCGGGGCCTCTAGCCAGACTGAGGGAAACGAGAGCCGAGATGGAAGGCCCCCGTGTTTGGATTCTCTCCGAACAGGGTTTGTCACTAGGAAGGCAGGTTCTCAAGGAGTTAAAACTTCAGGTGAGGGAGGGGATCCCTACACTTGGAGCCCCACAGATCTCCAGCCATGTGCAGCCTCCACTGCAGCCAGTGGGCTCCTAACCCAAAGCGGGTGCTGAGCTCGGCACAGTCAGGGCGTGATTGAGGGGTAAGGGGATGGCGGTCCCTGGGGAGAACGTAGCTGCTCTTCTCCTGGCAGGAAACTGCTTCTGGGGCGCTGAGGTTGTTAGGAAGCAGAGGCTGCAGGGGTGCACAGGTCTGGACCTGCACGGCAAACCATTGTGGCCCCAGAAATGGGCGGCCTTTGCCTGGGGCCACGCGACAACTGCGAGCTCATGAAGGAGCGGCCGTTCAAGCTGATGCAGGGGCACGAGAGCTGCAGGCTTGGTCACCTTCCAGGAGGGACAGGGAGACTCAGTCCTCGCCTGGCCTGGGCCAAGGCTGGACCTGCCTCAGGTGCATGCTTGAGGGATAGCAACACACACCCATCCACATGCATGCACACGCCAGCCACATGCACCCACACACCATCCACACACATGCACATGCCAGCCACACGCACCCACACACCATCCACACACATGCACATGCCACACACACCCACACACCATATACACACCCACACCAGCCACAAGCACCCAAACACCATCTACACACCCACACACCAGCCACACACACCCGAACACCATGTATACACCCACACACCATCCACATACAACCACACACCATCCACACCCACACACCCACCACCCACACACCCACCCACCACCCACACACCCCCACACACCATACACACACACCCATATACCAGCCACACGCACCCATCCACCACCCACACACCAGCCACAGCACCCCACCACCTACACACACCCATACACCAGACACGCACACCCACACCACCCACACACCCACACACCAGCCACATGCACCCACCCACCACCTACACACCCACACACCACCCACACACACCCATACACCAGACACACACCCACACATCATCCACATGCCATCCACACACACACCATCTGCCCGTACCCACACACCACCCACACACCCAAACACCATCCACACACACACACCATCCGCACGCCCCCACACCATCTGCACGCCCCCACACGCACCCACACACCATCCGCATGCACCCACACGCCATCCGCACGCCATCCACACGCACCCACACGCCATCCGCACACACCCACACGCCATCCGCACGCACCCACACGCCATCCACACGCACCCAAACACCATCCACATGCACCCACATGCCATCTACCCAACCAGACATGCACCCATACACCATCCACATGCTAATACACATGCACCCACAAACCATACACACACACATTTACATGCACTCACATGCTATCCACACCCATTCACACACCCATGTACCATCCACATGCTTGTCCACACATACCCACATCCACATGTGGACACACCATTCACATGCACCAACATACCGTCTACATGTAACCACATGCCATCCACACATGCACCTACAGACCATCCACACACACGCCCCATCTACACACACACACCATCCACACACCTATCTACATGCACCCACATTCTAACCACATACCCATCCACACGCACCCACAGACCATCCACACACACACCCCAACTACAAAACCATCCACACAGCATCTACACACACACACACCATTCACACAGCCATCTAGATGCACCCACAAACCACACACTCACACCATGTACAATATTCCCCATCCACACAGCATCTACACTCACACACACACCATCCACACACCCATCCACATGCACCCACAAACCACACACACCCACACATCATCTACATGCACCCACACACCATTCACACACTCATCCACATGCACCCACACACCATCCACATGCACCCACAAACCACACACACCCACACATCATCTACATGCGCCCACACACCATCCACATGCACACAAACTCCTGCTACAGAGCTGAGGCCTCCAAAAGGCCACCGGGGTGGGTATTTAAGTGACATGCCACAAAATCTCAACAGAGCCCAGCTCCCCACCCTAAATTCTTGACTAAACAGACTTCAAAACAAAGCACTCAGGAGGGACTGGGGCCAACCCACAGAAACAAGCTGGATAATAAGAATTGAGGCAAAGGGCAGCTTCTGGAAAATGTCTCGGGCTCACGTTATTATACCTGCTCCCAATTCCTTTAAAGAGTTTTAATGGGGATCTCAGGTCAGTGGGACCACTGAGTCACCAGAGAAAAGCTTTTATCAACTGGTGAGTGAAGTCCCAGCCCTGGGCTGGCAGGATGCCAGGTGGAAAGCCCTCCAACCTTTCCTGACCCCAGGCTGCACAAACCTATTTTATTGCTAAAAAATTTCTTAAAACAATGTAAGGTCTACTTCTGGAAGAACAGTTTCACTTATGAAACGGATGCATTTCTGGCTTTCAGTCTTAAAGCTGCATACACAAGAAATGCTTGAAGCCCTCAGCATGGCCCTGTCTGTGACGCCTGCCCCGCTGGGGCCATCGAGGGACACAGCTACTCACCCCTTCGGACTTCTTGTCAGGGAAGACGCATGTCGACCCCCCGGCTGTGAAGTTGCAGTAAACCTTGAAGGAATCCCTGGAGCATCCTTGGTTAGGATCGACCCAGTATTCACCTGGATTTCAGAGATGGGGCGGGAGGCGGGCAGATTCAGGAGGATTGCCCCCTGGATGGTTCCGGAAGCCGCTATGACATTTCAGTCCAGCAGTTAAAATGCACGCCCCAAGAATGCTGCCAACACGGGCCTTTCTGGGATTTTATTGCATTTTGCTTTTCCTGCTGGGCCCATAAAGAGATGTGGACAAACTCATTCACCAAGAACACAGCTGGGGCATGAAGCAACTGGGTATGTGTTCTGGTGGCCGGGAGGATTGGGGTCCAGACCACTCTCTGGGTGGACAGAAATGCAGAGAGGGTTCTGGAAGGAACTCTGGAAATTCATGCATGCAGGATCAGAGTCTACTGGAACTATGAACATCCCTCGAATCTTGTAGGGGGAACATTCAGACTTCCCAGGGGGAAGACAAGCTAATATGAATTTATCCTTCAATTGGTGCCTGATGCTATGACGGTGAGAAGGAGGATGTGTTTTTACAGTATTGCGGAGTTTGAAGGCCGTTTGCCCAAGCACAGCGTCTGATGCCGGTCCTAACACTGACCATTACTTCCACCGGCACTGTGCCAGCCTCTCAGGCACTGTCTCATGCAAACTCTGTCCTCTTCCTGGGAGACCGCACTGTGCCAGCCTCTCAGGCACCGTCTCATGCAAACTCTGTCCTTTTCCTGGGAGACTGCACTGTGCCAGCCTCTCAGGCACTGTCTCATGCAACTCTGTCCTCTTCCTGGGAGACCGCACTGTGCCAGCCTCTCAGGCACTGTCTCATGCAACTCTGTCCTCTTCCTGGGAGACCGCACTGTGCCAGCCTCTCAGGCACTGCCTCATGCAACTCTGTCCTCTTCCTGGGAGAGGTTTCTGTTCCCATTTGACAGGTCAGAAACATGAGGTTCAAGCAGGTCACCCCACCAGAAAATGCCTAAGACCAGATGAGAACCTGGAGGGTCTGACCTCAAAGCCTTGGCCTCTGCACCTGGCCTCACTCTGAGATGCCTCCATAAAGTTCAAGAGGGGAGGCTCTCGCGCACCCCTGCCCCACAGATGGGGAGGCTGCGGCTGCCTGTCCTGTCCCTTCTGCTGTGCCTGGCTGAGCTGTCCTTGCCACACTCCATGTGTCCTGCAGGTCCACACCCACTTTGGGGGGCCACCCCTGCCCCCCTGGGCCCTCACCATCTGGGAAGTCGGGGTGGCAGAGCTGCAGGTCCTTGCAGGTGCGGGCGGGGTTCTCCTGCGTGCCCAGGGGCCGTTTCATCTGCTCAATCTCCAGTTTCAGGGAGTTGAGAGAGCCGAAGATCTCTTCCATGCCATCCGCATAGTCCACGTAGTTCTCGCCATTCCCATCATCCAGCAGCTGGCTGGCGTCGATGTTCCGCCGTGTCCTGGACGCCTGGATCGGCAGGGGCTGGATGACCTCTCCCGGGGGGCCCTGGGGGACAGAACAGGAGCAGTGCTGGGTGATGGAGGATGCGAAGGGTCCCAGGATATGAGCAGAGCAGGGACAGCCAGGGCCACATCTGCAGGAGTTCCCTGGGGCCTGGCAACCGGGGCTACATGAACATATGTCCGCCTTAGAACTGTTTCCTTCCCTTCCTCCAGTCTCTGGAACATTCCACACCCATCCCCACTGCCAGGTGCTTGCCAGCACGGAGCACCTCTCCTTTCCCTCCAGAGCTGAAACTTAACAGTTTGCAGCCTTGGGCTTGCGTCTACCATCCTGCCCTCAGCCACGCCAAAGGCCAAGCCTTGAGGAAAGGGACCAGGTCTCCCCAGTCTTGCCTCTGCAGCCCTAGCTGGGGCTGAACACAGTGGGGCCACATGAATGCCTCCTGATGCAAAGAGCCATTCACTTCCAGGAGGCCCCAGCTAAGATGACAATGGGAGTTGAGAGACTCCACAACCAAATGGGGGTGTCCGATAGTGCACTCGCCATGCCCTGGTTCAAACTGGGCTTCACCTTTCACCTCTAGGGCCTTGTCTAGTGCTCTCCCATCCCAACACACATATATGCACACACACATTATAAATACACACACACATTATAAATACACACATTATACACACATAAATACACACACACATAAACACACACATTATAAACACACACACATTATAAATACACACACATACATACACACACATTATAAACACACATTATAAATACACACACATAAATACACATGCACACACACGTTATAAATACACACACATGCACACACATTATACACATAAATACACACACATGCACACACATATACACATGCATATACACTACACATGCACACACATACGCACATGCACATACACTACACGCACACACATACGCACATGCATACACTACACGCACTACACATACGCACATGCACATAGACTACACACGCACTACACATACGCACATGCACATACACTACACGTGCACACATACGCACATGCACATACACGTGCACTACACATACGCACATGCACATACACTACACGTGCACACACACGCACTACACATACGCACATGCACATACACTACACGTGCACACACATACGCACATGCACATACACTACACGTGCACTACACATACGCACATGCACATACACTACACGTGCACACACATACGCACATGCACATACACTACACGTGCACACACATACACGTGCACATACACTACATGTGCACTACACATATACACGTGCACATACACGTGCACTACACATATACACGTGCACATACACTACACGTGCACTACACGTATACACGTGCACATACACTACACGTGCACACACGTATACACGTGCACATACACTACACGTGCACACACGTATGCACGTGCACATACACTACACGTGCACACACGTATGCACGTGCACATACACTACACGTGCACACACGTATGCACGTGCACATACACTACACGTGCACACACGTATGCACGTGCACATACACTACACGTGCACTACACGTATGCACGTGCACTACACGTATGCACGTGCACATACACTACACGTGCACTACACGTATGCACGTGCACATACACTACACGTGCACTACACGTATGCACGTGCACATACACTACACGTGCACACACGTATGCGCGTGCACATACACTACACGTGCACTACACGTATGCACGTGCACATACACTACACGTGCACACACGTATGCGCGTGCACATACACTACACGTGCACTACACGTATGCACGTGCACATACACTACACGTGCACACACATATGTGCCCCACATATATGATGCATTCCCATACACAGATCACGCACACACACACGCACAAACCATGTACACACACATTACACATGCATGCACATATACAGGATGCATGTACACAGACATGCACACACACGTGCCCAGTCACATACACGCATATACCACACGTTCACACATTCACACACCATGCACGCACATGAATGCACACACAGCACACACACACGTGTATCCTCTCTCTCCTGGCCAGCTGTTCTTCCCAGGGCCAGTTGGCCTGTAAGCTTCCTGTGGATAGACCTGTGTGGCTCATCTCCCCGGCTGGGACAAGGCCCAGGCATGTCACACGGGCTTCATGAGTCTCAGGAGAGGTCACACACACAGTTGCTTTCTCGATTCCCTTGGAGCTAGCCAGAGCCCCCGCCCCGCTTTCTGGGCTTCAAGGGCTACTTACCGGGGGGCCTGGGGGTCCTGGGTGGCCTGCCTCACCCTTCGGGCCAGTTGGACCCTGGGGAGAAAGAAAAGAATCAACCCTTGGTCACAGAGGCATGAGAGGACGTTGAATCCACCTTCAGCTCTAGAATGGTCCCTGGAGACCTATGTGGGGGAGATGGCCCTCACAGCCACAGGAGAGAAGAGCATGGCAGAGACCCCCGTACCCTCCTGGATCCCTGAGATGAGAACAGAGAGGGATGGAGCCCTTCCTAGGGCAGGGGGCGAGCAGCCCACATGCCTCAGTCCGCCATGGGTCAGTTTAGAAAGATGGGAGGATAGTGAGCAGCAGGGCCTGAGCTAGGACGGTTGTCTGGGTAGTTTGTTCCTGTGCCAGGGGACCCGTCGCCCTCCCCTACCTTCCAGGCATTGGCCTGGCTGGAGCAGCATGTTACTTACCGAGGAGCCCTTAGCACCTTTTGGACCAGGCGGACCCTGCAGAGAGAGGAGGGCAGAACGTCAGCAAGCTGGGTCTCAGCTCCAGCCCCACCGTGCTCCATGTCCTGCTCAGCCTGGTCTCGCCCCTCTCCCACCCGCATCCCCCTCAGGAGTCTCCGCCTGTATCTGCCCGGCTAGAGTGGGAGGAGGGTCGGGGCCTGGCTGGTGCTCACCCCTCGTG
This sequence comes from Pongo pygmaeus, assembly GCF_028885625.2. Taxonomy (NCBI): domain Eukaryota; kingdom Metazoa; phylum Chordata; class Mammalia; order Primates; family Hominidae; genus Pongo; species Pongo pygmaeus. The sequence continues at coordinate 125,540,441 of NC_072386.2, read as the reverse complement.
GAGACACAGGGTGGTCCTACCTGCCCCCGGCCGGCCTACCACACACCCTGGCTAGGAAACCCCAGCTCAGACAGCCGTGGGGGGCAGCGGAAAAGAGCACGTTCTGGCTCAGAAGGGGCTGATGGAATGCACCCCCCAGCCCTCTCTGATAGCATACAGCAGGGGCCAGCCTTCAGCGTGCCAGGGGCCCCCGGGGGCCATGTGCACCTGCGGCCCAGCGGCTGTGGGGATGCCCTGGGAATGCTGGGTCTCCCAGCAATGTGAGACCCAGGCAGCGGTGCCAGAGGAGGCGAGCTAACTGCTCTTGTCTGGGCCAGGCTGGCCGGGCTTCTGGGAATTGGGAGGGCTAGAGAGCCAACTACTACCTTCCGCACCCTCCCCAGATGCCTACAGACAAGTGGCCTCATTCCCTGAAATGGCCACCATTTCCCGTCCCTGTCTTCCCCACCCAAAACCAGGGCCGGGCAACGCCACTTCCTTTCTTCTGTCTCCTGGAACCCCAATGTTGAGTTAATGGGCAAATCTACCTGGGAGGCCCCAATTCCAGCTTCTCGTGTGACTTTTCCACAATTCTCCAGCCCCACACTGAGGCCCCAAGGCTTATCCCCACCCTCCCTACCCTCCCGGGAACAACCACACCCCTCCCAGATACACACCGGCAGGCCAGGGGGCCCAGGAGGCCCAATCGGGCCAGAAGGACCAGTGATACCCTGAAAAGGAGCAGAAAATGCAGGTTATCACCTTCAGACGAGGAGGAGCCATGGGGCTGCAACCCTGCTACCCAGCCACACCCCTCGGCTACCCGTGTCCCTTCTCCATGGTGTGCCCTTTGGCCCCTCAGCAGCCTCCTGTGGCTGCTCTCCCATCCCGGGCTGTGCGTGTCGGGGAACCATCGATCTGAGCATGCACCCCAAGGCTGCCAGCCCTCGGCACTGCTCCCCCGGCTGGGCTGCCAGGAACTCACTCTCATCCCCCAGGTCACCGAGGACTTCGGGCTGAGCACCTCTTTTCACGTTCAATTGGAAATACAGAAGCCACTGCCCTGACATTGCGGCCCCCGCTTGTGTCCCTCTTGCTGTTTCCTGCTCATGGTGTTGGTCTCCCCTCTAGAACTAAGCCTGGAGGGGTTGGGCAGGGAGTCCCGTCCATGCTGACTGTCCTGTCCAGCCTATAAATGTGTTTCTGCATCCTTGGAGCATGGAACCTCTGCTTAGGCCCCTTCTCCCCACCAGCTCCCTCCCGGGCTGAGCTGCTGGCACAGAACAACTTCGACTAGCTTTGCCACAGACACCCGGGCAGCTGGAGCCACCTGCAGCCCCTCCCCCCATAGCCTTGGATTCCACTCAGAGTTCTCTCTGGGCAGAAGCTGGGGGCGAGGGTAGTGGAGGGCTGATGGCCGTATTTCACTGGGGAGGGAGTGCTTCCCTCCCTTCACCTTGTCCCTGCAGGGACTTGGGCTGTGGCTCATTGTAAGGACCCCACAACTCCCCAAGCCTGCACACCAACCCAACACCTTCATCAGCAATGCCGCCAAGACCACGGTTTGGGGTGAGGTCAGGTGACCAAACAGGGTGGACACAGGGGTGCTTTCCCACTGGCTGTGGGGACCCTGGATGCCTCTCTAATTCTCGTGGTCGCTGGGCCACCACACCCTGGGCGGCACTTCTCCGAGGACCCTGCTGTGGCCTGGGGACACCGGCCGAGGAAAACGGTCAATGGCATGGAGGACAGTGGCCAGCGAGGTAGGGTTTGCAATGAGCTCCACCCTTCAGCCATGTCCTGCAACCTTCTCGGGGCCTGTAGTGAGGATGCCACCTTACTCCCAGCCTCCAGGGGCTCTGCCTGCTCCTGCCCTGTCCCCCGCATCCTATGAGGCGTGGGCACGGGTGGGTACAGCACACTGTGCGTGTGTGTCCGTCACACCTTGCTCGGGACAGAAAGATTCCCACACAGGAATAAGGACCCGTGGCCCTCATGGGGAAGGACAGAGGCACTACAGGTCACCTCATCCCCTCTCCTGCCTCCACGGCACACGTCACCCTCCCCAGGCCACTTCCAAGTCACTCAGAGTTGTGGGACAGAGTGAAGCTCTCTGCATGGGGTTTCCTTGGCTATGGTTTGCAGAGGCTGCAAACTCCAATGAGCTACAGTTTGGGGGCAGCTGGGGACAAGGTGGAAGCAGGAGCCAGAACAGCCACTCTGCCCGCAGCACTGGCAAACACGGCTGGTTGTCACCAGTGACCTCCTGGGCAGGCGGTGGGTGACAGGCTCTCCCACAGGGCTGGGAACCAGGCAAAATGACCTGACTTTCGAGTCCCTCCAGCTCTGGGGACCACCATGATCATGAGGAGGAAGCCCCCCCGCCAGTCAGGGCATGGGGCTGCGAGACGGCTCTGCCCAGCTCCCTGTGCACCTGGGCAAGCCCAGCCCCTCAGTGTTCCCATCTGCCAAGCAGGATGACCGGACTCAACCGACGTGTGGACCTCCTTCTGGGCTCTGATGGGCCTCCGGTCCCCTGGGTGCCTGCCCCAGGGATCTAAAATGCCTCTCGACAGCCCACAAGCAAGAAGTGCCATCTCACGTACCTGTTCTCCCTTAGGACCGGAGGAGCCCTGGGGGCCGGGGAGACCACGGTCGCCCTTCTCACCCTGTTCACCCGGAGGACCGATGAGCCCGATCAGGCCTGGATGACCCTGTGGGAAAATGAAGACAGGAAGGGGCATTGGAGGGAGCCACGCCTCATGCTCGGCCACGGCGGGCCAGTTAGCACGCAGCACAGCCATGGCACAGGAACCTTTACATCATGGTCAGCCCCCCCTGGAAGGGGAACGAGCTCAACTGAGAGGCCAGGTGACGAAACGGCAGGTCCGAGGCGGCCCTTCACTGGCCACCGTCACATCTAAAAACAGACAGGGAGTCACAGACACTGAGACAGACCAAAGTGATAAAGGGGTTTCCCTGAGTGGTAATGTTTATCTCTGTCTCTTCATATAGACTATCCAATTTCCTTATGGCAAATCCGAACGCCTGCTCCTATATGGAACTAAAACAAAGTTTGTGGACTGACACGGAAAGAAAGATGCAGAGTACTATAGATATTACAATCATGGGTTGTTTTTTTAAAAAAGAAGAACCCATGACATTCGCTGTCTATGTTTGTCTTCTAGGAACCCAGGGCAAGCCTCGCAAGGCAGCCCCAGCTCTCATTTGCCTTGGGGCTGGGGGCGGTGGTGGCGGACGTCAGAGTGGAAATGAGAGGGCCCTCATTGCCTTCTGCTTCATATACAACCATCTCACTCCTGAGTACCTTTTATGTTTGTAAATAAATCAATGCAAGTGGAAAACAATTCCTAGCAGTTAGGAAAAATAAAATGGCTTTGCTCCCACTGCAGAAATGTCCTCACACCTCCTGCAGGAAGGATCTGGGGCCGCCCAGCCCAGGGAGAGCAGCAACCTGGGATCCTGGACACCCGTCAGCCAGGGCCTCTGTGCCTAGCCGGAAGGTTCTCCGTCAACACCGCAGGGGCCTCCGGGATCTCCCGAGCTGCTCAGGACCCCCCAGAGGCAGGGGCCAAGCCTCAAACACAGCGTGTCTATTTTCCTTTGTCACCCCTCAGGGTCCCCATCACCAGCCTACAGCAGGTGCTTCACACATTCAGGTGACGGATCAAGAGCTTGTTGAGTTTGACACCCACGGTCACAAATTTGAAGGCCCCAAGTTACAACTGCTGGGGCAGGGAGGCCCCTCTTACCTTTTCACCTTTGGGACCAGAATCTCCCTTGAGGCCGGGAAGTCCTGGGGGACCCTGTGGGAGGAAGCAGAGGGATCAGAGTCCTCATCCCAGGGGTTTCGGGCAGCAAACTCACCCCACCCCCTACGCTCACCATGAGGAATGTCACTCACCATGGGGCCAGGGGGACCGTCCGGGCCTGGGGATCCTGGGAGACCTTGTTCTCCCTGAAACACAGAGACGCTCTCTATGAGTCGCTGGTCCCCTGTCCCTCCACTCAGCAACCCCTCCGCCCCTCACAGCCTACTCACCACAGGGCCGGGGATCCCTCGAAGGCCATCCGGTCCGGGCTTCCCAGGGGCCCCCTGGGGGCCAATGGGGCCAGTCTTCCCAGGAGGGCCTTCCAAGCCAGCTTCTCCCTGCAGGGCGGCGGAGGGCAGAATGAGGTTCGGAGCTCGAGGCTCCAGGCACCCTGGCCCAGGACCACTGCTCGGAAACCCTGGGCACCTCTGGAAGAGCCCCAGGTGACCCCATATCCAGGGTTGCCCTAATTCTCCACATTTCCTGTGGAAGCTGCCCTGGCCAAGTCTCCATCCCGATCATTTCCCCGGCCAGCAGGGATCCCCAGTCTCCGCTGACTGCGCCTACCACAGACCGGGTGTCACAGCGCTACTGCCCGAGCAGGGATGGAACCGCACAACCTCCTGTCTCACTTAACGACAGGTGCCTCCAGGAGGGAGGGAGGCAGACAGCGCCAGGCCGGGCCGCCATCACCTCACTGACAGAATAGCCTCCCGTGTGCTCCGGGCCAGGCCCCAAGCCAACTGCATGGGTGACGGCATCCCATCTTCTGCACGGGCCCCGCAGCAGACACGGTCACTATCAGACACGGTCCACTTCAGACGTAGGCGGCTGAGGTGTGGCCAGCTCAAAGACCAGGCATGAGGTCGCAGGGCTCCGGGGAACAGAACTACTCAGGCTTGGGCTCCCTGAATCCCGTACCCACCACCCGCCTCCTCCCTCAGGCGGGCAGGGCAGACAGCCCCAGTCTCGTGGCCACCACTTGGCTGCCTCCTTGACAAAGAACCAGGTCTCCTCCCCAGGTAGGCCACGAGCCAGGTGCCCCTGGGGCAGCCACTCTCGGCCTCCATGGACGTCTCTGCCCACATGCTTGTCCACTCCCCACCCTCTGGGCTCCCTTGGGGGAGGTCTACGCGGTCACGGCCTGGCCCCAAAACACGTTACCTTGGCCCCTTTCTCTCCCTGTCTGCCTTCGGGGCCTGCAGGGCCTGGGGGACCCTGAAACAAGCAAGAGAACAGCAGGTGGTGAGTGTGGCCTGCAGGGGCAGAGGGACGAGCTCGGGTGCAGGTGCTCAGGGTGTGCCGGGCTGCAGGGCAGGGGTGCAGGGTCATGGAGGCTGCTCCCGGGCCACCCGCAGCGACACGGGTCCTCAGCATGAGTGCTATGGACTCCGGTCCCAGGTAAAGGTCTCTCAGACCACGTGGGGAGGCGCAGTGCACGCCTCGAATTCTGTGTGGCCTCCGTCCTGGCTGCACCAGGCAGCTGTTTACTGCACCACCAGCAAGTGGCTGGGCCATTCAATCTGCAAAGGATGCCTTCTCATTTGTTCTAGCTTTTCAGTAAAACCTGAGCCAGGGGAAAAGGACTTTTGCAGCTTTGCGGGTGTCTTTCTCCCACGATGGATACCACTGACGGTGTCAGCAGTCAGCCTGTCATAAAAGGAGCAGCTGCGTCGACCTGGCAGGCCTGTGATTTTGTGACGATGTGGCAGAGGCTAAGTGGAGAACATGCCACACCCGAGCCCTTCCTCATCAGTGAGGTTCGGAGCACCCAGGGCCCAAGCAAAGGTGACGGGGAGGGGCGGGGGAGCTTCATGCAGGGAGCTGACAGCAAGGATGTGCCCGCAGAATTATTTACCCTTTTTCCTGGAGGCCCGGATGGACCTGGTTCACCAGTAGGGCCGGGGGATCCCTGGTATTGGGAGAAAGAACAGAGTGTGAGGAATTGGGGCTTGTTAGACTCAATGGAGGCAAAACACACGGAGATTTCAGTCTATTTTCTCCTCGGCCAGCCCTGCAGCCGCCTCTCTCTTCTTTTGGGGCTAGCACAGAGGGTCCTAAGACAGTGTCGCACCCAGGCTGTGACAGCGTAAGGAACCCCAACTCCCATCCTGCGGGTTTTCTGCATTTTGCAAGAGAATTTTCCCACTCACAGTGCTGACTCTTGATACACGACGATGGTTCAGTCCCCACCACAACCTGGGCAGGGACGAGGCACTGGCATCCCCTTTCACAAAAGTGGGGACACAGGCCGGGAAGTGGTGGACTGGGGGTGTCTGTCAGGGAAATCCAGCCCGAGGCTCAATCCCTAACCCCTTCTCTGAGTGGACGCTCCTCTCAACTCAGTGACATGGCCTTTGCCCTCAGGTCCACAGTCCCCCACGCTTGGCCAGGCTGGATGCAAGGTGGGGCAAGGGCGCCTGCAAGGCCTCAGGGGCCTCCTCCAGGCCCAGTCCTGCCCAGGGCCCATGGGGGTCGATCCATCCCAGAGAGACGTTCTGGGCTTGACGCGGTGTTTAAAACACTCAACGCCAAGTGTCAGATGCAATGTCCAGTGTGATCTCGGTCAAGGTAAGGCAGGAAGGGCCCGGTGAGGAGAGTCACTGGCCCTGCTAGGCAGAGCTGTGAGTAAGATCTGACGTTCCTGGGCGAGCCCGTGGTGGGTCGTGGAAGCCCTGTGGCTGCCTGCAAACCTGCTGCTGAGACAGCATGTGCATCTCAGAGGGAGTTCATGAGCCCTGTCACTGTCCAGAATCAATATCGTAAAGGAATCAATATCATAAGGGAATCAACATCAACTAGGTCGGAGTTTTTCCCAGAAATGAGCCAAGCAAGTTGCAAGGTCCCAAGAATACACTGACACCTCCACCAGGAAGCCAGCCCAGATTATGGACTCACCGTCTGCCCGGGTTCACCATCATCTCCTTTGTCACCAGGGGGACCATCTTGACCCTGTGGGGACAAAAGCGAGCTCCTTGCTGACCCCCGGATGGCACCCTGAGTTCATGCACCAGCTCCCAATGCATCTCCAGCCCCTTCCCAAAACCCAGATCCATTCTGGTGCCAGCACAGAGCATGCTCAGTGGGGCCAAAGGCGTTTTCTTGCTCTGATCACCAGAACACGCGTGCCTTTTGGGACACTGCCTGCCCCAGTGAGAGTTCATCACAAAGAACAACCAGAAAGAGGGGAAATGGGGCTGGCAGAGGCAGGCCAGCATTGTGGGGGATCCGGTGGCTTTGCCCTCTTGAGCACCTACCGCGGGGCCAGGCTCTCCGGGGGGGCCGGGATCTCCAGGAAAACCCACTGGGCCCTGAAAGGAAGAAAGAAAGAAGCAGCCAAGGCCATCAGCAACCTGACTGAGACCACACACGGCCAGTCACGTCACCACCTCAAGATGGCCACCTGCCACCATCCAGCTCCTAAGATGTTCCAGTGTACTTTACGGCCCAGAAACCCTTCCACGTGCAGCATGTCCCAGAGCCTGCAAGCCCAGCCAGTGGGCATGGCAGGGGTCAGCTGGTCTCTTGCTTTCCAGAGCCAAGCAAGGGGCAGGCGTTCCGCCCACAGGTCTATTCCTGGGAGCTCCAGGCTGCAACTAGAACCTGGACCTTCAGACTTCCGGAATGTACCTCTCCAAAGCCCCTCCTGATGCAAAATCAGGGCCGGCCAAGGGCAGGGACATCTTCCCAAAGCCTGGCTGTCACTCGTGCATCTCAGCCGGCCGCCTGGCCCACAGAGAAGAATCACTCAGGGCTTTCTCCTCCAGTCCACGCCCTGTCGCATCTCCGCTATTTTGATTCAGTAGCTGGTATGAAAACCTCTAGTGTCTAGAAAAATTACCCAAGACATGGAATGGTCTTGAAGCTGTTCTCAGAGCAGAGTGCACGGCCAATGAGTCAGAATGATCCCAGTGCAGAGCCCCGCCCCTGCTGCAGGGCCCCTGAGGCATGTCTGGAATACTCACAGGGCTGCCTTTGGGACCATCGTCTCCGGGAGGGCCTTTGGGTCCAGGGGGTCCAGCAGCACCCGAAGGGCCCGACTCGCCCTTCTCTCCCCTTTCTCCTTTGGGTCCCTGGAGGAAAGAGGCCAGTGTCAAGTCCTCAGAGCCAGCCACGTCGCCGCCCAGAGCAAGGCAGGTGCCAGTTTACGGTGGGCCTCCCCGGTTTTCTCACCCCATTCAGACCAGCCTTTCCAAGTATCTGCTGAGCCCTGCAGGGGTCTGACTGCCAGGTCGCTCCCCCAACCCTGGGCAGAACCAGCTCTTGTGTGCACCCCGAGGGGGACCTGAGGAGCCTTCACTTTCTGGGGCCCTCGAAGGCTGAGATTCAGCTCTAGGTAGGAGGAACCGACTCCTGGACTAGACATCAGTCAGTGAAGACCACAAGGGGTGCCCATAGACTCCACGGATCTCATGGGGAGGGAGCAGCTAGAACCAGAAGACCTGAGTCCACCCAGCTGGTCCTGGGCCTGAAAGCCACCTTTGGGCTGGCCTCATAGTGAACATTCATCTGGCCTGAGAAGGACTGGATATTCCTAGTCTGGCCCTCAAGGTCCGGGGGGATGAGGTGACAGCAGCCGCCCTCACACTTACGGGAACCCGTGAAGGGGCCAGGAGCAAACACTACAGAAGGTAGAGTTACCACAGGCCACTGGGCACAGATAGCTATTGCTAGGTCTGCGTGCACACACTCACTCCCACATCACACACCTTGTTCACGGTCATTCCATGAAATGGGCACAAGAGGTGTTACAACTCCCATTTCACGGATGGAAAAGCTAAGGCAGAGCCAGAGCCTCTGACCCAGCACCCCATCCACACACCCGCTCGGCTGTATCCCACCCCTCCCGCAGTGCCTGCTCACTCACCGGGGGGCCGCCTTCTCCCGGAAGGCCAGGCTCACCTGCTTCGCCGGGCTCGCCCTAGGGAGACAGTGCATGTGGTTACGGCAGCGGTGAGCACCACGATGAACGCAGTGCTACGGTTTCAAGCATTTGCCAAAGCCTGCCTGCTGTGTGCCTGCCGCTGGGCACCCAGGACCCGGGGGTTTCTGAGGAGTGCTGTCCCCAGACACTCCCGGAATTGGAGGTGCGTGAGGAATGTGGCAGGCACGTGACGGATACAGGGCAGAGTGTCCAGACTGCAAGCAACACTGTCTGTGAAGGCTTTCCCGGAGCGCTGCTCCAAGGGTTGTGGAGGGCAACTATGAGAAGCTGGTAAGTGGCTAGGATGGCACTCCAGGTGGGGGATGGCCAGGGCCGAGGCAGGAGGACAGGCACGCAGTCCTCAGGGACGCAGGCCAGAGGGACGCAGGGAAGAGGGCACGCACAGTGGCAGTAGGTGAACAGAAACGTGCGCCCTACGGCAGGGACACCAAGGAAAACACCGCCTCTCTGAGCAGAAGCCGCACACCATCGCCCTGTGGTCTCAGCAGGGCATATTTCTCTTTAATTTCTGTATCATAAAAAATGAGCAGTGGTGGAAGGCGTCTTCCAATTTAATGGCCTGATTGACGTCAGAAAGAAAGCTCTGGAAACGGTGCACAGGGGGCTCAAGTGCATGCATGTACACTCTGTCTTCCCTCTTGTCCAGGGGAACTGGGAGAGGTGCTTTTGCAGTCAGGCAAATGCAGGAACAAGGATGTGGAGTCAGCTCAGTGCCGTCCCACCCAGCATGCAGGCACACACACATGCACCGATGTGCACACATGAGCTCACACACACAGGCACGCACACACACACAGGTCCATCACGCTCACGGAGTCTGGGCTCCAAAACCAATCAGATCAAATGGAGAGGACCCATTTGAGAAAATAATTCGGCTGAAATGGAAACTGCAAGCTTAGAAACACCAGTTATTTAAGGAATAGATGATCTCCACCAGAGCTGAGTCTTGGAGGAGGCAGGGGCTCTGCTGGTGGGGCATTGTCTGGAAATTCTGCAAAAGGCTGTCACAAATGGACAGAGTTCCCAGTTCCATTTCACAAGTATTTGCCTACATTTCAAAATGCCTTTCATAGGAATAACCCAGCCACGCCCACAGAAATGAGTACTTCTCATCTCTGTGTACACACAGAGATGTACACACATGTGCATGCACACACACACACTCTCTCCTCAAACAACCACAAATCTGCCACCAGAGCAGGCACAAGCCTCACCTTCTCTCCCACTGCACCAGGGTTTCCTATTCCACCTGGGGGACCTTGTGGGCCATCAGCACCTGGAGCTCCGGAGGGTCCTCGGGGGCCAGGGGGACCCGGGGGGCCCTAGGAAAAGGGAGAGACCACTGAGCCCAGAGGAAACGCAAATGTTTCCCCAAAACATGAGCCGCTAGTACGGCAAGGCCTTGGAGTCTCAGGCACACTTACCATCTGGCCCACGTCTCCTGTCTCACCCTTCTCACCTGGAGGTCCTGGCAAACCCTGAGAACAGGAAACTTCCCAGTTAAGCGCTGTTGTGTCATGTGTATGTCAAACACACACACACCTTTCATGACTTCCACCCACACAGCACCCCTGAGCCCCCGAAGCCCCGGAAGGTGCTTCTCTGTGCACAGCTGCCCACGAGGACGTCCCGGGGTTCCCAGTCTCAGAATCGGCCCGAGGAAAGAAGCAGAGAAGATTGCAAAGATTTACGACAAAGGTGATTATGGCAGGATCCCATAAAACAATAAAGCCTAAGGAGCCAGCAGGGGATGCCTGGGTAAATTATGTCACCACCAGATGCTGGCTTACTGTGCAGTGACTAAAAATCATGTTTTCCAAATAAATACAAAGTCATGTGTAATGGCATTCAACACACTCATAACGTAAAACGGGAATGGAGGATGGAAAATGGGGAAAGCTGGGTACAAACTCTCTATGACTTATGACATGATTCATTTTCAAACACCAAATACAATTACATATGCACCTCTGTGTATGAGAATACACACATTTAAAAGGCATGGCAATGAAACATGCCCAAATGTTTATTGTTGTCATCTCTAGGGGGTGCATTTAGAAGTCACTGTTGCTGTGTTTCTTACGAATCATCAGTTTCCACAATGAGCACAGAAATAAATGCCACTGCTGAAGAGTGGTAAATGCAGGCATGTCTGGAATTCTGGGAAGCTACAGTACTTCCAGTTGGAATGAGGAGGCCCAGGAGGCCCCCTGCAGCCTGGCTTTAGTTTTCCATTCTTAAAAGACAAGATGGGAGAGCACAGCGAAGACACAGGGGGCGTCAGAAGCGGAGCCCGGTGTGGTGAGAACCCCACAGTTACCTGCAGCCCCACTGGCCCAGGGGGTCCAGGAAAGCCTCTGGGACCTTCATCACCTTTCTGCCCGAAAAGGCCCTGCTGGCCCCGAGGCCCTGGCTCGCCGTCAGCTCCCTGCAGGGAAATAACCGGCCATGGGTGAGGATGCTGGCTATGCCAGCAGCTCTGGAGGGCGTGGGGCTTTCTGAAGGTCATTGACCATGGATACTCACAGAGGGGCCTGGCTGTCCGATGGGGCCTTGAGGACCTGTAGGCCCAGGAGGACCCTGTGGGGAACAAGACAGAGACATGGGTAGCTTCCTGGATTGTGGATAAGGCTGAGGGAGGGGTGGACCGCATCCTGAGCCCGGGGACTGATGCATCCAACATCATCAGTTCAGTCTCCAAATGTGTCGTTCCTTGCACCACGGTGCAAGCCTGCTGCAGGCTCTGGGAAGTAGATGAGGATCTTGGTTCCACCCTGAGCCCATTTCTGGATGGCAAAGAGCTGCCCCCAATGTCTCTCGAGACCACCGTGTGTCATCTCAGCTCCCATCATGCACCCACGACGGGCACGTGAGGCCCCCTTCAACAGTGAGGGTCCAGGATCACAAGCTCCTCTGGAGCCCTTGCACCCAGCACCATGTCCCCTGCTGTGCCATCCTCAAGAGACCTCCGGCATGGGACCATGGGAAGGAGGCAAGCAAGGAGGGTACAGTGCCCTTGGCCCCGGTAGCCCAACCCACGGCTGGAAGGACACAGCCCCTGTGGCAGGCCTCCCAGGAGCACGGATCCTGCTTGCCTAGGAATCAAAGTACTGGGGTAAAGGCCTGGCTGTACAGGAGATAAAGAGACATGTCACCCATTGGGTGGGAGCTGGTAGCAGAATGATGGGGCTTTTGCAAGAACACACTAGGATTTCTGAACAGATGAAAAAACAAAAAGGGGAAAAACGAACAGGCATTTGGTCAATGGTGCTGCCTCTGCCGGAGCATTCTGGTTCCCTCACCTCAGAGGGCAATGGGTGTGTCTGCAGAACCCAAGCCCTCTAGGACAGAAACACTCCATTTGTTTAATTTCACAAAACCGGTGGATGTTTCCTGTTCATTCTAACACAGAGAGACTCACTCCCAGATATGCATGCGTGTGCACACACAGATGTTGTGGGAACACACATGCACGGGAGATTTTCACAGCATGTCCCGCTAGTCATCAGCAACGTTGGAAGAGAACGCGAATGGCACACAGCCTACAGCCTGTGACGAGGCCCCTCGGGACCTGGGGGCCGCCGCGCCCCCCGGTGCCAACTCTTACCTGTTCTCCTTTGTCCCCCTTGCTTCCTTTCTGCCCCGGCTCCCCGATCTCTCCCTGGGGGAAGGTGTGGGGGATTCTGTTAGAAAAGCTTGACAACCGTTTGGACCTTTTCTATTCCCCATAATGAATTTTTCTTGGATATTAAGAACAGTGTCCTTTCCAGGTGGCCCTATAACTTTCCTACGAATAAATGTTTCCATATATTAGCTTGATTTCCTTTTTCATACAAGCGCTAAAAGGGATGAGGTCTTGATCTGATGCTAGACAGGCTTTTAGTAGACTTGAAAATGTGGGAAAAGTCATATTGAAAATATTTACTCTGTTGTTCAAATTGGACCACTACCATGACAACATAATAACAGGCAACTCAATTACTATATTAAAATCCTCTCTGTTGTTCTTGGTGGTGCAAAGCTGTCTCCCACCCGGAGATGTAAGGCATCATCCATGCAGAGGTGACGAAGTTGGAAATGTCCCCAGAGAGGGGTCATAAATAGAAAGCTACAGCAGAGCGAAATTTCACTGTCTGCATTAAATGAAGGATAAAATACAAGCTCCTGCTGCCATTGTTTTAGAATTATAAAGCATATTCTTAATGAACGGGAGCCTGGATAATTCAAGTGGAGACATTTAAAAATAGATATTGAGCAAAACCTCATTAAACCGGGCTCCGCAGTTTCAGAATTTGAAATGATTTGGGGGGACCGGGGAGCATTTTTCTCTGCTCTGGCTACTCACAGCAAATGTCGTAGGCAACCTCAAAATGACACAGGAGGATGTGGTTTCTAGGTCCCTCGAGCATGCCAGGGACTGCATGTATTACCATTTATCTGTGGGCTGCTGCGAAATTATCCCCTAATGCCAGGACTGCGGGGTGGGTGTGGCATCACTCCGCCGGCTGAGCCGCTCTACCCGCCAGCATCCTGTCCTTTAAATTCACCACCCTCCCTCACACCTGTCTTCCCAGCCAGGCCTGGCCATGGGTCTCTGGATTCGCCTTACCTTATCTCCGTCTTCTCCAGGCGGACCCACGGGGCCAGCTGGACCCGGGAGCCCCACAGGACCCTGGAGACCATCTCGGCCAGCTGGGCCTTGTGGGCCTTTCTCGCCCTAGAGAATACAGAAGATCTCAGGTCAAATGTGACTCCAACCTGGGAACATCCCCCCACCAGCTCATTACCCAAGAGAGGGACCCGCTGGCAGAAGTGGGAGTTGGTGAGGGTGACCGTCCCCACAGTCCTAATGGATTTCAGCCAGGGCCACTGAGGGCCGACTCTGAGCCCGCCCCTGGACCATGAACTTCTGGTGCATCGCTTCGATTAATACACACTCATCCTAGGAAAGGCTGCTCTTTTACAGATGGAGAAACTGAGGCACAGTTAGTGAGCAGTAGAGACAGGATCCAAACCCAGCCAGCCAAATTCCTGAGCCTGTATGTGGATTGTCTAAGCTAGTGACCAAGAGCCAAGCCCAGTCACCAGGATAGCCTGAGCTCCAGCTTTCACCAGCTTTCTGATTCTTTACATTCTCTGCAGATACTCTCCCTGCACACACACACAAGGACATGCATGCACATACATGAAGACATGTAAACACACACGTGCATACATGCACACATGTGGATATGCCTATGTACACATGTATACATGCATGTGCACAAAACAAGCATACTCACATGCACGTGCACACGCATGAATATGCACCAACATGTACACACAAGGACATGCATGCACACACAAGGACACACAAACAAGCACACTGACATGTATATGCATGCATACATGAGTATGCACGCACAGGTACACACACAGGACATGCTTGTGTGCATACGTACACCCTATTTTTCCTGTCCTTGGAACTTTGATTCATTTTCCTCCTAACTGCCTGCTTGGTAATCTCAAATGATCCTTCTTAAATTCTTGCTTTGCTCGGTTCTACCAGCCATCGCATCACTCTGTGAGCAGCCTATATTTTCTCACTCCAGACAGGGATCCCTATCTTCCGACAGATACACAGAAGGAGAGTGTGCACATAGGGAAGGGAAACATGGAAGAGAGAATGTACATTCAATGTTCTGGTCTAAATGTAGCCGGGATTTAGTCATCCATCACTATTTCGTCTTACCATTCCTCCCTCCACAATTCATGTCCTGCTCCTCAAACTTAGCTCCTATTCATAGAAATTTCTACCCTACTTAAGCCAGAGAATGCAAAGACCACGTGCGGGGCTTTTGTGGAAGCTTCCTGTCCTACATTCCTGGTCAGGTTGGGAGTTCTCGGAGACGTCCGACCTTTGCTTGGCCTTTCCTTCCCTCTGGAGCTATTCTGAGAGGATGACGAGCTTCTCCCTGGATAGAGCAACTCTTGCAAGGTTTCTGCTTAAATATTTACTCTCTTGAAACTGTGAAACAAGCCATTTCCAGCTGACTTTGTGTGCACTCTATACACTGACTGCCCAGTTGGCTTCAGTTTTCTGGCACAGAATCCAGCTGGATCCATGTCCTGGGTGCCTCACTGGAAATGATTAGAAGTCACCAAAATTGCCAATAATATATTGAACAGATTCTCAATGGCCCAGATGTTTCCAATGTGGTTTTCAGGGAAGTTCCTGCCCAGGGAATGTAGGCTGTTCCTGCCACCCATGAGCCACTGAGAGTGAAACGTACAAGAAAATCACAGTTTCTGGCTGGGCGCAGCAGCTCATGCCTGTAATCCCAGCACCTTGGGAGGCCGAGGCGGGTAGATCACTTGAGGTCAGGAGTTTGAGACCAGCCTGGCCAACATGGCGAAACCCCGTCTCTACTAAAAGTACAAAAAGTAGCCGGGTGTGGTAGCACACATCTGTAATCCCAGCTACTGGGGAGGCTGAGGCAGGAGAATTGCTTGAACTGAGGAGGCAGAGGTCACACTGAGCTGAGATCGTGCCACTGCACTCCAGCCTGAGCGACACAGCGAGACTCCATCTCAAAAAAAGAGAAAGAAAACAGCTTTCTAACAATCAGCACTCAGACCTAACTCAATTTGAGATGGTCTGCACTGATTATCTGCCGATTCCCCTGGAGAATTCAAACTCACTCTGACCCTCTGTACTGGGAAGGAGAAGTTGAGATTAAATTGGTCTCCACAGCTGATTGAATGCAGGAGTAGGGGATATTGCAAAATTCTGTGGCAGAAGTCAAATACTTCTGGAAGGTAAATGGCATTTTGTGGGTTATTCACAAAAGCAGGCTGGCAGGAAGCATCTAGACAAGAAGGGCACTCACTCATCTCCTTCTTGGAGACCAAGATCTGGGCAGCCTCAAGACATGCTCCTCCCCACTCCCGAGGCTTCACAAAGCCTGCAAAATTCGGGGCTTACCAGCAGGTGGGCTTTCCTGGACATAGAGGAAGGCGCCTTGTCTTTCCGTTATCCACCCATCCCCTGCCCCTTCTTTGCTGGACATCTGCTCTCTACACCTGCCCCCCAACCAAGAAACAGGACTCCCCGGTTCCAAACATCCTTTCCCATGAAGAGCCCAGCCATGAGTCCGGGCCAGCAGCGGGGAACAGTTCACACAGTGGGCAGCTGTGGCCCAACCACACAGGTGGCACTGAGGCTGGACGGAGACCAAGTCCATAGAGCACTGACTGTCTTCGGCCCCTTCCTCTGTCCACGCATGTGGGGAACACCAATATGCACGTGTGGACAGGCTGAGCCCTGCCCAACATCAACCCACAGGGCCCCTCTGGCTCAGCTGATGGCAGAAAGAATGTGGCCGGCACGAGGACTCCTCCTGTGCTCCTCAGGCAGGTCACCAGGTCCCCATGGGACACACGCTCTGTCCTAGAGGGCCGCAGACCCCACCCCATCCCCAATCCCAAGGAAACACCCCTGGGGACATCACAGGGGGAGGGACAAGGCCAGACACGGAACGACCCCAGCACCTCTGAGGGAAGGGCTCCCTCAATCCAAGGCAGTACTTACAGGAGCCCCTTTCTCTCCTGCCGGCCCTGGGGGTCCCTGGGGCCCAGGTCTCCCTGGAATTCCGATGGGCCCAGCGGCTCCAGCTGGACCTCTCTCCCCTGGAGATCCCTGAGGTGGAGCAAGAAAACAGTCTGCTTCAAAGGCTCTCAGACTGCATGGTCATGACTTTGTAAAGCACCAGCTGATCACTCCACTTACCTGCTCACTCTAGAGCCCACCGTGGCTCCCTATGGCCCTTTGCAAGCACAAACTACCTGGTCTAGCGTTCGGGGCTCTGTGTCCTCCTGTAACTCCAAGCTCCCAGGTGCTCCTCCCCCTGGTGTCTGACAGTGTGCCCTGTGGTGTGCTTGTCTTCAATGGGCTCCCTCTTCTAGGAGCCTGGCACCCCCTCCCCTCGAGGGCCCGCATACCCATGGGGCACCCTCTCTCCTCCAGGGCCCACATGTCCGTGGGGTACCCCCTCCCCTCTAGAGCCCACAGAGCACCCCCTCTCCTCCAGGACCCACATGCCTGTGGGGCAACCCCTCCCCTCCAGGGCCCCCATGCCCATGGGGCACCCACTCCCCTCTCTGCTGTGCTCCTCCATGGTGTGCGTTTTCCAGGGGATGCCTTGCCTGGGGGCTGGCATATGGATGGGTGGGTACCTGGCCTAATCGAGAGGGCCATCCTACCCAGTGGACCCCCGCCGTGGGCAGCCTGGCTTTAGCGTGCATCTTCAGAGTCCCTGGAGACCCGTGTCTGTTTCTTCCCCTGCTGGCCCAGCCCAGACCCACGATAGGCGTGTAGGCTTTCTCCTTGCTCCTCCGGGGAGTGTGCTCCACAGGCAACACAGGGTGGCTCCTCCCGCCCTCCAGGCTGCCCAGCGCTCTCCTTTCCTCGGTGTGCCCCGGGACCCTTTGTCATCCCGGCTGCCGGCTTGGGATGCGCGGCCTGCATCTCCCCAAAGGCCATCTTCCCCCCTCCACATCCTCCCCAGGCTCCTCGGGGGTCTGGGACAGCTGCATGCTCTGGGCCCTCAGGGACTGCCCCTTCTGACCTGGAGAGTAGGATTCAAGAAAGAGGATGGGACAAAGGCTTTGACTCACCGCAGGGCCTGGTGGGCCAGGGGGCCCTTCATTGCCTTTCAGTCCAAGAGCTCCCTGCAAAGCCATGAAAAGGTTGGTCAAGGGCACGTGGGGAGAGGCCTCCAGGGCTGCACCTGTCCCATTTCATTCCCCGCCTGGCCTCTCACTCACCACTGGACCAGGAAGCCCTCGGTCCCCAGGGAAGCCACGTAATCCTGGAGGACCATCTTTCCCAGGGAGGCCTGCGGGGCCTGGGTCACCCTGAAAACAGAGTCAGAGATGAGCTTTCCTGGAGCCAGTGACACAGACCTCTCACCAGCCCCAGAGCAAAGCCAAGGGCTGGGGTCTTCTCTCTTAGAGCCAGCAACGCAGACCTCTCACCAGAGCCGGAGCGAGGCCAAGGTTTGGGGCCTTCTCTCCTGGAGCCAGCGACACAGACCTCTCACCGGCCCCAGAGCGAGGCCAGGGGTCAGGGCCTTCTCATCAGATACCCCTGGACTTGGGTTGGATTGGGTTCTCCTGGCCGCTTTTCAGAGTCATGACTGGACTCAGCAGCCCACACGTGGGAGCACAGCCCGAGCCTCCACCTGGAAGCCACGCTCATCTGGTGGGCTCTGCGTGCAAATCTGACTCTACCCCTGCTGAACGGAGTTCCAGGTCCTTCTTCCCAAGGCCCTTAAGGGCTACGACAGGCCATGTGGGAGCTGAGGGCACATCTACCTTTTCCATAGATTTGGGGCTCCTTGTAAGACCGTGCTCAAAGAAATCCATGGTCAAAACAGTGTTAAAAGCATCGTCCTAAATGGACTTATCACTTGAGGGACTTCTTCAAGGCTGAAACCACATTTTCTGAAAAAAAGTCACCACTTAGCCTCGACTTTCCCTGAGGTACAGTAAAGCTTTGATATCTTCCAAAATGTTCTCTGAGGTCCAACATGGAGCACAGTGCTGTTTTCAAACGAGCAGGTCAAATGCCCGTGACCACCTTTCCAAGCTCGGAGAGCTCTCTTTGTGTCTAGAATACACACACGTGTGCGTGTACACATGTGTATTTATTCCTATATCTACATGCACACACGGGTGTGTGATTTTTTTCAGTATTTCTTCATTTGCTTCACTTTATTATTTTTCAGGTTTACTCTTCTGCGGTCCTACGGGCTGGGGAGCTTGCCTCTGCTGCATCCCTTATTGAAGAGCTGAAAGGGAAGGGCTATTTTTGTGCTAACACAGCAAGTTACGGCCACTTAACCTGGGGTGCCCAGGGGAGGAGATATGAAAAGGGGGCAGTTGGAGCTGGCACCAAGAGATGGGATAAAAACACGTTTGCTTTTTACTTTTATAATTTCTCAGGCTCTTGGGGTGAGGGCTGGTTTTTTTTTTTTGAGATGGAGTCTCGCTCTGTCACCCAGGCTGCAGTGCACTGGCGCAATCTTGGCTCACTGCAACCTCCACCTCCCGGGTTCAAGTGATTCTCCTGCCTCAGCCTCCCAAGTAGGCGGGATTACAGGTGCACACCACCGCACCCAGCTAATTTCTGTATTTTTAGTACAGATGGGGTTTCGTCATGTTGGACAGGCTGGTCTCAACTTCCTGACCTCAGGTGATTCACCTGCCTCAGCCTCCAAAAGTGCTGGGATTACAGGCGTGAGCCACTGCACCTGGCTGGGGTGAGGGGTTTTTAAAAGGACCACTTTCTGCTAAACGTGTTATGGACACACGAAGTCCCAGAGCTTTTTATCCATTTCTGGGAGCAGGGCTGGCAGCTGGGGAGAGAGTAGAGGGTGGAGGATGGTGGTGACCCCTGCACTCCCCTTTCAAGCCCATCCCTGAGCAGGTCAGCGTGACTCCTGGAGCAAATCAAGGAAAAGTGAGCAAAACGTGCGGTCTGGGGAGTGAACCGGCATGAGCAGCATCTGTTTGACGAATCATTCATTCATCAGAAAACAGCAAGAAAAACACAAAGTCCCAAAATGATTCGTGAGGAAACGCCTGAGCTGACACGGAAGGCTCCAGAAACTCACCTTCGTCCCTTCTTTTCCAGCAAGGCCCGGAAGCCCCTGTTCACCAGGGGGTCCGGGGGGCCCAGGGTGGCCACGCTCACCCATTGGGCCCGTTTCTCCCGTGGGACCCTGTGGGGGAAATCAGTGTCAGCCACAAACGTTTAGAGTGACTTGCAAAGGAGCGAGCATCTCTTCCTAAACCTAAGGACAGCCCTAGTCATGGAGGCAAAGATCCAGAGGGTGGCTGCTGGTACACTGCTCACTGCCTGGCATCTGCTGGGCCCCACGTGGCCCTCTTCCCCCACCTGGCGCCTTCAGGAGGCACGGCCAAGCCTGCCTTCCTGGGATGTGCCCTGAGGGAGGCTGATTCAGCCACAGGACAGGCCAAGGATGGGAGAAAAGCCACACCAGGGGCAGAGCCCACATGCCCTTCAGTTCTGTGGCTGCAGCAAGTCTATGTCTTACTCACCGCTACATGAGGTGTGGGCTTTCTAAGACACAAGGTGACCCCTCCCCGTTTTGCAGCTCTAAGCCATCAATCCCGGCTCTAAGCCGCTCCTGACACTGATCTGCCACTGATCTGTGGTTAGAACCGCAGGCCTGTGGTACCCACAGGGCCCAGTGCAGGAGGACTCGGCTGCCTTGGACACCCACAGCAGGGATGACCCCAGCTCCTGAGCTGGCCCAGGTCTGGCCCCAGCCACCCTGTGAGCCTTGGGCAGCCTTCCTTGCCCTGTGTGTTGGGTTCGTGTTGAGGGCAAACACATCTTTGCTTGCTCCTGTGTGGGGCGATCCTCACGCTGACCAGCATTCAGGACCTAAGATAACCTCTCAGCAGCACCTGCACCTCCGGAATCGTGGAGGGAACAGACGCCCGGGCTGGGACCCTCTTCCCTGCGGGCAAGTGACACCGGGTGATCCACGGAATCTGGGAAGGCTGGAGCTTACCTGAGGGCCAACCACGCCTGGGGGACCTGGAGGGCCGGTCTTGCCTTGGAAACCCTGTCAAGAGAGAGTCACTGCACTCAGGGTACAGCAGTGGCCTGCGCCACCCTGCCCTGCGCTGTTCTCAGCAGGACTCTTGCCCTCCACCTCCCTTCCCCCCATAGTAGATGTTCCAGACTTTGTGTAAGAGGCCCATGTCTCTTGCTTCATTTTTTTTTTTTTTTCAGACGGAGAGTCTTGCTCTGTCGCCCAGGCTGGACTGCAGTGGCTCGATCTTGGGTCACTGCAACCTCAGCCTCCCAGGTTCAAGTGATTCTCCTGCCTCACCCTCCTGGGTAGCTGGGACTACAGGCACGTACCACCACACCTGGCTAATTTTTGTATTTTTAGTAGAGACAGGATTTCACCATGTTGGTCAGGCTGGCCTCAAACTCCTGACCTCATGATCCGCCTGCCTCAGCCTCCCAAAGTGCTGGGATTACAGGTGTGAGCCACCATGCGTTTGCACTAATTTCACGAGGGTAACGAAGCCACACAAGCTCATCTCACTGGCTGCTCTTCCGCCTCTGCATCTTTAGGCCGACGCGATTCGCCTTTATTGTGTCACCAAGCGTTCCTTTTCTGAGTCGGCTTGGTGCCCTTTCTGGACCGGGGGCTACCTCTAGCTGTTCCTCAGCAGTGGCTCTGTGACGACTGACCTGCTTTGGCGTGAACGCCTCTGATGCACGACGGGTGACTCTGCCCGCGTGCTCCTCAGCATGTATTTAAAACAGGCAAGAGCGAGGGCCAGCTGCTTTCATAACGCGGCAGCTTGGATGCGTTATTTTTAGCTTGATTCAGCGGGAATATCTCAAGCCCACTCTGCATGCTCACACGTAGGTAACGATCCTGGCTTGGCTGTGGGTGTCGCCACGCCTTCTGTATTCTCCCTCAAAGAAGAAAGATGACCTTAAGGCAACATAGGCTTCATTTCCAGGCACGTCTGCAGAGCATGACAGGTGCCAGCGAGAAGCCATCTGCAGGTGCCACATGACACTGGTGGAGACATGCACACCTTCTACCCAGAGGCCTCAAGGCAAACTCTAGACTCTGGAGGAGAAGGTGGCTAGCCCTGAAGCCAAGCTAGGGCTGGAGGGTGAGTGGCCCCAGGCCTGGGCTCACTGACTCACTGTCCAGCAGTCGGAGGCAAAATCTCACACCAAGCCACCGGGCCACATGAACCCACAGCAGATTAGCTTCTTTTTTTTTTTTTTGAGACAGAGTTTCACTCCTGTTGCCCAGGCTGGAGTGCAATGGCACGATCTTGGCTCACTGCAGCCTCCGCCTCCTGGATTCCAGCGATTCTCCTGCCTCAGCCTCCTGAGTAGCTGGGATTACAGGTGCCTGCCACCATGCCTGGCTAAGTTTTGTATTTTTAGTAGAGACGGGGTTTCACCATGTTGGCCGGGCTGGTCTCAAACTCCCGACCTCAGGTGATCCGCCCATCTCGGCCTCCCAAAGTGTTGGGATTATTGGCGTGAGCCACTGTGCCCAGCCCAGATTCAGCTTCTTTGCAAACTCTAGGAGGGCTCGCTCCTTTAAGCCCAGCTCAGTTGCGGGCTAGAATGATCATTTCTAATGTACGTTGCACTTATGGGGTCAGAAGTAAGGGGCGGTGAACAGGTGTCAAGGGCATGCCCTGCTCAGTGGACCTGGGGAGAAGAGCTCAAGAGCCTGAAGGGAGATAGGAGCCTTGGTTAAGTTTTGCTAATGTCAAAGTTAACACGAAACAAAAAAGGCCCCCAGGGGCCCTCGACCACCCTGGCTGTTGAGGACGGAATATGACCTCAGCCCTTTGCTGAGAAATAAGTTTCTGGCTCACATTTAGGAGAAATAATGACCATTTGTGTTTCATTTTTTTAACAAAGAAGGAAATCAACACTGCAGAGAAGCTCTTTCTGGAAGGCTTGCCTGGACTAGCCCATGGAGGAGATGCTATGTCCCAAGTGGGTCTCAGAGACACAGGCATCACTCCAGCGTCCTGTGTCTAGGGAGATGGCCGGGGTGGCAGAAGGCAGCTGGAAGTACATGTGCAACTTTCTGAGCAGAGACAAGCAGCTTAATTCTTTTACCAGCCTCCGTCCAGAATAAGTCAGAGGGAGAAAAGCACATAATATGTAAAACCTTCTGTCTTGTCTCCTTGAAAAGGCATTAGAGAAAAATATGCAAAGCTCAGAAGAAATGTTTTAATTTTTCTCTATAAACAAAAGAGCAAAGCAATCTCCATTTATCGGGCAGCATGTGCCGTGCAGAACACCAGTGAAGGTATAATTAAAAGAGGTTTCATCACAATGAACCAAAGAGAGACAAAGGGGATTTTTTCAAAGCAGGCATGGAGAATATATTCAACAGGGCACTCACAGACCCATTCCACGAGGGGACCTGCTTTTGCTGGGAGACTCCTGGAGAGACCTTGACCCTTAGAAACCTGGCTGCAGAGACCCTTGCAGTGACCCTGGCCCCCCACTCTCCTCTGTGGGAAATGTTGGCATCTGTGCAATTCATCCTTTAAGCTGGACAGAGTAGGTGGGCACTCAGAGAAGGAACACAGCGTGGTGACAAGGAAGTCACCCGACACTGCACGTCCCGAGATATTCAAAGCCTGGAGCCCCAAGCTTATAGGTGTGGGCCAGGTTACAGGCGTGCCTGCACCCTTTCCTGAAACACACCTTTAGGGAGCTGGGCCAAATTTCGAAGGGCTGATGGGGCCAGGAAAATGATCCCATTTCTGATGAGGGCTTTTTCTCCCAACTGAAAACGTTGGAGTCTTTTCTGGTCTAGATGAAGTAGCCTGTGATATGCATTTCTAAAGTGAAGGGCAAGGTCAAAGAGGCGTCTCTGACTACAAAGACCATGTGCCCAGCGGAGTGACCAGTTAGAGGCCACTTCCACCTGACTGGCGCTTGTTTTCTTTACTGTAAAAGGGGACATCGCAGGCATCCTCCAGATCCCCTGGATTGGAGCTGGAACGGCCTGGGTAAACGCGGGTGGGGTTGGTGCGTGGCCCACAGCCGCCCTCTTGAAGTACTGCAGCATCAAATGACTGAATGACACTGAGTAACATGTAGACCCTTTCCCAGCACTTTCCCAATTAAAAGACGTATCCTTCAAGCTGGGTGGCACTCAGCATTATTCTAGAGGGAAAATAAGGCTGGATGCACGAGGCTTCAGTCTGCCCAGGATAATCTGTGTGTCTTTAAATGCAGCCTCTCACCAAAGTTTCCAAAACCAGCCCAAAGCCAGCACCTGCCTTCTGCCCACAGATGCCGCAAGGCGCTGCCGGCCTGCATGACTGCTTTGCCCTGGCCCTGCCTCACAGCCTGGCTCTGAGTCAGCGGAAGCCGGCTCGGCCCTTAGGAGCCTTTCTGAGGCCAACCTGTCTCTCCCAGGCCGGGAGGGTCCTAGATGGCGCTGGGCAGCGAGGGCTGTGCCCACATGCAGGGTGGTCAGAGAGCCAGCCAGTCATGTCCCCCAGCACCTACGATACTCACAGTCTCGCCTCTCTGTCCAGGGTGTCCTGGGAGTCCATCCTTGCCTGGAGGACCCTGAAGAAAAAACCGAAGGAAAGGAGGTTCATTCGTGTCTGAGAAGCACCCACCTTTAAGATTTAATGCCACATGGAGTGACCGTTATTTCCATGGCTGCTGCCCCTGCACGTCCTCTGAGAAGGGCAATCACCCGGTAGGCATGGGGACAGTGACAACAAATCTAAAGCTGTCCTTGGCGCCTGCCCGTCATCCTACAAAATCCTCACAACTGCCCTAAAGGACGTGCTGTTGTCACCCTCATCTCCCAAGGGAGAAACCGAGGCAGAAGAGGCTAGTCGGTATCCCGAGGTCCAGCCAGCAGGTGGCACAGGCGGCGCCAGGACCCGAGCCTGTCCAGTTGCAAAGTCCAACCCCCTCCCACTAGCCCCGCCATGCCGGCTGGGTCATAATCCCACTGCTAGACGGTTGTCGATACTGGAGGAGATACATCACACCTGCCGTAAGGCGAAGTGTGTCCCCCAAAAAGACATGTGGAAGCTCTGACCCCCAGAACCTGTGCCTGCAACCTCACTTGGAAATGGGGTTTTTGCCAGTGTAACTGAATTAGGATGAAGCCAACTTAGATGGGTGTGGGCCCAGCCCAGTGACTGGTGTCCTTATAAAATGAAAGAGATGGCTGGGCACAGTGGCTCCGGGCACGGTGGCTCACGCCTGTAACCCCAGCACTTTGGGAGGCCAAGGCGGGTGCATCACCTGAGGTCAGGAGTTCGAGACCATCCTGGCCAGCATGGTGAAACCCTGGCTCTACTAAAAATACAAAAATTAGCTGGGTGTGGTGGTGCATGCCTGTAATCCCAGCTCCTCAGGAGGCTGAGGCAGGAGAATGGCTTGAACCCAGGAAGTGGAGCTTACAGTGAACCGAGATTGCGCCACTGCACTCCAGCCTGGGTGACAGAGAGAGACTCCATCTCCAAAAACAAAAAAAAGAAAGAGATTAGAAGACAGAGAGACACAGACGGAAGTCCACGTGAAGATGAGGGCAGCAGCCAGGGTGAGTGTGCACAGGCCCACTGGGTGCCAAGGACTAGCAGCAGCTACCAGCCCCCCCGGAGAGGCCTGGTACCCCATCTCCCCTAGAGCTTCCAGAATGTGCCAGCTCTGACTGACCACACTTTGCTCTCCAACTTCTGGACTCCAGGGCTGTGAGAGAAGAACCACACCAAGTTCTAAGTCACACCCAGTTCCTGGTCATTTGTGATGGCGGCCCCAAGGCACTAACACAGAACTCAGAGAAAATCACTTCAGTCTAAAGGAAAGAGGACCCCAGTATGCAGCTCTCTCCAGCGCTGGCAGGCCCAGCAGTGGGACACAGCCACAGACTGCCCCACAGCAGCCTTGGTGGGGGGGTCTCCCCCTCATCTGACCAACCAGAATTTCACCTCGGGCCTCCCTCCACCCACCGGCCACTGTGAGGAGCTCCGAGCAGACCTCAGAGAAAACAGGTGGGTGTCAGAGGGGACAGGCAGTGCTGGCCCAGCAAGGAAGCCATTACTTACAGGGGGGCCCTTTGGTCCAGGAAATCCCGTGGGTCCTTGGGGTCCATTGGGTCCCTGGGAACAGAGAAAGGCCAGTTTGAGGACAAGAGGTCTCTTCTGAGCAGCTCCTGCTGCTGACGTGCCTGTGCTAGTGGCTCTCTGAACGCAGGTGCCATTTCTTCCCGCGCCTATGGTCTTTCCCCCATTATTCCAGCCCCTCCCTCACCCTGCGTCACCCTCGGGGGCAGGATGGGGCCCAGGACCCATTTCCTGTCATCTCGGCCACTCCCAAACCCCAAGACCAGGGCTGGGGTCGAGGCCCCTGACCTATGGAAAAATCCACTCCCTGGGTGTGACCCACCCTTGGGATCTTAGGAAAACCCTACCCTTCAGCAGGGTCTGAGGCGTGCCTGCCTGGCCCCAGCCCACCCCAGGACAAAGTGCAGGGGGCATTCAAGGCAGGCTCTGCCCTCAGAGACACTCCCAAAGGCTCCAGCTGCTTACCCGTTCACCAGGAGGGCCAGCTGGGCCGTCACCTCCGGAGTTGCCCTTGAGAGGGAAGGAGAGGGGGGAATAGCTTATGATTGTTATTATTCGGATGAAAAGACTCTGGCCCATAACGTCATCAAAACATCTGAGTCAAATATTGCCTGTGTGCACCCCTGAAGGTGGCCCTGACCCTCAGTAAGGGGCAGAAGGCATTGGCACTGATCTGTGGCTACCAAAGCCTGCCTGTCCCCCTGCCTCTGCACGCAGCTGACAGCCCAGTGTCTACAGGGCTGGACATTTCCAGAACAGTGTCCTGAGTGGGACAAAGGCTGTGCCCCAGCCTCGAGCACCTGAAAAAGTCATGCAGAGGCAGAACGCAGGGACCCGCTCTAGGGCCACCCCCACGTAACAGCTGCTGCTCTGAGTTCTCATAGGTGAGCCTCATGTCAGCTCATGGGGCACACGAGAAGGGCACTTCTCGTGTGCCACAGAGCTTGTCCTGGAGGAGTTCAGGGTAACCTGTGGGTGCATTCCAGTCAGCTGAGGGACAGGCCAGCTCGGCCCCTCAGCCATTGGAAGACTCATCCCAGCAGGAACCCGCTCTGGAGTGGCATCCTGGACAGGTAGGAACAGCCCGCCTGCTGGGTCTGTGTCCGGATTCTCCACCCAAGGAGTGGCTTCAATGCCCCTCAGTGAGAAAAATGTGCACGAGGCTGGCCTGGGCCTTCCCCTGCCAGAAAGCACTTTCTGTAGGTTCCAGTAGAGGCCTCTGCAGCTCTCAAACCCCTTTCAAGAGAGGAAATAGGGCCTCCGGACCAGGGCGGGTGAGTCTGCGGTGGGCCTGGCCCCCTGCTGCCGTCTCTGGAGTCCCAGGTGTTGGGGCGAGGCCCTGTCCCTGCTCTGCTGCGGCCACATCTCATGACCATTGTTCTCAGCCACTTACTTAAATCTGATCTAAGGCATCCAGAGGCTGCTGGAGGGGACAAGCTTCTTCTTAAATACACCTAAGAAAATGTCCTGCCTTTTTTTTTTTTTTTTTTAATAAAAAAGGTCACAGACACCCTCAGATGCTCCATGTCCCTGTAGCCTTGCAACTTGGGTTCATGCCGCCCACCACCCAGGAGGCCAAAAACATACCTTGGGGCCAGGCTTCCCAGTGATGCCCCGGGGGCCTCTTTCACCCCTCGGACCCTGGACAGATGGGAGAGAAGGAAGGTCAGCTCAAGTTCCGACTCACAGACACCGCCTTCCCCCAGCCCCCGGCACGTGCTCCCTAAACCATGCTCCCGTTTCCCAAACATGCCCACGAGCTGAAAGGGTGGTTACCGTTGGGCCTCGCTGCCCCCGCGGTCCCGGCTTTCCAGGGGTCCCCTAGAATCAGAGAAGGGGCTGGTCAGTCACTCTCTAAATGCCCAGCCCTGCTCAGGTGGCAGCTCTCTCCCGGGTTATTGAGAGACTGTGAATTCAGAGCAGGCTAGGAGGAACCTGGGCCTCCCTGCCACCCACCTTTTCCGTGTTTTAATAAGAGATTTATCAGGGCGAGAAGCTCACCGCACACCCGACACACAGAGCTTTGCACTCCTGCACAAGTCCTGCTGAAATCCAATTTTCCTCCTGCAGTCTGATAGATGTTTATACTATTATCTGGTTTCTCTCCTGAGAGCACCGCCACATCCCTCCTCCTCCTTCCTCCCTCCTTCCCCTCCTCCTCATCTCTCTCTCTCTGTCCTCAGCAGGGAGGGAAATCATTATTGCAAGAAAAGAGAAGAAAGTCAACCCCTTTCATACATAATTTACTTTTGCTACAGTTAAGAATATTAGCCATTAAATTTTTAACAGGCTCTGCAGACACGCAAACTTGCAATTTAATATATAAATCATATATCCAAGAGTCATCGGCTTCTTCTCTAATAGAATTTATACTCTTTTTTCTGTTGTGGTTTTGCATTTTCCAAACCACAGAAAACAAACACAGTGCAAAGATGTCAGAGCTGGAAGATGCAGTTAACCTACAGCGCACGGAAACCATGGGCTGAACGCGCAGGGGCCCCTACATCCCCACCATGTCCCAACTCAGATTCCTGAACTTGACTGATTTCTTTTTTTTTTTTTTTTAGACAGAGTCTCGCTCTGCCACCAGGTTGGAATCAATGCAATGGCGTGATCTTGGCTCATTGCAACCTCCGCCTCTCAGGTTCAAGCGATTCTCCTGCCTCAGCCTCCTGAGTAGCTGGGACTAAAGGCATGTGCCACCATGCCCAGCTAATTTTAGTAGAGAAGGGGTTTCACCATGTTGGCCAGGATAGTCTCGATCTCTTGAACTTGTGATTCTCCCGTCTCAGCCTCCCAAAGTGCTGGGATTACAGGTGTGAGCCACCGTGCCTGGCTGAACTTGACTGGTTTCTGATGCTCCGCCCAAGGTGGAGCTGCATGGCTGGAGGCCACCTGACAAGTTTCCTCTCATTATCTTTCATTCATTTGCTGCCACAGTCAAAACTGCTTCCTAGAGTCTCCCATTTTGAAATGCATTTAATAAAACCATCTATGATGATGAGTTAATTATGTGGCTTTTTAACTATGCGCTCCGGTTCCAGTTCTTCAATTACTATGGTGATATCCTTTGCCTTCAAATAAATATTTGCATATGAAAATAAACGAAACATCTGCTTTCTTCCAGTGATAGGCATTCTACAGGCAAGGATGCCCATGGCCAACCTGGTGACTCCTGGCATTTAGGTGCGAATGAGCCCTGGCTTCCAGGTTTACTCATTCCCATCCTCCCCTAGAATGAAAACCCTCCGCCCTAAAACAGTCCCACTATGACCTGGACCACAGGTTTAATCCTGTAACAAAAATGACTGCAACCCAAACTGACTGTGCCCGAGGCACAGGCGCTGGGGCCCTGGCAGTTAGCAAAATACCAGCTCGGCCGCAACACCATCTGGGGCTCCCAGCAGGCATCTTGCTCATCTGTTTTCTTTATAAACTAACTCAAGCCAAAGAATTTCGAGTCCCTGTGACTGGAGCTGTGGAACAGAATGTCCCCCCCAATCTCCTTAACCTTCCTTCTCCCTGGCAAATTGCTTGTGGGCACCTGTCTTCTCGCCCTTAGGAAGGAGTGGCCGTGCTGGGAAGCCAAACACAGCTTGAGAGGGGACCTTCTACTGGGGAAGCCAAACACAGCTAGGAGAGGCCTTCCACTGGCGGGCAGGTGCATCTGAAGAGCGGGTCTTCCCCCTTCCCGAGAAGGGGCTCCTGGGATCCCTCCTTGGCCCGAGGCCTGAGGGGAAAAGCAACACTTTGCTCACACCCACTCCTCTTCCTTTGGCTTCAGCTGGCTTGACACAGCAGCTTATGTTCCTGCCATTTCCATGTCTGGCCCATAGTCAAGGTCCACAGAACCAACGCTAGCTCTGCAGAAGATAGGACCAGGCAGACAGACGGCAGGCAGCCCTCATATGGAAGGCAGACACACATACACATGCGCACACACGCACACACACACACATGCACACACGCCCACACATATGTACACACACGCACACACACATGCACGCATGCATGCGGACACTCAGGCCTGGCATCCTAGCACCTAGAAGCATCCATCTGGCCAGAATATCCAAGATCTTCTAAAAGACCTCTCTGCGCCGGGCACGGTGGTTCAAGCCTGTAATCCCAGCACTTTGGGAGGCTGAGGCAGGCAGATCACTTGAGGTCAGGAGTTCGAAACTGGCCCGGTCAACATGATGAAACCTTGTCTCTACTAAAAATACAAAAATTAGCCAGGCGACCTGTAATCTCAGCTACTTAGGAGGCTGAGGCAGGAGAATCGCTTGAGCTTGGGAGGTGGAGGTTGCAGTGAGCTGAGATCGCACCACTGCATTCCAGCCTGGGTGACAGAGCGAGACTCTGTCTCTAAATAAACAAATAAATAAATAAATAAATAAATAAAAGATCTCTCTGGATGAGCACAGACATCCCACTGGCTTTCCCTTCAATGCTTGGAATGGTCCCCTTCCCATTCCTGCCCCACACTGGTACCAGAGCTGTTTCAAACAACCTTCAGTGCCATTCCACCTGGCTGAAACCTTCAGTGGGTCCCAGTGCCTTGGGATAAAGAGCTTCCCCCAAAGCAGCTGGCTGCCCCGGCAGGCTCTGCAGCCCACAGCCCACTCCCACGTCTCCCTTGCCGGGCTCGGCCCTGTGCTGCCCCTGGCTCCTCACCTCCTGACCCCACAGCTCTGCCTGCTTTCCATACCTCACCTATCTACTTCTGTCCCTCCTGCAGGGCTCAGCAAAAATGTCACTGCTCCAGGAGGCCTCCCTGGACTTTCTGGGTCAGACTCTGGTGCCTATGACCTTTCTCTGACTCACCCTTGTCCTTCATCGTCACAGCCACCACTCCTGAGTGCTGCTCACTAGGTGGTGTTCCTCTCTCGATGCCAGAGGGATGTCTGGTTTGACCACCAGAATCCTCAGAGCCTAGCAGAGCACCCAGCACTTAGAAAGGACTTGCGATTCATGTGCTGTTTAAGTGAATGGACTGCTCCCAAGACTACCAAGTTGAAAGCCCAAGGCAAAATGAAGTGTGGCCAAGGGCGAAACCTGGGAGGCAGCATCTGTTCACCGAGGCACAGAAGGCAAGCCAGTGCCCAGAGGCTTCTGGGTAACCTGAGTGAGGCTTCTGCAGTCAACAAAAGAGGAAGGGTCCCTTTGCAAGGACAGCCCAGCCCCCAGGTTCCTGTGGACATTCAGGAAGCCCAACCTACTAGATCAGAGGGCACCCACACTCTCCGTCTTTCCCCGAACTTGGCACAAAGCATCAACCCTGTCCAGAAAGCCAGGCAGTGCTGTAGGCTTCACTCTGCAGTGACGATGCCACCGAAGGCTCATGTGGGCAAAGGCTGTGCTCAGTGTCCTGAACGGGAGGCTCTGAAGGGCTGTGATGGCAAAGGTGAAGGAGGCCAGGGTTCCATCTCACACGCATGAACCACCACCACCACGGCTCAAGGGGAAGCACACAGCCTCGACCTTTTGGCCTGAGGTCTGTGTTGTGGGTTGTGCCACCAGCCAGGTGCAGCAGTGAACAAAATCTCCCTGGGCAGGGCCAGACACCCAGAGGCTGCAGAAAGGCTGTGAGTGGCTCCTATGTGTGACTGGGGCGCGTGGTGCCTGGCAGGTCTGGGCTTGAGTCAGGTTTGTGTTGTGTCTGGTGACCCACAGTGCTGATGCCCTGGACATCTGGAGCATCCATCTAAGCTCCTCGGCTTGGGGATGGGGAGGCTGAGACGCATGAGGGGCAGAGCTCCAGTCAAGAGCATGGGAGTGAGCAAGGGCTCCAGGTGCTCCACGAGGTCCCTGGTCCCACACGGTCCTCCATGGAAAGGGCTTGCGGTCACATCCCATGACCAGCTGCAGAAGGCCATATCCTCTCCCAGACACTCTCACGGCAGTGCAGTGTGAAAGGTCCCCCAGCACAGGAGCAGCCCACCGGGGTACCTCACATTCCCCATGTTTCTCACAGTGGTACCTAAGAGTATTTCAGAAGACAGTGTATTCCCAAAGGCACTACCCAGGGCTTCTCCAGAGGAAGAATGACAGCTGGATAGAGACAGATGGAGAGGTGGATGGGTTGGATAGATACTGACAGAGACAGACAGATAATAGAAGATGGATGGATGCATGGATGGATGGATGGATGGATGGATGGATGGATGGATGGATGGATGGATGGGTGGATGGATGGATGGATGGGTGGGTGGGTGGATGGATAGATGGATGGATGGATGGGTGGGTGGGTGGGTGGCTGGCTGGCTGGGTGGGTGGGTGGATGGGTGGGTGGGTGGGTGGATGGATGGGTGGGTGGATGGATGGGTGGGTGGCTGGATGGCTGGGTGGGTGGGTGGCTGGATGGCTGGGTGGCTGGGTGGGTGGGTGGGTGGGTGGGTGGATGGATGGATGGATGGATGGGTGGATGGGTTGGTGGGTGGGTGGATGGGTTGGTGGGTGGGTGGATGGGTTGGTGGATGGGTGGATGGATGGATGGATGGGTGGGTGGATGGATGGATGGGTAAAAGGACAGAGACAGAGGGGGGTGGAGATGGAGATAATAGTCTTCTTGGGTCTGTGCTGCCAACTTACACTCAGAACAGACTTCCTTTTCCTATTTTGTGAATCTGGCAGAACACATTTGTTTGCTCATAAGGTTTTGGCCAGGAGGGACAGGTCCAAGAGGGAGCTGCAACCCTGTAGCTCTGTCGGCCCTGGGACAGCAGGATGGGGCATAGGAGGATGGGCTGGGCGGGGCTGCAGGATCATGGCTGGGGCTGCAAGGCAGGTGTGAGCTCTGCCATCTTTCGGGGAGCATGTCCCCCAGGCCTGCTCTGCAGATGCTGTCCTGCGTGTACACCACAGACTGGCCTTTCTCCGTCCCCGCCATACGCCCCGTGGACAAGGCCAGCTCAGAGTCCAAGGCCTGAGGACCATCTCTCTCCTGTTTTCCCAAGTGGCAATGCTCAGGCACTGTGATTTCACTAACAAGCATCCAGGACAGCTCCTGCAGGGAGGCCTGGGCCAGCGGGGGCTCCAGAAAGTGCGGGGAGAACACAGCTCCCTCAGCCCGGCCCCCTGTTCCTTCGTTGAGGGTGAGGACAAAGGGGACTCGAACCACACTGCAACCTGGTGGGTGTTTATGACAATGGCAGCTTGCTAACCCTGTTCAAGTTAATGTTAATTTAAATGACTTTAAAATTGGACGACGGTAAGTAGCAGGACATTTTTGAAAGGAAAAAACAATCTCCTTTTCCCCTTCCTTTTAAAATTAGCTTGGAGGAAAAGTCCACTTGGGTAGAAGAGAAGAATCTGATTTTCAGAATGACCTGAAAGAGCCTTCTGGATTGTGGTGCTAATTAGAAAGCTCCATTTTCTCAACACACTTCCCTCCTGCCTCTGCCCCTTCCTATCACATACCTGCCCAGCCCAACATCTGGAGAGTGTCACCAGCACTTGGTGCTAAAGTTCAAGAACTTAAGGCCAGCCATTCAGGAGAGCAGTTTCAGAAGCAAAAGAGTGAGAAATAAACAGGCCATCGGCTGGAGAACCAACTTGCTATGCACCGAGGCAGCCGAACAAGCTGCCTGCCCAGGGGCCAGGCTGTCCTTACCCTGCCGCCCTTCTCTCCGTTGGCGCCAGGAAATCCAGGGAATCCAATAGAGCCCTGAAAGAGAGTTTAAGGAGGAGGCATAAGAGCTGGGCCAGGAATGAGTCATGCTGCATGGGCCGCCTGGGGGACCACCTGCATGCCAGTGCACAGCCTCTGCCCCAGACTCCACCTGGCCACCCACCCAACCACCCACCTACCTGTCTACCTACCTTCTCACCTATCCACCTACTCATCCATCTACCTGTCTACCCACCCACCCACTCATCTGCCTGTCTACCCACCTACCCATTCATCCATCTACATGTCTACCCACCCACCCACCCATGCATCTATCTGCCTGTCTACCCACCCACCCACTCATCCATGTGCCTGTCTACCTATCCTCCCATGCCTCCATTCATCCACCTGTCTATCCACCCATCCACCATCCACCTGTCTACTCATCTGCCCACCCATCCATCCACCTGTTTACCCATCTGCGCACCTACCCATTCATCCACCTGTTTACCCATTGGCCCACCTGTCTATCCATCTATCTGTCTTTCCATCTATCTGTCTACCTACCCACCCACCTACCCATTCATCCATCTGCCTACCTATCCACCCACCCCTCCATTCACCCAACTGTCTACCCACCTGCCCACCCATCCATTCACCCACCTATCCACCCACTGGCCTACCTATGTATACATCTACCTGCCTACCTACCCACCTAACCATTCATCCATTTGCCTGTCTACCTATCCACCTACCCCTCCATTCATCCACCTGTCTACTTACCTGCCCACCCATCCATTCATCCACCTCTTTGCCCAGCAGCCCACCTATGTGTCTATCCATGTGTCTACCTACCTACCTACCCATTCATCGATTTGCCTACCTATAAACCCACCCCTCCACTCATCCACCTGTCTACTTACCTGCCCACTCATCCATCCATCTACGTATCTACCCACCTGCCCACCCATCCATTCATCCACCTCTCTTCCCACCAACCCACCTATCTGTCTATCCATCTACCTACACACCACACCCACACACCTACCCATTCATCCATCTGCCTACCTATCCACACCCCTCCACTCACCCACCCACCTATCCCTCTATCCATCCTCTCTACTCAATCAATATTTCCTAAGCATTTCACAGGCTTCAGCTCTAGAAAGCCAAATGGAGTTTCATCATGCTCCCTCCCCTGCCACCGTCCCCCACGCGCCCGTGTCCATAGGAGGGTGGCTGGTGTTTGGGAGAAAGGGACACACACTGCTGAGCTGAACTGAGGTGAGACATGAACATTGCACTGTGACATTGTATTTTCTGTGCCTCGTGCACGTTGTGTTGGCGTCCCACAATCCCTTTAAATAAAGCACAGCAGCTTGCAGAGTTGGGAATGAATGCAAATTTATGCACTGACTGTAGCACCTACCAGCTCTTTAATTCTAGAAGTCTGCAAGGTGCACACAGACCAGAGATGGATTTAGGGACTCTGACCTGGTGAATATCCAAACACCCACACAGGAAGCAGCACCGCAGTGAGGTCGCTCAGCTGCCCACAGCGTTGGCGCTGGCCACTGTCTTTGGGAGGTCTCTATTTGGCTTAAAATCCTGTCCTGAACGCACACTTGTATCCATGAAGAGCTCACACATGTCCAAACCTTGTATTTCTCACACGGGACTGAGTTCAGCCAAGCCACTCATACGCCCACCTGCCAATCTAGGCAGGGGGCAGGACCCAGGAAACCTCAGTGCAGGTGACACAGAGCTCAGTTCAGAAACCGGGTCACTGCGCTAATGGCTACTTCTAGTCTCTGCCCAGGACACACGTACCATTCCTTTCCAAAAAGTTGCCTGGACTTGATTTAGACCACCCATCTCTCCCAAACTTCTCTTCTCTCCATCCCCAGAGGGATGTATATTAAAAGAGAGGAAAAGTGCCCATCAGCCCCTTTGACCACATTCAGTGACGATGCTGCGGTCAGCAGCTACATCACACCCACGTTCAACGAGCCACTGTTAGATCCTAAATGAAATTCCTGTTTCACAGCAAGCTACCTCTCCTGCATATGGAGTGTGCATCTACACACACACAGCAGGGGGCTTCGCATTCCACAGGAAGGACAGATAGGAGCATTTCCTTAATGAGAATGGCAATAACTGGAGGGCAGCCCTAGCCCACCACGCCCGTCCTTCTGTTAGCAAGACTGCTCTAGTGAGACCGAAAAGGTGCTGAGGCTAAAAGGAGGTGCCTCGGGCAGAGGCAGATCTGAGAAAGACGGGACCCCGCTTCGGCTGTTAATTATGTCTCCAGTGCAGGCAGCTGGTTATTCTTTAAGGAAGAACCATGAATAATAAAATGTGAGATTTGAAAAAAAAAAATAACGTTTTCAATGATTTCCAAAGCCTCAAGGAGCCGTTTCACTTAAACCTGAACATGATTTCACATAAGAAAGGTTTCCTTTTTCTTTTATACTCCATTATGAGCAAATAGCCTTCAAATCGCCAGTGAGGTGGAG
This sequence comes from Pongo pygmaeus, assembly GCF_028885625.2. Lineage (NCBI taxonomy): Eukaryota > Metazoa > Chordata > Mammalia > Primates > Hominidae > Pongo > Pongo pygmaeus. The sequence goes on along the minus strand of NC_072386.2, from coordinate 125,504,879 downwards.
CTGAAAGGCGACCATCCCACGGATTCTGGGTATGGACAACCCGGGGGACAAGGGCCACCAGCCAAGCAACAGGTGCAGAAGACTGCAGGGGACTCCAGGAGGACCCCAGAAGGACCCCAGGTGCCTGTGCCGCCTGGGGCAGAAGACTCATCGCCCAAGAGCCTCCTTTCAACTCGGCAAATTAATGCAGAAGGCAGTGAACACGGTGGAGGCTGAGAGCCACAGTGTCACACACGCCCCCAAGGACGGGGAGTGGATGAACCTGTGCAGGGTGGAGACGGCCAGTGGAGCATCCCTCCACCTGTCCTGGGACACCTAACATGGCCGGATGCAAGGTGAGGAGGCCTGGCGGTACAACCCTCCGCCTGCGCCGGGAAACCTAACACAGCCGGAAGTTACAGGCGGAACATCCCTCCGCCCGCGCCGGGACACGTAACACGGCTGGAAGTTATCGGTGGAACGTCCCTCTGCCTGCGCCGAAACATCCCTCCGCCTGCGCCGGGAAACCTAACACAGCCGGAAGTTACAGGCGGAACATCCCTCCGCCCGCGCCGGGACACGTAACACGGCTGGAAGTTATCGGTGGAACGTCCCTCTGCCTGCGCCGAAACATCCCTCTGCCTGCGCCGGGAAACCTAACACAGCCGGAAGTTACAGGCGGAACATCCCTCCGCCCGCGCCGGGACACGTAACACGGCCGGAAGTTATCGGCGGAACGTCCCTCTGCCTGCGCCGAAACATCCCTCCGCCTGCGCCGGGACACGTAACACGGCCGGATGCAGGGTGGGGAGACCTGGTGGAACATCCCTCCGCCTGTCTCGGGACACCTAACACGGCCAGAAGTTACCTTTGGTCCTTGTCTTCCTGGATACCCTGGTAACCCTGGGACTCCGAGTTTTCCCTGGGGGAAGAAAGAGTTGCATTAATGGCCAGCACGGTATTGCTCCATCCGTTTCCCTGGAGCAGGGAGAAAGGACATGCATTCTGGCAGGGGCCTGGAGGAGCGTGTGGTTTCCAGAGGCCGGGGCACACGTCATCATGCAGAAGCCCTGCCTGCCCTGGGTGGAGGGTGACTGCCAGCACCCATGAAATCCAGCGGGTACCCGATGGTCCCTGCACTGAGGGAGAAGCGAAGGCCCCTGGAAGAGAGGTCGTGCCACTGTGGAGCAAAGCGATTAGAGGCAAATGCCCCAGCTCAGCGTGTTCATCCCGAGGCACCTCTGAGCCCTTTTGTATGGGTCCACGTAGCAGGATGGGGCGGGAAGTCTGGACCACTGCATGCACCATTCCTGCCTGAGCCCAGGGTGGAAACAGGGTGGAGCCAGGGTGTGTGGCTGGCCCGGGAGCCTCCCGCAGCTGGAAACTGCAGGCCTATGGATGGCTTCGTGCCCAGAGCCTGCTCCGAGGACCCCGGCCTTCCTTCCTGGCGGGCTGCCACACCTTCAGGCCATAGTGGGGACACCGTTATTACCCAGCTGTGGAGGCGGGAATGTGACAAGGACAGGGGTCCTGGAATGTTGGGGCTCAGAACGCAGGCTTTGTAGCCACCGGGAGGAAGGAGCCCTCCAAGGCGATGGTGGAGGGCTGGGAAGGGGCGAACCCGGGACAAGGAAGGGGTCATCATTCAACCAACAGCTTCACAGGAGCAGCAGCGAGAGCCCAGGGTGGAGACAGGAGCCTGCCCAGGAATCACCCCGACCCCATGCCTAGGGCAGCCACAGCCAACGGGAGCCTGAGGCCATGGGGAACGGCCTGTCAGATCCCTCCCAAGAAAGTGGCTGAACGTCCCACATCACAAACCTTCTCCCCAGGGGGCCCCAGAGGACCGGGATCACCATTGGGACCTCCGCGACCCTTTGGGCCTTCAGGGCCATCTTCTCCCCTGGGACCGGGTGGGCCGATCTCCCCCTGCAAGCCAGAAAAGAGGTGAGAAGACCCCCACACACAAACACACACTATTCTCCACCACCATTCTGAGAGCAAGGAGCAAGGGAACGGGTCACAGGCAGCCTGTGGTCAGAGCTGCTCCACCAGCTCGGCCTCAGTCAGACCGCGGAGCTGCTCCTGGAGCCACTGACAAAACGAGCGCATTGTGCCGCGAATTCCTGGGCTCTGCGGAAGCTGGTCTCTGCACCGAGGTTGCCTGCTATTTATTTTCTCAAGGCTGCACGCTCCTACTTCCCAATTACCTTCTCTAAATTGAGTGCCTCTTGGCTAAAATAACTTTGGTTAACAATAGTAGCTCTGAATTGCTGTTTCTCCAAATAGAGCAGGACTGGGAGCTGCTGCTGCTTCTGAAACCCCAGGAGGTATGGAAGTGGACCCCAGCCCCGGATGGGGCAGTTACCTGGGCATAACGAGCACACGGGAGAGCCCCAGGAGGCATCCCAGGAACAGACGGGCTTAAATTCCGCCTCGTCCAACTTCCTCAAGTTACAGATTGGGAGCTCGGGGCTCAGACAGGGGAGAGGGCTCTGGAGGCTGCCCAGGCAATGGTAGCGCCACGGCAGCGTCTCTAAATGCCCTTCCTGGCACCCTTTGTCCAGCAATGGACGGATCCTCCTCTGATCATTTGTCTCTAAGAGCAGCTGTAAAGCAGTGGTGCAAGCCCACAACAGAAATGTGTATTGCTCAGACAGAGAAAAATTAATAACTCTCTAATTCTGAGGCTGTAATCTGTCATCAGGTCAGGAACTCTCTGTCCCTAAGCGGCGTTCCTCTCATTCAACAAAATAATCCTGCACACATTTACAGAGCACTGAGAAGGTGCAAAGCGCCAGGCTGTGCTCTCTGAAGAGGTCCGGATATGGGGTCCTGTTCCCTGGGCTCAGGATGGGTCCCACCCCTGTCCCATGGCAACAAGAGCTCCACTCTCGGAGCCCTGGCACAGGAACGTGTGTCATCTCTTCTGAAGCTGCACCCTCGTCATGTGGACGCCACATGTGTGAACAGAGGCATCAGAAAGGAGGAGAAAAGGACTTTCACCATCAAACCGAGAGGTCGCTGGGATGTGGGGATTCAGGAGCCTTCCACTAGGAAACAAGTTCTAGAATGGGTGCCTTTAGCAGCAACTTAACTGGGACAACATTGCGAAACAGATCCCCCCCTTCCTCCCCCTTCCTTCCCACAGAGGTGCAGATTGCCTCTGCCTTTTGCCTGCCAGGTTGGGACGAAGTGCCAAGTGTGTGGGGCTTTCCTGTTCTGGAAAGCCACCTGCGAGCCGGCACTGCAGGGGGACGACTGCGGCAGCTGGGTGACAGCCCTGCTGCAGCCGACAGATGTCCGTCCCGGTGCGTGCACAGCTGTCACCACGGCTGTGCCCACCGGAGGCCGAGGCATCTCGGTTCCTTCTGCCGGGCTTCTGCTCACTGAGAGGTTACTGGGGAAACCTCCAAGAGTTTTTTGGCCGCCCTGGCTTCTCTAAGAGCTCCCTACCCTTCCTTCGTGCCCTTTGCGTCACCTTTTCTTTAATTACGGGAATGCGCAGCCCGTCGCTTTCTGTGGTTGCCGGCAAGCCCCAGTCCCTCCCAGCACCCACCAGCTTTCTCTGGAGCTGAGCTAAATTATTCATTTAAAAACAAGCCAGGTTGCTGCGGCTTCTCCTGAGCCAAAATCACAGACCACAGGACTGTGTGGGAGTCCCAGGGTCCCTGAAGAACTGTCTGGGGACCAGGACGCTCCCCAGGCTCACAGAGATCCTAGACCCACGTCGCGTGCTGCCCTGTGGGCGCCGGCCCTGTGGCCTGGGCAGCAGCTGCGCTCCTTCGGTAGGCTGGGTCATTTCCATAGCTGCTCTCCTTTCTCTTCCCAGGCACGGCTTATCACTCTTGAGTCAGGTGAATAACTGCAGTCCACAGGTGCAGCCAGAAGTGAACCCAGCCCCATTGACCCCGTGTGGGACACTGGGTGGAGGAGCTGGCGACCACAGGTTATTCCCAGTCCCCAAGGGGCAAACTGAGGAGGAGGAGGTGAAGAGGAGCTGGAGAGAGTCGGGCCCTGGGCTCCAGGCCACTGTCCCCTTCCCACCAGGAATCTCTACAGACAGTTACCTCCATTCTGAGAAGCTGCCCCTGTGGCGGCAAACATCCCCACCCCCTCCCACACGGCCAAGCCCACCCAGCCTTTCCCCAGCCCAAATCCCAAACCTGAGATGCTCACCCGATCACCCTTGATGCCCATGTCTCCTTTAAACCCAGGAAAGCCATCTTCACCCTGAATATGGGACAAGAGAGTGCCTTAGTCTAGGCAAGAGGACCCGCCTCCCTGGCGGTCCCTTCCCCGCTCCAAACAACCACACTCAGCACCAGGTCCCCCACCCTTTGGGGGGCAGCACATGCCCTGCACAGAGTGGGCTTGGGGCCCATCCCTCGAGAATGGCATTCCCGTGAGCGCTGCGTTCCCAGCTGTAACGTTCTGAAGCTGGAGAGAGCTGCGTCTCTGCTTCTTGGGCAGGCCCAGTTTGAATCTGAATGTTCTGCATGGTGAGGCCTCAGCAAGCCCAGGCCCCTGAGCTCCCAGCATCATTTCTCAGTGCACTTTGTGGCGTCCCATCAGCACTGAAGCACTGAAGTGACGGGTAAAGGGGGTGACAATTGAGGACGGGGAGCTGGATGAAAATGCCCCTGCAAAGAATCCCTAACGCCTGCTCTTGCCGGCACTGCAGTAACAGGCAGTGCTTTCTGGAGGGTAGGGGTGTTGCTGGGGGCGGCTGGGGGAAGTCGGCGGCCCGCACACCCGGGGGTTACTGGTGAACCTGGGACCCAAGTGAGGCTGCCGCAGGTCAGCGCCCCCTGCTGTCCGTTCTTGTCCCCGGTCTAGACGTTCCCCATGCCGGAAACCACAGGGCAAAAGCCCTCAGATCCTTCTGCAGAGGGCACGGGTGGCTCCCAGAGACAGGGCCCTTGGCTGGGCTTTTTCTCTCATTATTCAGGGGCTACATCGTGATCCAAAAAGAGTGAAAGGATAGGATCTGGGGACTCAGCCGGTCGTAAACATTCAAGGCCCGGCTGGGGGCACACGCAAGGGAGGCAGCTTTCTGTGCAGTGAGAATCCAGCCCTCTCCAGCCAGCGTCAGCTCCCAGGGCTCCCAGGGCCCCGAGGACCTCAAGGCCCTTGTTCAGTGTTCACATAGTGCTAGAAGCTTAGCAGCGGCCACAAATAATGCAGAAGTCCACAAAGACGGCCCCTTGACACTGCCCCCCTCCTTCCCCAGACCATCTTGGGCTGCCTGCGTGGCCCTCGGGAACAGTGCGGGAGCTCTCCTGGCAAGAAGGCGTCCCCTGCACAGCCCAATCAGTATCATCTCAGGTAGCCCTGTCTCTGGCTAGGGACAAATGTGACCAGATCAAGTGGCAAAGCTGGACTCTTTGAAGCCACGTTGGAAAGGATGAAAGGTCCTCAGGTGAGGGAGCCTCCCGGGGACCAACGGGATGGAATTCTGGGATGGGGACCCTGTGTTCGTAAGGCCCTCGTGTTCTGAAGCCCCGACGGGCTCCATGTAGAAAGCAGTGCTCTTGGAGAGGCCAAACTGCTCAGCTTTCCCGGACGTGGACTTAGGGTTCCGCTGAGCGGGTGCCCTCGGGAAGGAGCCGAGATGGCACAGGCTCAGGCCTCTTGGCTGGCCCTCCCACAAGGGCAGACACTAAGAACAGAAACCAGTGACAAGCACGCTCAGCAAACACCATGGAACAAGGGCGTTCCTGCTGCCGCATCATTTCTGATTCAGTTGTGTCCACTCAACGCGTCCCCTCGGGAATGGCTTTAAGGCCGGCAGATTTCACAAGAAAGGATCCAAGCGACATCTTCAACAGGTGGCAAGTAAGGCGTCTCGGCACCATCCCAGCAGCAGACGCCAGCACCCGCACCCCAGCCCTGCAGGCCACCGTGGCCAGGGGAGAGCCCAGGGTCAGCCCCGCAAAGGGGCCCAACGTGCCTTATGGAAAGCAAGTATTGCCTGGCTACACGGCATGGCAGGGCGAACCCACAACAGAGCGTGAGGCCGCGGTGGGGAGGGCGGCACGGTGAGGCCACCCCTGAGGCCTAAATCTGTGTCATAACTGGGTCTTGGATTTGGCTCTGAGCTTCCTTCCACCAGAGTAAGAAGAGAAAGGTGACCGGCCACGCAGCTCCATGTGGCTCAGGCTGTCACCGCTGCAGGCTGCACCCAACCTTCTGACTCTGGCAGGCAGGCATGGGGGTGTAGTTTAGCTTTGTCTTCACCACAATGATCTGCTTAGGCCTGACCTGCCCCCACGGACCATGGCCAATGGCACTGCCTCTCTCCCTGCCTGCCTGGCTGTGCTGCACACTGTGAGTTTCTGCAGCTTGGGCTGCCCAGGGATGAACATCTAACAACTAAATGGACCCTCGTGCCAGCGGCCATGCAAGGCGGCCCACCTGGGAGTGGGGAGGGTGACAGGTGTCCACTGGCCCCTGCAGGCATGTGGGGGGCTGTGTGTTGTCTCTGGGGCCAAAGCCTTCTCCTTGTGCAGAGGCACAAACCCTGGACCCACTCAGGAGATGTGCCCCAGGGGACTTGAGGGCCTATCCTCCTCAACTTACTGTTCTTCCGTCTGCAAACAGAGACACTTTCCACAGAGTGGCATCCATTCCCCTCAGTACTCAGAGGCGACATCCACCTCAGCTGGTTTCATGGAAGAAGCATTGTGGGAGGGCCCCGCTGGCTGGAATTCGGCTCCGGACTAAGCAGGGGGCCCCACGGCTGCAAGGACAGACTTACCTTCTCACCCTTTGTGCCCTTCAGACCACGGATCCCATCGGCCCCCTGTGCGGGTGGGAAAAGAAAAAGGAGTGAATGGTTACAAGTCTCAGCCTCTCTAGAGCTGTTGCAGGCGTGTCAAGACAGGCTGAGCTCGCTGAAGCTGACAGATGAGGCCAGCGCCCTGCCCTCAACACACTTCCTCCCACGTGTCCCCCTGTGGCCTCGGGAGGCCCAGCGTGTCCACAATTCCTGGGCTGACTCCACTGACTCCTATTCTTTATGCAAAGACCCAAGCCCATCCCTGGCCTTCCAGCCCAAGCTCTGGATCTGCCCTTCCCAAGGGCCCACATCCCACAGCCAACACACCCCTCCTGCTTCCCATTATAGCATCATCTTCTAGAAACACCCCCACCTTTCAGAGGTTTGGAGAGGAAGCAGGAAGTGAAGTCTAAGGCAGACTTGATTAGGTCCCAGCTCCCCCTCCATGGCCTCTGACAATGCCCCAGACTCCTGCGTGCCTCAGTTTCCTCATTTGGGAAGTGGAGAGGACGACAACCCTTACCTCATTACCACTGTTGGGAGGGAAATGCCTGCTAAGCTCTCAGAACAGCACCTAGCACCCAGCACATAGCAGGTTTCAATAAACAGAAGCCCAGTGCCATGTATTTCAACTCTGTGTTATAAAGAGATGATACTGTGATATTACTAATGAATGATGATAACATTTATTGCAGTTGTCATGAGTTCAGGACACACCATCCCACCTCCCTGCTGAACAGGAGTTTCTGGGACGGGGCCCAGGACTATTTCTCTGACACTCTCACTGTGCCAAGCGCCTGGGACAGTGGAGGTAAATCTGTGGGGTGGAATTACACAGCCACACCCTTGCTATTAATGTCTTTGACTTCAGCCCTCCCAGCAGGGTGACTTTTAGCTAGAGAGACTACCTTGGGCTACCTCAGGCCACCTGCCCATGGGACGTGAGAGAGAGAGAGAGAAGCCACACTGCCCCCGGCACCGGGATTCCAGGCTGAGACTGAAGCCAGGGCCACAGAGCACTGGAGGACGCAGGGGCTGCCGGCTGCCCTCTGGTGGCCAGAACTTCCCACATACTTGGCAGTTCTGGCCTTTCCCCAGGTCCTGGAGAGGGAGGGGCTCTGGGAAGAGATGGAGACACAGAGGTGCTCCTTTCTGCAGAGGTGGCTGGGCTTGGGCTGCGTGCCCTGGCCCTGCCGAGGAGCTGCAGATGTAACTGCAGAAACGCCTTCCACTCCAATGCCAGCTGTGAGGCACTTCCAGCCACGCACACAGGGCAGCGGCGTGGTTGCCCTGAACCATAATCACTGGAGGATTTGGAGCACGGGGGACAAGCAAGAGCTCTGTCACTACGCCTGCATGCACCATTGCTGAAGTCATGTCTGCTTCACACCTGGCCGCCACCACTAGTGGAGAGGCCTGGGACACCTCCCTCCACACCCAGCACAGGGCGGAGGCAGCCGGGAGGGCAAGGTGGGCTCGGAGCAGCTCTGGTTCGCCGGGCCTGGCACTTGGCACACTAATGTGGGCCAGCATGGAGTGCCTTGGGGGGACAGGGTACAGCTCAGAAACAGCACTGGCCCAAGCAGGGAGGCCAACTCCAAACAAGCCTCTCCCACGCTAGTCTCTGCCCCAGCCTGAGATGGGACATGGACCTCAAGATGGAGAGGAAGCACCGGACAAACACGGCGTGCGTATTCCAGGGCTGAGTGGGAACGGCCAGCCAAGCCGCGAAGAGGCTCAGAACAGCCTGCTGCAGGCCGCTGCCCCCACTGAGCACAGCACGCGCTTGGCAGCACCTGTGGGCCCGGGCAGCCCAGGAAGGTGAGAAGTGACTCAGCTGGGCCAGCTGCTGAGAGGCGAGTGGTTTCTAAGCACTTGGTGGTGTTTTTTTTTCCTAGCAGACGCCTTCTTCCAAAGCAATCCTGGCTGGAAGCCCCCAGAGTTTTGAAAAGAGAACAGGTAGGGCCATGCTGGCTGACACGGAGCTGGGGGCCCCAGAAAACCACCTGCCGTCTCACCACGGCGCGGCATTGCCTCAGAGACAATAGCCCCAGAACCCCACCGTGAAAGGCTTTTTAGGAGATGAGCTACTTTCTTTTCTTAGGGCAGTTTTGAGTCCTCACCATACTTGCAAAATAGAAGAGCAATTTTAGATTCTGCTTATTTCCTCTGAAGCGCGCAGGAAAATCGCAGGTGTGGCTGAGAATACAATCAGGGTTGAGCCTGCTCAGCAGCATCTGATCCTAAATGCAAGGCGATGTCCAGCTGCCCCTCCCTGCCTTGAGTCCTGGGGGACTGGGTTTGTGTGGCTGGCATTATTTTCCAGGAGCACTAAACTCCCTGGCACAGCACCCAGGGGGCATTGGCAACAGCTCTCCTCCCTCTTGCTGGGCAGGCTGGGGGACACTGCTGCTCCCCCTGAGCTGCCCACGCCCTGCTGAGAGCAGGCAGGTAGGACCACAGCCTCCTGAGACCCCTCCCAGTCCTACAGTTCTACCGTTTCAGGATCCCCATCGGAGGAATGGGACCAACTAGACAGAACCAGCTGCAGCCTCCTGAGACCCCTCCCAGTCCTACAGTTCTACCGTTTCAGGATCCCCATTGGAGGAATGGGACCAACTAGACAGAACCAGCACTTCCCAGGGTTTCTTGGCCACGGGGCTGTTGACACTGGGGCTGCTGTGTCCGTGGCGGGGTGAGCAGCACCTCCCATTAGAGGGCACTCCCAGTCATGCAGGAAGTGGCCCTGGCTGGGAAGGGCTGGACTGGAGCATCCGTGACTCAGCCGGCCAGCCACCCCGGGATGGAACACTCAGGAGCTGCAGCACGGCTGGGGTCAGATGTGTGCACAGCCCAGAGAGGGACAGGCTTTCGCCCAAGGCCTGGATGTGAACTCATATTTGGGGCCTCCTGGCAATCCCCTAGCAGCTGGGGGCTAAACGAGGGGTGGATTTGACTCTGCTGACAGTCAAACTTAAACAGCTGCCCCTTCAGAAGTGCAAGGCAGAGGGAAGCCTGGGGGTGGGCCAAAGGTCAGTGAACTCAAAGGAACACAAAGGGAGCCTGCTGTGGCCTGAATGTCTGTGTCCACCAAAAACTCATATGGTGAACCCCAATACCCGAGGCAATGGAACTAGGAGGTGGGGCTGTGGGGAGGTGACTGACTGGGTCACAGGGTGGAGCCCCTGTGATTAGGATTAGTGCCTTTACCAGAGGCCCCAGGGTGCTCGTCCCCCCTCTTCTGCTATGTGAGGACACAGTGAGAGGGGACCATCAGGGAACTAGACAGCAGCCCTCCACAGACACTGAATCTGCTGGTGCTGTGATCTTGGAATTCCCAGCTTCCAGGACTGTGAGAAATAATTTCCTGTTGTTTACAAGCCACCCATTTTAGGGTCTTTTTGTTATAGCAGCCCCAGTGGACTAAGAACCTTTTCCTGGGAAGAAGGTAGGGCTTTGGTGGAAAATAACGGGCCCCCTCTCACCAAGGACTATTCACCTCAAATGGCGGCAGCTTGGCCCACGCAATCCCACGCCCTGCCACCATCACTGCCACCCGGGCCAAACTCGTGAGGCGCCGACACCACTCACATTTCCAAATGCACAGGAGTATAAGAAACTTTTTCCCCGATGAAAATTATTTTAAACCTCGGTTTTCCTTCCACCCTCTGCTTCCAAGTCTAACTGGATTGCTCATGTCATGAATGAATTTTAATCAGATAGACAAGATAAGAGCATTCTCCATAAACATTTTAAAGCAAACACCTTTTTAGCTCACAGAAGCAGCGTTATGCAATTAGCCATGTATGGGAGTTGGCAGAGGCTTCTGCTATGCGACAGGAATTTGTAAAATAAACATGCTATAGAACTCACATAATCAGCATTTCTGCTAAATTATCACCCTTATAAAATTCGCTAGGCATTTTGCTGGTAGAAGCTGGCTTTAGGGAAAAACCTGACTCGCCTAAGGCTCCCAACCGTTGGGAGGTCTCTCTTCAGTACCTCGTGAACTTGGAACGTCCTCATTCCTGGGAAATGGAAGTCGGGGCCTCCCGGGGACAAGGGTGGGGCACTTGATTTGGAACCTGGTTTGATTTCTGACAGCAGCCTCGATTTTAGTGTAATTTGGGGCATGTCACTGAAAACTGATGTCTTGGGCTCTCAGAGCAGGTGAGGGGGTGACCAGCCAGAGTCAGGAGGGTTGATTCGGAGCAGGTGACAGTTTCCAGTCGGCCTCCATGCTCCAGGGCGGCCACACACTTGTGATGTGCAACAATGCTTGAAAAGCATAAAGCCCTTCGGACCAGGGAGGTGAGGGGCAGGGGAGCTGGTGAGTCGTTTCTACAAATCCCTCAAGCTTGACTAGTTGCTATATATACACACATATTCCTTCACATCCAGTTAAAAGCATCTTGAAGGAAAGAATCATCATGAGCCTTTAAGATACCGCAAGTCCCCATTCTCAGAGGAAGAAGAGAGCTGGTCCACATGCACCTAGGGGTATGTCTGTCTACACAGAACGTGCCGTGTCCAGAGAGCAGCACAACTCAAGATTGCATCACCCAGCTCAGAGCAAACACAGTTAGCTGGGCTGTGACAGAGGGGACCTGTGTCTGGGATATTGCTCTGGAGCTGTGCGCCCCACGTAATGAGGTTGTCAGAGCCCATCATGGCAGAAACACGATTGATTGTGAATAAATGGACAGCTCCCATGAACTCTGCCTTGCGATGGCGCTGGCCCGCCCAGATGCTATCAGTGGAGACGGACTCTGTTTCTCACTCGGAATGTGCAAATGGCTGGGAAGAAATGTTTCCGAGCTTCCCCAGGAAAGAGGCCAGGGTCTTGGCCTCAGCCGGGATCTGCTGTCTGCGAGGAGAGTGGCAGAAGCCTGACAAATGGCAATAATAAAAGAGGCAAGAAGCAAAAGGACGTCTCCCGTCCTGACAGATGGCCGCCAACGCGCCTCTGGCTTCGTCACCACAGACTGCAGACTGTCCCGCGCTCCATGTCAGCCCTCCTGACTCCGGCTGGTCACACCCTCACCTGCTCAGGCCCGCTGTCCTGAGACCTAGCATCCACACAAGTGACTGGGAAGACTGTGCTACTCCAGACTGAATAGCAGGGACATTAAACCACAGAGAATTCCCTAAAACCAGCCACGCCAAGGCCCACAGTCCCAACCCTGACCTCCAGGACGACCTGGAGTGGCGTGAGTCTCTCTCACCTTGACTCCTCGAGGACCTGGGTAGCCGATCGGACCCTGGGGGCCAGGTGGACCCTAAAACCAAAGAGAAAAAGACCGTTAGCCCCATGCCAGTGTGGAGGTGCCTGGGGAACATCAGGAAACTCCAGAGTTCGGCATACCCCTCCTGCTGAGAGCAGGGCGAACATCCCGGGTCAGAGCCTCCAGAGAGGCCCCCCGTGGGAGACTCGCACAGGTGTCCACAGCCTGCACTGACAGTGGAGGTGTGGCTATGTCTCATGCTGAGCGGGACACAGAGGTGAAGCAAATGCTGGCCCCACCCCGGCAGTCAGGGAAATAAGGGATAGGCTGGGGGAACAGTGAGACAGTGAAAGGCCAGCGTTGGAGCTCTGCAAGGAGCGTTGTCCCTAAAGAAATGCATTGCCAGCCTAAGGGCCTTGGAATAAATCAGGAGAGCTTCTGGCTGGGAGAAGGGGCAAGGCTGCTAGACAGGGAAGAGACATCCTCCAGCAGCCAAGGGCCTCGCTGATGCTCATCTAGAGCTCATGGGGATGGGCATCCAGCCCCGCCTGCCCCCAGCCCAAGACTCCGGCACCATCTCCCTCCCAGCCCCCTTTCCACATGGTGTCACGGCAGCAGCTGGAGCTCCCAGACAGGATGGGCTTTGTGGCCTCCTCTGCAAGGCTGCAGCTCTGAGGCCTGGGCCTGGTCTGCCTTGCTCCCTGCTGTATCCCATCACTAACAGGATGCCTGGCACATAGAGGAACTCAGGAAGTCCCAGGGAGTAAGTGAATGCCTCTCGTTCCAGTTGAAAAGCCATCTCTCAGAACAGTGGGCCTGTGCTGTGGGCTCCAAGTGCCAACCACCCGTCAGCACCAGTTCTGGGTGCTGTGTGAGCTCTGGTGGCCCCAGGTGCTGCCTCCACCTCTGATGATAAAAGGCTGTGCCCAGGGAGGAGGGCTGGTAAACTCCCCACTGGAGGCAGCGGGAACTGGGTCTCCCACGGTGAACAGAAGCCAAGGGCCGAGGAGAGGGTTCACCCCAGTGGCTGCTGTGACTTTCAGGAGAGGGAGCGGGGCAGAAGTGGCGAATCTCAGACCGCTCTGGGTCTCAGAGGCAGCACGTTGGAGAAGTGCCACTGCCCAGCAGGCCTGGCACGAAATGGAACTCCCTGTGAGGACTGGCGCTAGCTCTGCTGCCCTGGAGGGTCAGTCCTGGCCTACCACACCCTTGGCAAGGGGAGCTGGGACCAAGCCCCAGACCCCATCTTGCCTGCACAGGCCCTGCTTCAAGAGATAAATGTTAGTCAGGCCCGATCCCAGAGCCTGTGACAACTGGGGCTTCTGCAACCCTGGAGCAGGTGGGCCTCTGCCCTTAGCCCCGGGCTCCCGATGACCATGAGCTCGGTGTGCGGTTTCAACACACAAGAAGAGCAGTCTTGGGGTGAACGAACATTGGCGCACACCAGGACAGCAACAGCAGTCCCCGCTGGCTACTCCTCCCGTCTGGAGGCTCTTCCCACAGAGGCACTTGCAGCCCAGCAGCTTTGTCATGAATCGCAGTGGAGAGAAGGCGCTGGTGGACGCACTGCATGGGACCCTCACAGGCCCAGCAGGCCCCGCAGGAAGAACCACGAGCTGCTCACAGTGCCGGACACAGGCATCCATAGAAAGACTCCATCCCTGGTGCCAGCATGACCTGGTAGGTCTGTCCCCATTCATAATGGCATCTCCCCAAAACTCAAATGCCACCCAGCTAGTGCAGAGTCACAGCCAGGGTTGAACACTGAGATGCTGCCCTGCTGCCCACACCCCATCTGGTCATGGGCAGAAACTGGGGGTGGGGTGAGGGGCACTGACCCAGACAGGGGTGCCCCGCTTCTTGGGGAAAAGGCCTGTGTTCCCCCCAGGTTGGGTCCCTTGGCAGAGACACCTAAGGAAGGGCTGAGTGTCCCCGGCTCCTTCCTTTCCAAGCTGGGTATCCCTGAGCAGAGGCTGAGCCCAGAGCACCTGGACCCGCCTCGCCTGGATGCTGAAGGGTAGGAGGGCGTGGTGAGCACCCACCTGACCTCCTTTCTCTCCTGGAGGGCCTTCTTTGCCAGGGTGTCCCTGTCACAAAAGAAGAAGCATTGATTAGTCAGTGCCACTCCAGAAAGCAGCCTCCCTCACTTCCCCACCCTGCGTAGCATCCATGATCATGGAGCCCATTTCCCTCCCTCCCCAGGAAAACTGAGAGCACCAGAAGTCGAAGGCAGCTGGCCAGGCAGCCAAGCACAGCCCAGCCTCCCTGAGCGGCCAGGCCCTGAACCTCGGCTGCTCCATCTGCCAAATGGGAACAATAAGCCTGACCCTGGCCCAACCCCGGCCACGGCCAGAGACTTGGGGGGAGTGTGCAGCAACCCCCAAGTGCACAGGTGACCTGCACGGTGGCTCCTGACCTGGCCAGAGCCAGCCCCGCCCTCCAGTGCGGGTCCACAGACCAGCGACCCACGAGTGGGGACGGGGCCAACAAGGGCCTCTTCCCCAGGTCACCTGACAAGATGAATCTGCACAATAATGAGCTGGGACCAGGTTCCCGGCACCCTGCTTCCCGGACTAGCAATTGCTGAGCTGTCTGCAAACCTCGGAATCTCTGATTGTTGGGGAACCAAAAGCAAAGCAAGGTTGGTGCAGGGTCGGGGGCTAAGGCATGTTACTTGACTGAGGGGTCCCAGCACATCTGTGAGTCTTCAAACAGCTGCCTCATTTGAGACCCACACCCTTGGGTCTCCACCTGGCCTCGGGGATGGAGGGGAGCTGAGCGAAGGTGAGGACCTATGCCTCATGTGACAGATGCCCAGCCGAGGCCCTAGGAAGGACCTGTGTCTCCTGCCTGACTGGGCTTGTACTAATTCCATTCCTAGGAATGCAGGTTTCTCTGACTTTCCAACCCAGGCGGGTCACTTGGTTTAATGCCTGTGAGCTCAGGATCGGTGAGCCAAACGTCCAGGATAAAAGCAGAAAGATCATCAATGTTCACTGTGCGGAAATGCAGTTCCACCAACGAGGATTCCAGGAAAGAGGCTGGGCAGGGTGATGAGAAGGCTGGCAGGGCGGGTTCTACTCCTGGATACACTCAACCTGCTGTGTGAGCTTGGGCAGGTCACTCGCCCTCTCTGGGCCTCCTGCTTCCTCTGGTATAACACGAGAGGGTGGCAAGATGTTCTTCTACCTTGAGTGGCCTAACGTTGATCTGAGACTCTTTCTAGACACAGTAGCATTAAGAAGACCCAAGTCTTGTCGCCTCAATTACATGGTTTGTGTGTGACTTTTAAGTTTTTATTGGCTGTCCAGTTGGGTTTGTTGCCTTTGCAGACAGCCTGTCCTAGCAGACAGCCTGTCCTAGCAGACAGTGAGTGGGAGGGCGCAAAGTTCCCCTTGAGGGAGGCTTTGAGGAAGTCCAGGCACCTGCGGGACCCCACCCGCTGCTCCAGCTGGGAGGGGACATGCTTGGCCACCATGCCGCCTTCCGGGAACAAGGCTCATGGCGCCAGCACCTCTCAGTGGCCGGGCTGGACCCGAACAGAGCCAATGAGAGGGTGTCCTGGTCCAGAGTGGCCAAGAGGGGTTCTTTGTGGCCCTTTATTATAGTTTCTATCAGCCACAGACACCTTTCTGTGAAGGACCTGGTGGGTGGATCTGCAGGGGGGCCAAGAGCCCAGCTCTGGACCGGGCAGACCCAGCCCCGGCTGCTCGAGGAAGCCCCCAGGCCTCTCCACGTGGTCATTTCCTCAGTTCCAGGCTGGAGATAACAGCACACCTGCACGCAGCACCGCTGCGGAGACGCACAGAGCGTTCGCAAAGGGCTCAGGACTGCGCCCACCCAGGGAGCGCCAAGCAGAGTTAGCGGCTGGCATCCCAGCGGCCTCCATTCCCATCCAGGCCAAATTCCTTTAGGTATATTTTCAGTTACAGATAGAGAATGAGAGTAAGCAGTGGGGGGAAGCACAAAGCTCCCTTACTAAAAATGTTTGAACAGGAAAAGGCAGAAAGGAAACGTAACAAGATAACCGTGACTGATTTTCCTGCAAAGCCGGGCAGGGCCGCTTTCCCCTTTCTTTCTACTTGTGTGTGTTTCCCAATAGTCTATAATGAGCAGTGCTTCTGTAATGGGAAAATAACAAAGCTTACATTATTTGTATTTGATATTTTCTGATTTAAAAAGTAATGTATGTTCATTGTAGACAATTAGGCAACTGGAAGAGGAATTAAAATCCTTCATCACCGCACCGCTCGGAGTGGCTGTGGCTAATTGTATGATAGAATCATCTGTTGTCTCTGCATATATGCATGCGCCATTGGCATGGTAGATCTATTTTTAATTTAATATTACATTGTGAGCATTTTTCTCATGTCACAGAGTATTTGTCTAAATTCAATTCTTACTGGCTCTGTAATATTCCACTGAGCCATAATTCACTTAGCCATTTCCCCAGCGTGTGCTATCAGGAATTATTCAACAACATATTTCTAGGCACTGAGTCTGCTCTGAAGTGCCTCATACTTCTTGATGGATTTTAAGGCAATCTTCCTTTCTTTGAAACCAAAACCAAAACAAGAAAAAAAGAAAACTCTCTGTAGGGTTTACCCTTAATGTGCTGCCTTTGTAAAGGAGAATTTTTAAACATCTTTTCTTTCCTCCAGATTTTCGTGCAAGATGGCTGGGGCTGTCTTTGGGCCTACCCTTGGCTTCCTTTTGTTCGAAGCACCTTCATGTGAATGGGGTCCGCCTACGCTCACATTTTAAGGTTTAAATTCGGGCTGGGGAAGGGACATCTTAGAGGCCCTTCCTTCCCCCAAAGAATATAAAAGGAAACTGTAGGCTCTTTAGGGACCCCAATTCTTTGGAGGTTTCAACATGGGGAGGGGAATTCCAGGGAGAACAAGTTAGGTCAGCTGAGGGCCGAGAGAATGATCTTGTCAGGAAGGTGGGGTGCAGCCCCCTTCACACCCAGGCCCCCCTCCTCCCCGCAGAAGGAAAGAGGGGTACAGTCCACTTCACACCCAGGACGCCTCCTCCCAGCAGAAGAAAAGAGGGGTACAGCCCACTTCACACCCAGGCCCCCTTCCTCCCCGCAGAAGGAAAGAGGGGTACAGCCCACTTCATACCCAGGCCCCCCTCCTCCCCGCAGAAGGAAAGAGGGGTACAGCCCACTTCATACCCAGCTCCCCCTCCTCCCCGCAGAAGAAAAGTGGGGTACAGCCCACTTCACACCCAGGCCCCCCTCCTCCCCGCAGAAGGAAAGTGGGGTACAGCCCACTTCACACCCAGGCTCCCCTCCTCCCCGCAGAAGGAAAGTGGGGTACAGCCCACTTCACACCCAGGCCCCCCTCCTCCCCGCAGAAGGAAAGTGGGGTACAGCCCACTTCACACCCAGGCCCCCCTCCTCCCCGCAGAAGGAAAGTGGGGTACAGCCCACTTCACACCCAGGCCCCCCTCCTCCCCGCAGAAGGAAAGTGGGGTACAGCCCACTTCACACCCAGGCCCCCCTCCTCCCCGCAGAAGGAAAGTGGGGTACAGCCCACTTCACACCCAGGCCCCTCTCCTCCCCGCAGAAGGAAAGTGGGGTACAGCCCACTTCACACCCACGCCCCCTTCCTCCCCGCAGAAGGAAAGTGGGGTACAGCCCACTTCACACCTAGGCCCCCTTCCTCCCCGCAGAAGGAAAGTGGAAAGTGGGGTACAGCCCACTTCACACCCAGGCCCCCTTCCTCCCCGCAGAAGGAAAGTGGAAAGTGGGGTACAGCCCACTTCACACCCAGGTCCCCTTCCTCCCCGCAGAAGGAAAGTGGGGTACAGCCCACTTCACACCCAGGCCCCCCTCCTCCCCGCAGAAGGAAAGTGGGGTACAGCCCACTTCACACCCAGGCCCCTCTCCTCCCCGCAGAAGGAAAGTGGGGTACAGCCCACTTCACACCCAGGCCCCCCTCCTCCCCGCAGAAGGAAAGTGGGGTACAGCCCACTTCACACCCAGGCCCCCTTCCTCCCCGCAGAAGGAAAGTGGAAAGTGGGGTACAGCCCACTTCACACCCAGGTCCCCTTCCTCCCCGCAGAAGGAAAGTGGGGTGTGGCCCGCTTCACACCCAGGCCCCCTTCCTCCCCGCAGGGCTCTGGGCCCAGCTGCTCTCCGCACAGATTGCGGCCCATACTCCATGGACATCAGGGCCAACAGCACGGGAACTAAAAAAAAGGCGGGAAGGACACAGGTCCACCTGCTGTCAATGGCTGAATCAGGAGATGAGATCAAAGGTGGCTATAATTTTACTGTAATTTTATTTATTTTCCTAATTTTCTATAACGAGATGTGCTGTTTTGATCATTAGAAAGGGCAATGAAATATAAATGTAAATTAAAGGACACAAATAACACATTGGAAAAGATGAACCACTCAGTATGCAAACTCCCATGTGGCCAGGTGACCATAGGGCCCCACAGCTGCCCACGTGGGGATGAGAAGGCTCCACTCTGCTTGTTCTGACCAAGAAAGGGCAGTTTGTGATGTGGGAGTCACTGGGCCGACTGACTCAGCCTGAGGGATGCTGCGTGGTGAGCAGTCACCGATGATCGTCAACATATTTAACTTCCTTGTTTAGTTTTTAACAGTGTTATTAAAACCATAAAACACACTGCATCTTCAATAATTAATTCTGCTAATCTTGTTTGTGAAACAGACTCAGCATTAACCGAATAATCAAAACCAAAACCACAGGAGGCACTTACAGAGGGTGTGGGTGCAAATCAGCTCACACTCGTGTACACGCACGTGTGCACACACGCACGCATTCTGAGTGTGTTCTACTTCCTCACACCTCCCCCCTCCACACAGCTTAGCTACAGATTGGATTTGTCACCAACTCGCTATTTCCAGGCAGAATCTAATTTGGCTCCACAGCTGTGCGCGCACACATTGCAAACGCGTTTGCTCACCACCTCCCTTCTCAGTGTGTGAACACTAAAAATACACACCACGTACCCTGCCTCTTCGCTTCCAACCCTGGGGACGTAAGCGATGGCCTGGAGCCCGGCCCAGCCCTCCTCACAGCTCAGCACGCAGGCCTGACTTCCGGTAATTAATCAGCACACCCTAATAAATAGCTAATATTCCTACTCGTGCAATCACCACTCGTTGATTAAAACCCATGATGCTAAGGGTGTCCAAAACCCAAGAATGACCGAGCAGTCCAGCTGGAGACCAAATGGGTCTTCATCAACAGAGCCAGAATGAGTCAATGCCGTCCAACAACCCCAAAGAGCCTGGGACCACAGCCTCTATCCGCAGGGTGGAGGTGGGGAGAGTATGGAGGGATGAGGTGGGCAGGGCTACTCACCGGGGGTCCGTCAGCACCGGGCATTCCTGGAAGGCCTGGTTTCCCCAAGGGACCCTAGAACAAACCAGAGACTCCATGAGGAGATGCCCTCCCTAGGCTCACCTGACCTCTCCGTAGGCCCCCAAGGTTACTTTTCAGCATTTCTGCCCACACAGCATTTGCTGAGAAGTGTGGTCAGAGGCGCTGGGTGCCTGGCTGTGAGGCGTGCAGCCATGGTAGCACCCAGGAGGAGGTGGCTCCACTGTTCTCAGCACCTTCAGGTTTTGCTGTAGGAACAGAATCAGCCCACCAAGTGCCCCCATTCTTCTCCACATCCACCTGCTGCATGCTGGGGCCTGGGGGGCATCTTCCAGCCTCCTCTGCTCTTATAGTGCCATGCCTTCTTCAAGTGCTCCCACCACACTGTCCTCCCAGGTCTGTTCACACCAACACCCCAGGGCGGGGCAGGGCATCCCGCAGTGTAAGGCCCACAGCCTCAGCATCCCATAAACAGCAGCTCCTGGAAGGTCCCAGGCCCGGCAGCAGCCCAGCCCTCTGTGTTTCTCAGGCCCCCCGGGGATTCCCATGCACTCACAACCACCCCCTTGGAGGTGTTTTTGCTGGTCACAACCAAGGCGCTTTGAGCTACCTGAACTGTCTTGTGTCTGGTTAAGTGACAAGCTCTAGAAGGGCAAGTGCTTCCAGCTCTTGTTCCAGGGCCTAGGACACAGTAGGCTCTGGAGATACAGTCGGGTTGCCAAATTTAGCAAAACTAAACTAAACCAAAATAAACAACAACAAAACAAGATGCCCGGTTAAATTTGAATTTCAGATACACAATAGTTCAAATTTAACTGCATGGCCTATATTTTTGTTCCTTGCTAAATCCAGCAACCCCTATACATACTAGAGAATGAATGAATGAATAAATGTATGAATCAACGAGACACAGATCCAAGATCCTCCTCGTGCTTCTGGCCCAGTTCTTGGCACTCTGAGCTTTGGCGTCTCTTGGGAGCACCAAGATATACATTGAGAGCTGGGGGATACCAGGGGTCCTCCCAGGGTGGGGCCAGGGAATCCACCTGCAGGCGGGCAGTGGCCCACAACACAGCCCAGACCCACCTACCTTTTCTCCTGGAGGACCAATTGCACCCTGGGGGCCTGGAAGACCCTAAGAGGGAGAAAGAGCCAGAAAGGGAAGGTGAGAGTGCTGATTGACTCAGAACCCTCCCCTGCCATCTGTCCATCTTCTCATTGATGTCTCCCTCATCCAGGCACCAACCCAGGTCCTAGTCTCCCTCCAGATAAGGGGAGGGCCTGCAACTTGGAGGGGACAGAGCTCCCCGCTTCCTCCCAGGGCTCGGGACTGGAGACGCATGCCTCCCACGGCCGGATCCCCGTGAGCTGCCTCTCCCAGGCTCACTTACCTGGGCGCCTGGATTACCCTGCTGTCCTGGTGGGCCAGGCTCTCCTTGGGGACCCTACAGGAGACAAGAGCAAAGACACTGAAGGGGGCTCTGGGAACTGTACCCCCTTCCCTGGGTGTCGTGTGCCCCCTCACTGGCCTCCCATCCTTTCAAACTGCTCCCCGCTGCCTGATGCCAAGGGGAAGGGAAAGGCAACGGGGTCCCACCACAGAGAGCAGCCCCAGGACTCGGCGCCTCTGAGGCTGTGGAGGTTGACTGTGATGGAGTGAGCACTAACTCGTTTATGCAAATACGCCCAGACATCCGTCCAGGAAGGAACGTGTGAGAGGAACTGACCAGAAATGATTTATCGGGCAGAAAACTCCCAAGTCACCCCGTCATGCTAAAGTCTCCGGGTGCCACTCACCACTGGAGGATAGGCACCATAGCAGAGGGTCTGCAACCTGCCCTTCATGTTCCCAGCTGATGTGGACAGCGATGGACCTCCCTAGCCAGGCAAGGAGTGTGCCCAGGGAAAATGCCCCTGAAGCCAGACCACGGGACCCCAGGGACTTACCACACTTCCTTTCGGCCCCGGCTGGCCGTCCATACCCGTGACACCCTGTGTATGATTTTAAGAAGAAAAATATGTAATTGAATGCGAAAGAACTCACAGTGCTCAAGAGGAAAATCCCACTCAACTCAGCTCAGACGCCCATCCCACAGTGAATCAGAGGACGGGATGCTCTCTGGGGAAGGGAAAGACCTGACTCCAAATCCCTTCCCAGAGGTCACTGATCAGCCCCAGTAACCCTCAGCTAAAGGTTAACTGAGCTGCCAGGCCCCAGTATTCCACAGGGCAGGCCTCAGGTTCTAGAAAACCAGGTCACGAGGCTGGGAAGGCTGAAGGAGGCAGGCCTGGCCCTGGGGAAGCTGCCCACCGGGACACAGCCCCACTGGAATCAAGGGCTTCAGCCTCCTTCCAGAATGTTCACAGAAGCTGCTGGAAGTTCTTTCTAGCAGGGAAGAAACGTGACATCCTGGGTTTCTGCTTATAACTGAAATAGCACATGCTGTCTGCCAGGAGAAAGTGCAGCCAAGGTGAAGCGGAGGCTTGAGGCCGGCAGCCTCAGGCCTCCACCTGCGAGGCCACGCCTGCTGGGGCCGTGTCTACAGCGTCTGAACATCAGTGTCCCGCTCACGCCTCACACTGGCAGCAGGCAGGCGTCCGAGGGACCAGCGCAGACTTGCTGCCCCTGTGCCCAAGTGGCCACTGGCTGGGAGGCGGGGTCTCAAAGGCCGAGATGGGGGCAGACAAGCAGGGCGGTGATGGGACTTACGGGAGGTCCGGGAGGACCTGGGGGCCCCTTCGGCCCAAGCAGACCACGTGGCCCCTGTAAGAGGAAAGGGAAAATAGGATTTAAACTCAGGCAGAAATCCCAGCCCTCCTCTCTGTCCCCTATGCCCGCTTGGCCCTGACTCCACCCAGAACCCCAGCTGGTGACTCAGGTCTCCTGGCCTCCCAGGAGCGAGGCCCAGACTCCCTCCCAGCCTGCTGCGCCGCCTCCTTCCACCCCACCCTGGTGTTGGGAACCAGGGGCAGGTGTCTGGAATTGCTGAGAACTCAGGACACCACGGGGCACCCTCAGGGAAAGGGGGGCCTTCAAGCTGACCGGCTCCTCTGCCACTTGCTGGGGCAGGCGAGCACAGATGCTCCCCCAGAGAATCACCACGCAATTACATTCCACTGCACGGAGCCCTTGAGCCCCATCCTCAATACCGGCTCGCTCCTGAATTCCCCTCCGCAGCGACATACGACTGTTTTTATGATATCACAGGGTCCGAGGGTGCGGGCAGGAGAGCATCAGGCGAAACTAGTCCCTGGTGGGAACCCCACGACTGAATGTGCAGAAGGAGGCGTGGGGTACAGATCATTTCCAGGACGCTACTCTGGCCAAGAGCTGGCACACCCTCCCCGGTCGGCGAGGCTCGTGCAGAACAGTCCCCCCCTTACTGCAGGTGGAGTGAGATTCCGGGAGAACTGCCTGCCACAGGGCACTCACATCCCCCACCCACGGGGAATTACAGAGCCTTCACCCCAGGTATGTGGCCTTCAAGTGCGCTTAATTTTGACAACATTTTCAGATTCTGTAGAAGAGAAATCCTTCCCCCGCTCATTGCCTCTTAAATGTTTCCTTCGTTATTTTAATATCTAGTTATAGCAACGTTTCTTGGAAGCTAACAGCCCAGAAGGTATTACTTGGATGTGTGTTAAGGAGAGAGTGGAGTTGATGAATTCTCCTTAGAGGCTAATCAGACATCTGGGGTATAATTTAGTCCCAAATGAGTCTGTAGGCGCCGACCCCTGCCTCCTCTATGCAGTGCCTGCTCTATTTCTCATCAATTAGCACCACCCGACGCACGCAGCCGGGCTGACTTGGCTACGAGAAAAGAGATGCTTTAAAGCAACAGTAAATGAATAGTAATTAATGTCCTATCCATCAGGAAATTTGCTCTGGGCCTAAATATATGTCTGCTTAGGGAAGAGCTTTCCCATGCCCAGGGCTGGGGCAGAGTCTGCTGGAGGAATCTGCCTCTGGAAGGGTGGCCATTGAAACGGGCCCAAGCTCAGGCTGATTCAGGCGTGTGACCCCCCTACAATGCCCCTGGACACCACTGTGCTGCCCCGGGACCCCTCACAATGCACTCAGATCCCCCACAATGCTCTTGAACCCCCCATGCCGCCCCCGACCCCCTATAATGACCTCCGACCTCCCATGCTTCTCCCTTGACCCCCCACGATGCCCTCGGACCCCCCATGATGCCACTGAACCCCGCCATGTTGCCCCTAGACCCCCTACAATGCTCTCAGACCCCCCACAATGCCCTCGGACCCCCCATGATGCCACTGAACCCCGCCATGTTGCCCCTAGACCCCCTACAATGCTCTCAGACCCCCCACGATGCCCTCGGACCCCCCATGATGCCACTGAACCCCGCCATGTTGCCCCTAGACCCCCTACAATGCTCTCAGATCCCCCACAATGCCCTCGGACCCCCCATGATGCCACTGAACCCCGCCATGTTGCCCCTAGACCCCCTACAATGCTCTCAGACCCCCCACGATGCCCTCGGACCCCCCATGATGCCACTGAACCCCACCATGTTGCCCCTAGACCCCCTACAATGCTCTCAGACCCCCCACAATGCCCTTGTACCCACCCATGCTGACCCCGGACCCTCCCAATGATGCCCCTGGACCCCCCCAATGCCCTCAGACACCCCACACTGACCCCGGACCCCACCATGATGCCCTCAGACCCTCCACAATGCCCATGGACCCCACATACTGCCCCCGACTCCCCACAATGCCCCCAGACCCCACCACGCTGCCCCTGGACCCCCACAACAACCCTTGAGGGCCATGCTTGCTCCTGTAGGCAGGCTCAGACTTCCTCCTGGAGTTGCCAGCCAGCCTCGCCTGTGCCTCCTCTCTTTGGTTTCCCTGGGAGATGCCTAGGTCCGTCTGTTCTCAGGTCGAGCTCTCTCTCATCTAAGCTCCTGGCTGATCCCAGATTCTGCTCCAGCAGGAGCCTTGGACAAAGCCTTTCTCCAACTGAGCCCCCACCATCCCATTCAGCTCACACACTTACGGGCTCCCCAGGCAGCCCCCTGGGCCCAACTTCTCCGTCGTCGCCCTGCAGAGGAGAAAAAAGGCAAGGTTAGAGAAATGAGCTGTTAGCCTGGACACCAGTTTCCCCTCAGTGGTGCACAAGGGTTCTCTGGCTCGGGGCTGCTTCACATATGCCAGGTTTACCAGCTCTGGTACCAGCCAGAAAGGCCTGGAATGTCCTCTCCCCCAGCGAGCTGCTAGGTGTGCAGACACTGCAGGTGAAGCCTGCAGGCTCTGAGATGCCGGCTCAGGAGCTCACATGCCACAGCTCTCCAGAGGGAAAGGCTGGGCAGAAAGATCATCTAATTGAAAGGATTTGGTGACCTTCATGAATGACAGCCTCTGGGGCAGGGCAGGGCATCAGGGGAGAGTCACAAGATCCTCTGGGCCACCCTCTGGGGAACCAGGTGTCCCTGCCGGGGTCCTAAACAGCCTGGAAAGCAAAGCAAAAGGCTTCCTCCTGGCTGCAGAAGGGAATGCCTCCCTGGCTCACCACTTCACATCCATGGGCTGTTTGCAAACGCTGCCCCTCGCCAAAGCACCACTGCACCTTCCCGCCCGCCTCACACATGCAAGCATGTATGCTCACACACAGCCTGCCTGCACATGCCTACACATACATGGATACATAGACCCTGTATGTGCACATGCATACACAGCAATGCTCACATGCTTGTGCACACACACACACCCTATGCATGCACAGCCATACACAGCCATACACACCTGTCCACATACACACACACACGCACACACAGCCATGCCTGCACGCATGCACACAGGTACATGCACTCCCTGCACATACACATGCACACAACCACACATATGCGCACACACACACACACGTCCTCTCAATCAAGAAGCACTGACATCTAGAAGGGTCCCTCTTTCCTTCCTCATCTTACAGCAGACTGTGCTGAGGCCCAGACAGGAGCAGGTGCCCCGACCATGTCAGCCTGAAAGCTGGTGAGACAGAAACGCCCCTGGAGCTGCTCCTCTTTCTCACCCTCCAGGACTCCTTAAAGCTTTTCCCCTAAACACCCCTTACACACAAAGAAGGCGTCTGAGTGACTGTGGTGCCTGCAGAGAGGAGCTTGGAAACCCACAGCCTCGTGCATCCCATGCTCCAGTCCCACTGTGCTGTGGTCCAGAGATCCCACTTCGCCGCCACACATGAAGATGGCGTGGCAGATACCAGACCCCGGGCTGTGGGTCCATGCTGAAGAACAGCTCCCTCCCGTGCTCTGGCCCCACGGCCACAGCCACTCGCTCCCCTACCTCCAGGCCCACAGAGGGTTATTTCCAATCCCCCCACCCTCTTCTGCTCCCCCAAATCTCAGCTTTCTGCCACCCGCATGCCTCCAGCTAACTCCTCATCCGGAAGAGATAAGCAGAGACGCCGAGCTCAGTAAACTCTCTGGCCACCTTTCCTCCCAGTGAGGTTTGAGGCACCTGGTCTCCTGCAGTGAGAGCTGAGAGCTGGCCCCGAGCTCCATCCATCAGCAGGACCGATGGAGTAACTAAACGTTGCAGTTAGGGTCTCTCCAATGCCCTGCAGCCTCTTGGCATCTGATCAATCGCTTTGCCCACCGGAATCCCCCTCAGCCTTCTCCCAGCTGGCCCTCCACATGCGGCAGGCCAATCCCACACCATGGGCCCCTTTTCTGCGGTTTTCCTGCCCCAATCACTGAGGAGCAGGGCAGGCAGGAGCAGTCGGACGGACGGCAGAATACCTACCCTTTCTCCATCGTCTCCCGGAGGTCCTGGCGGGCCGGAAGGACCAGGGTCACCCTAGGAAGTGAAAGGGTCAACGTCAGCCTCTCCTGAGCTGGTCATGCAGGGCTTGTCCAAGGTCCCACTTTGTTTTTCTCTAATTCTGACAGTAAGATTCCCAAGCTCTCGAAAGACCCTTCCAGAATGGGGGAATTTTCCTTAGGAGATCACGTGTTCCTCAGCCGGGCTAAGGCAGGCTGCAGACTCTCACCCGAGTCTCACCACGATGGCCTGAAGGTAGGAGGGTGCTGGACTGAGCACCCAGCGGGGCAAGGCAGGGCCACACATGTGGGCAGCCTCAGGACACTGAGCCAAGGTCTGAGCTATCCTCAGCCCAAGTGCTCCAGGTGAAGCAGCCTCACACTCACACCCTCAGGGAGCGCCGCCTGCCTGCAGCCTCAGAGCTCGCATGCAGTGGGGGCTCAATATGTACTCATCAGTCATGCAAAAGGGCTGGAGCTGAGTCAGGGATGGCCTTCGTGGCTGTGCCGTTTCCATGTGTTTGTTGGAGAACATAGATGTGACAGCTTTGGATAAATGGCAATGTCCAAGCCCCTTCTCAAGGCATCATGGAGGGCAGCAGGGCGTGCTTGTGTGGGTGTGCGTGTGTGTTTGTGTGCGTGCATGTGTGTATGCGAGTGCACGTGTGTGGGTGGTGTGGGGGTATGTGGGGTGTGTGCATGTGTATGCATGTGTGCATGTAGGGGGATGGGGTGCATATGTGTGTGTATAGGTGTGTGTGTACATGTGGGTGCATGTGTGTGTGCATGTATGTGTGTGTGTATATGCACGTGTGTAGTGTGTGTGCATGTGGGGGTATGGGTGTGCATGTGTGGGTGAGTGTGCATGTGTGGGGTGTGTGCACCTGTGCATGTATGTGTGCATGTGGGTGAGTGTGGGTATGTGTGGAGCCTGTGCACGTGTGTATGCGTGTGTGGTGGTGTGCACATGTGTGTGTATGGGGGGGTGGTATGCATGTGTGTATGCGTGTGTGGGGGGTGTGTGCGTATGTAGCTGTGTGCATGTGTGTACGTGTGTGTGTGCAGGTGTGTATGCGTGTGGGGGGTGTGTATGCATGTGTGGCTGTGTGCATGTGTGTGTGTGTGCATGTGTGTATGCGTGTGGGGGTGTGTATGCGTCTGGCATGCATGTGTGTATGTCTGTGTGCATGTGTATGTGTGGGGGCATGTGGGTGTGTATGCGTGTGTAGGTGGTGTGCATGTGTGTATGCATGTCGGGCGGGGTGTGTGGGGGTGTGTGTGCGTGTGGGGGTGTATGTGTGGGGGGTGTACGCGTGTGTGCATGTGTGGGTGGTGTGCATGTGTGTATGCCTGTGTACGTGTGTATACATGTGGGGGGTGTGGGGTGTGTATGCATGTGTATGCATGTGTGGTGTGTGTGCATGTATGTATGGGTGTGGGGGTGTGTATGTGCATGTGTGCCTGGGGAGGGCTGTGCACGCACATACTCGTGCCTGTATGTCCTCAGTGTGCTAAAATATAAAGGAGCCATCAAAGAAATCTTCACAGAAAGCAGGTCAAAGAACGAACATCCAACAAGCTGTGAAGAGCCCTCATGTCAGGCCCCCAAATGGGCTGAGAAAGCAGGGCGGGCGGCCAGGCCAGGCCTTCCCCACCACACCTCCTCAACAGGGCAGGAGATTGTAGGCTTTCCATCACGTTGTTATTGAAAGAAGACCACAGTCTATTGAGACAGATTCAAGATTCAAGGGGCTTGGCTGTTGCCGTTTATCCAAAGCTGCCGCATCTGTGTTCTCCAACAAGCACATGGAAACGGCGCAGCCAGTAAGACCCCCAGGTCACTGCACTAGCTCGGGACTCACGGGACACACTTTCAAGTTCATCCACGCCCATTAACAGGGAACGGGGGGACACCTGGCACGTTTTGATGACCTGATTTCCACATGGCCACTTGAGATTGTCCCCGCCCCCCTGGGACCACCACTTTAATATTGCAAAGTGTCCTTGGCCGCCCCTGAAATGGCAGCTGCTTGCATTTCCTGAACTGTTAAAGGACTCCATTAAGCAGATCTCTAAAAGGAAGGGCTCCTTCCCTGCCCGCTTCATGTGCTCCAGGTGGGTAGGCCCATCTGGCTCACTTGTCACAAACTGCAGACAAGAGCCCCCATTCCTTTGGGCTGGCCACCCATCAACAAAGACATCATCTTGGGGCTCACTGTCATTGCTGACTCCCGCGAGGTTTGTATAGTGACTGTTGGAATGGCGGAGACCTGACCCCACAGGAAATCTGAGGCTGCCTGGAAGGAGAAGGGCCTCCTGAGAGACACCTCTGCTGCCCATCGTCATGCCCGTCTCTTACAGAGGAAATACTCACCCTGTGGCCCTTCTCGCCTGGCAACCCAGCCAGGCCATCGAAACCCCGGTCACCCTGCAAAAAGGACAGAAAGGCTGCCTCAGACGCCACCCTGCACACACGGACACCCCGCCTTGGTGTCTACCAAGTGATGGCCACCCCACCTTGGACCATGTTTCACACAGCATCTATGCACCCTGAACCCCACCGGCCAGCCCTCTCCCCATAGGCCCCCGCTTTGCATCTACAATCTCGGCCTCTTCCCCGCAAACACGAACATGGGCTGCAAAGGGGGAGATGACTTTCGTCCCCAAGTCCCAGGCCGCAGGCCCCGATGGGTTCTTAGTCATGCGGTATTTCAGCGACAGCCACAGTGTCCCATGTGTGTGAGTGTCTGCTGCTGATCTCCTCCACCCCAGGGAGGCTCCAGGAGAGCAGGGTCCCGGTGTGTCCTCTCGCAGCTGCATCCACAGTGCCGAGGGGCTGCCCGTGCTCAGGAGGTATGCGTACCCATTGGTGGACGGGCCAGCCAGCACTGGCTACCCTCAGGCATCCTGGCTCTCTGGCCGGCCCCTCTTCTGCATGCCCTGGAGCCCAGGAACAGGGCCCTGTCTCATGGGTGTGCACACCATGTGGGGTGATGTCGATGATGGGACATTTTAGGCTTTCAGCCATGTTGTTAAAAGAAGATCATGGTCTTCTGAGACAGAGTCAACAAGACTGCGTTTCCTCCTGTCACCCCAGGCCACCTTACTAGCTCGGGACTGACGGGATGCACTTCAGAGCTCATCCACACCCGTTAAGAGGGAACAGGTGTAGTTGAGCCCTGGCATTTTTTTGGTGACCGGTCTCCAATCTCCAAATCACAGCTGCTGTCCCCAGGGGCACTCTTCACAGAAGGTCAGTATCTCCCCTGCCCCCTGTGGCCTGGGACAAATGCTTCCAAGAGGTGAGGAGGAGGGGTGAGCCAAGACCGGGGCAATGCTCACAGCAGTGCTGGGGCAGAGAGGTGGATACACTGAGCACAGCAGTGGGCGGGCATGAGTGGCGACAGCAACAGCCGGTGCATGCCTGGTGCAGGCTCGTTCATGCCACACACACAGCCCTGCCTTTAGCCACGGGCAACATCTATTCACCTCCATAACACCCAGGAGCCCCGACTGGACAAGACCCCCTGGCCCCCGCCCTTGCCATATGCCCCGCCTCTGCCCCACACGTGCCTCGTCACCTGCACAGCCACAGATGGTTTTCATAGTCGGAATCCCACCCCCATCCCTGCTCGCCACTGCTGGAAGGGAGCAAATTTCTCCCTTACGAAAATGAACTGCAATTGTCACGCTTGCTGGTGAAATTCACCCACCAACCCCATCTTCATGTCAAATGCCAGTGATGGAGCCACCTGTCACCATAATCATAGTCATCACATAACCAGCATTGTGGTCACATCCTCATGACCCCAGGGATGTTGACGCCAGGGCACCAGGAGGGTGGCGGGTGACCTACCTTGGGGCCAGTCTGTCCAGGCATTCCTCTGGCTCCGTCACTCCCAGCCCGACCCTGGAACAGAGGAGGCAAAACTGTCAATGCAAAAGAGCCCCTGGTTCACTGAGACCCCCGAGCCATGGTTTTCCATTAAACCAAGTTGAGCGTTCCACTGAAGCCGCGCCCACCCCCAAGGTCACAGCCCGAGTGGCCAGGCTGCTGCGAGGACCCAGATCCAGGAGCCCGGGCGGGGGCTGTTCTGTGCCTCACACCAATGGATGGAACACACGGGGCTGGTCTTTCTGGACCACGTCATCCCAGACTGTCAAAGGGGGATCATGCCACCGCCCCTGGGCTTCGAGAAGATGGCACAATGTGGCAGAGGAGACCAGGCTAGAGGAGCTGCGTCAGTCTAGGGGACCGTGAATTTAGGACTCAGGCGAGTGCAGGCCGCTGACCTCACAGACAGCACAGCTCCCTTCCACCATTTGGAGGTCAGAGGAAGGAGAGAAAAGACACATCTGGTTTGTCCACTTGGCTAAGGAAGAGGCCCAGGCCCCAAGTGAGGCCCAGTCTCACTCAGACTGCACAGCAACAGGAGGCAGCATCTGCACGGTGAGCAGATGCCCCGTTCCTGACGGCCAGCTATGGACACAGTCAAGGACAAGGTGCCCACCTGACTGGCCATGGGGCTGAAGAGGGGACCCAGACCTTCCAGGGCCCACTGTGCAGGCCCTACCTTCACCACAGTAGAGCCCTGTAAGGGAACAGGGTCTCTATGAAACTTAGCCAGACCTCCACGCCAACGAGGCACCCCAGCCAGCGAGTACAGAGGGCTGCCACCCTGCGCAACGAGGCACCCCAGCCAGCGAGTACAGAGGGCTGCTACCCTGCACTGCCATCTTCCATGGGCTCTTCCTCACATGAGGCCCTCGCCCCCAACCCACCACCAAGCAGAGAGAAGATCTGGAGGGTGGCAGCTTTGGGTCTCAAAGCACCGGAGACAGATAAGGCGGCACCAGAGAACAGCAGAGAAGCAAGAAGAGAGAAATCCAAACAGACCCCAAGGAGACAGTCCGTGCTCCCGTTGCTCCCCAAAAAGACATCGCCATGCCGGGCAAATGGAGGGGCCCATTGGGAGCCTCTTCTAGATTTCCAAACACTTTTAGAAACCAAGGGAAAATCGTCAGAAAACTTCACAGGATTTCACAGCACAACCCAGCCCCGCAAAGTGCCCAGATGCTTCTACAATCCACAAGCCAGCGTTCCTTGCAGGAAATGCTAGCAAAGAATTGAAGAGGCTGCTCAGACCACTTTGGAGTTGACCCCTCAGCTCCAAGCCCCTCTCTCACCACCATCTTTTCTTCTGCAGTGGATCTTCTGGGCATACTTAATGCCTTAAAACACACGCATATGCATGGCCCCGACACCATGTCACTCTGCAGATGGCCATGTTAGACAGCATTTCCCAAGTCTCCTCTTGTTCCAGTTTTTAACCTCACTCTAGGAAACCAGTTCTAGTGAAACTGGGTGGGAAGTATTTACGGAGACACACAAACACACCTTAAGGAAATAAAACATTTTTCAGAATCAGATCCAAATAAATGGCCCAATTGTCTACCAAGAGTCAATTCCAGAGCTGCTAATCCTCCTGGAATTATCCAACCCAGGCCTCTGTCTCATGCCCAGATTCCTGCATAGACCCTTGGACCTGCCAAACTGCAGCTTATCGGGTCATTTCTACCCACTAACCACAGCTTGCTCCGCAAGTCAGGAGCATCCAGAAACACTAGGGAAGGACCCATTTTTGCCTTGTTGACTCAGACTATAGCAGTCAAGGGTAGCTTAGGTAGACAACATACTGGCAAGAGGTCCACACCGAAACAAATCCAACCCTGCACTGAATATTTCTCTCGTTCACCAGAAACGTCTGCTGGTTGAAAAGGTCCACTTTCGAGAGCACAGTCTGGGCTCCCAGGGCCTGCCCCACCCTGTCTGGGTGGTGGTCAGCACTCGGGAAACGTGTGTCCTCTTTAGGAGCCACGGTCATGTGCAAACAAACCAGTTCCATCCAGGAGAACCATGCACCAGACAGAAAATTCCAGGAGCCAAGACAGCAGGTGAGGTGCAGGAAGGCCCTCCCATGCCCCCGAATCAGGCCATTTCTGGAGTCCCAACGCTGCCCGAAATATATAAGGCCCGCTGATAGTTTTGTCTTCTTAACATTTGCTCCCAAAGGGCCTGGGAAGTTTCCTGAATTAGAAATGTTTATTAAACTAAATGAATGTGCCCAGGGAAGAGGCCTGGTCTGCTGTGTCTGCGCCCAGGACACAGAGCGCCCCTCCCAGGCAGCTGGCTCAGAGGCGGCCTTGGGGAGGGACGCACCCATCACAAGAAGGGGAGCCACCTGGCTTCATGAGGCCCAGCTGGCTGTTGGGGGTGCCCGCACCCCAGATTTGGGCTCCTCCAGCGCCCAAGCTGCTGTCACTGAGCCACACACACTCACGCCACTCACCCGTCTTCCGGGCTTCCCAGCCGGACCAGGCGGGCCTTGCACACCTCGAGGACCCTGCCAGGGGTAAGAGACGAAGGGTCAGTGGTGAGTCCACCTTTCTCAGGAGAAAGAGCAAAGCCTTGTCCCCGTGCTCATCGACCCTGCCCATGCCTGGCTGTCCAAGCCACAAACATGTGGGAACTTCGGGGACGGGACATGGATCTGCTGCCTAGAATGAAGGCCAGGGACAGGATACAGCCAGCTCATTTCTGCCGCAGGCCTCAGAGTTCATTGTGCTCCACCCTCAGCACTGCGTAAAGCAACGACAATTCCCACGAATTTCCTTGAAAACATGCAGCAGTTGGGGTCCCTCCATGCTCGCCATCGCTGCCACCAGAGAACAGGAGGCGCCCACCAGACAGCGAAGGCAAGGATCCCACGTACCTGAGGCCCCAGGTCTCCCGGCTCGCCCTTCAAACCTCCGCTCCCAGGGGGACCCTAGGGAGACATGGTGTGGGTTAATGTCTGCTCAAGGTGGGGACTCGGGAACACAGGAAGGGCTGGGGGTGGCAGGGGAGGGGGCAGGGGGAGGGGTCAGGGCTTCAGCCACGGTGCTCAGCACACAAAGCGCGGCCTGTCTGCCTCGAACAGAACCAGCGGGAAGAACGATGACTTTCCAGGAGTGGGGAAATGCAGTTGTTTGGATATCTTCCTAATCAGGAATACAATTCTAGTTGTTGGGGCCCGCAAACACCACAAAACTCCTGGAGATGTTTCTCTCTCCAGGGTGAACCTGACCGTGGTCCGTTACAGCCCAAAGCTTCCAGCAGCGTGTGCACCTGCTACGGGCCCCTCAAGGCCAGATCCCCCGATGTGGGAGGCCAGCGCTGAGTCAGGCCCTGTGTGGAGGGGACCGAGCCCAGACCTAGCGGCAGGCGGCAAAGCCAGGAGGGCCCCTGTGGTGCTGAACTCCTCTGTGTGCCTACAAACCCACACCCCTCCCCGGAGGCCCCGGAACCCAGCCCCTGTGCCTGACACTGGCAGCCCGAGTCTCCCTGGGCACACGCTGTATGTTTCTTATGCATCGAGGACCCCAGATGAGAGCTAAGTTGAGGCCACAGGGCGGGGGTGGGTGAGGCTGGAAATCCTGTGCTCTGCCCCGCACTTAGTTATCTTCGACTCTGGAACAGGGCTGTAAAGATCAATGGAGGCCCCTGCTCCACAAGGCAAAGTCACAGCCTGTGTGAGGGACTTTCCCAGGCCCCTGGCTGCAGCAGGACCCCATCCCTCCAAGAAGCCACTCCCCTGGTGACAGCTCATAGCGTGTTCTCTGCAGGGGGAGCCTGGAGCTCCAATGCAGGGGTGAGGAGGGGCCTCCTCCTCTGATTCCTGCCAGCTCCTTTCCATTCAGGATGGAGTTGGAGGCTATTTCCCAGGATCGCTGATGTCAGCTCTACCCCGCTGAACTCCCTCAAGTGATTTCGAGGCACAGCCACCTATCCCCACCCCCCACCAACAAGGGAGCTGGAGCAGCACCGAGAGAGGCCCCTGGTCCCCCTGGCCACTCTCCTGGGAACAGGCACTGGACCGAGGGCTGCTCTGTGTCCACAGGACCCCAGGGCCACCTGCCACTGTCCACCAAGGACATAGGCAGTGGGCCAATCCCCACACCACGCCCGGCTCTCAGATTTGCCAATGACTTACCACAGGGCCAGGTCTCCCTGTGAGACCCATCGGGCCGGCTGGTCCCCTCAGTGCCAACTGCAAAGGAAAGTGAGACACGCTGAGGCAGGGCCCCAGCAGCGGTGCCCGGGTTTGCTGGCGCCTGAGCTGTGAGATGTGGCAGGAGGGAACGGGCAGACTGGACAGAGAAGGGACAGGAGACTCTGGAAAAGGAGGTCTGATGACTCCCCAAGGGCCCCCCGACTTCGATGGGGCTCTCAGCATCCATGGGAGTGACATGGGACACGCAGAGGTGCAAGCCGGTGGGCCCCCATTTCCTCCCTTGGGGGATGGGCCCCATCCCTCCTTCCTGTCTCTCCAGCCCACACAGAGAGGGCCTGCTCCCAGCCCATCACCCTTGGCTAAGTCGGAAATAAGCCTCTTACTCTGGGCATAGGGAGGACATTTTACACCTGAGCTCAAGCTGAGTCATGACATATTTTATTTCACATGGGAGGCACTTCAAGCACTCCCAGCCACTGGGAAAGTATTTTGGGAGGGTAGGAACCCACCTGCCCCATCTGCATGTGGCCCCCACCTGCACCAGCGCAGGTCCCACCACTTTCCCACAGAGCCGCTTCTGCAGCTGCCAAGTGACTCTGTTTCCCTGGCAGATGCCATCTGAATTTTAGAAGATTTTGTTTTGCATTATAAAATCTTATAGCCTATCACCCATTTGGCTTCAATTAAAATGCACAAGATAAAAGGCCAGCCAGGCAGGCCCAAGCCCATAAACCCAGCGGCAGGTAGCGGGGTTTGCTGCACACCGCCTTCCATCATTCAGGCAATTTGCTCCATGGTAACGACTCCGTGCTTACACTGTCCTGTAATTACCTAAGCACTCTGATCATTAACATCTACTCTGGCTGCTGTGGGAGCTGCATAAATATTTCTCAAACAAGGGATTACTTAGCAGCTTTCTTGCGCTCCGCTGGAGGATTACCCACCCACCTACCCGCCCCACGGGGCAGTGTTTACACCCGTCGTGGGCAATCAGCAATCCAGAGCCAAGTCTGCAGAAAACACAGGCCACTGATGAGCTATTTCACAGTAGGGAGGCAAGTGCTCCTCTGTGGACCCTGCTCCTTAGGACCCCCCAGGCTGAGAGTGAGGGGCTCTGGGGCCCAAGGGCTCTCTCCCAGAGGAGCCCAGCTCCAGGCCAGGCAGCCCCTTCCAAGAGCCACGTGGGTTTCCGGCTCCACTTCTGGATCCCAGCAGAGGGCCTAGCACAGAGGCAGAGGTCACAAACGGTGGAAGGTGGGCCGACTGGGTCAAAGGTGGAGGGGCCCAGAAGCTCCTTGTAAAGTTAGAATCCAGACCCTCAGCATGGACGAAGAACCGCTGAGAAACTCCCCAAACAATCCCCCTGATCTCTGGGTCCCTACTGGACACTGACATGATCTCCGGGCCCCTACTGGACAGTGACATGCTCTCGGGGTCCCTACTGGACAGTGACATGCTCTCGGGGTCCCTACTGGACAGTGACATGCTCTCCGGGTCCCTACTGGACAGTGACATGATCTCCGGGTCCCTACTGGACAGTGACATGATCTCGGGGTCCCTCCTGGACACTGACATACTCTCGGGGTCCCTACTGGACACTGACATGCTCTCGGGGTCCCTACTGGACACTGACATGCTCTCGGGGTCCCTACTGGACACTGACATGCTCTTGGGGTCCCTACTGGACAGTGATATGATCTCGGGGTCCCCACTGGACACTGAGGACTGGACGCTCCCACAGCTCCTGACCCCGGCAAGCAGGCATTCTAGGATCAAGACAGCTGCTTCCCTCCAAGTTGGGCTCTGAGCCTGACTCACTCACTCCTGTTGGCCCCTGGGGCTGGGCTCGGTCCCCTTCAGGCCTCTTGGGACCCAGCACTACTCACCCTGGCCTGCTGGAGAATGGCTTGCGCCTGGGACTCCTGGGCTGAGACCATGGGGCCTTTGGAGCCCGCATCGCCGCCACCTCCAAACCGGAACTGCAAGTGCAAGACAAGGGTCACTCTGGGAGCGGTGACGTGGCGCCCAGGCAAGACCGCAGACTGAGATGGGGCCCACAGGCCTCTCCTGCGACAGCGCAGCCTCAGAGGGTCTGGTTTGGAGCCCAACTGCCCCAGCTGCCTCCCCACCTCCGACCGATGAGGGTACTCACGGGCAGCATGAGCATGGTTCCTGGAGGACCGGGCAGGCCATCGGCCCCAGGAAGGCCTGGGCGTCCAGGGGGGCCCTGCAGACAAGGGGCCAAGAGAGACGAGTCAGAGTGCAACCAGGCCAGGGCTGGGCTGCAGCCAGAATGAGGGTGTTGGAGAAGCGGCCCACCTGAGAAACGTACTGGACACGCACAGAAGCTGCGAGACCCCGTGGCAGGAATGTTTCAGAAACCTCAGCCCGGAGAAGGGAGGGGCACGGCTGTGGGCTGAGGATCGGAAAGGCTTTGGAGGGAGGGATAAGAAGGGAGGGAGGTCTGAGCTGGATCTAGAGAAATCCAGAGACCCAGCAGGCTTCCGCTGGGGCCTCAAGGCAGAGACAAGGAGCCCGAAGGTGAGGAGGCAGTGTCAGGCTCCTGTCACTCCAGGAACGCCCCTTCCAGGTCTCCATACCCAACAGGAAACAAGGACTCCAGGCTCAAGGCCCAGTGCCTCCTGCCCCCAGTGGGCACTCGTCCTTAACGGGCTCCAAGCGAGCCGCCTGTGCCTGCTCAGATGGAAGACGGGACGGAGCAGCCACTTGTGTGGACAGACACGCAACAGAGCAGAGCACACACTCAGCCAGAGCAACTTCAAGAATCTACTTATACACAAACAACACTGTGCCCTCCTCACACCCGGCCAACCTGGCCACACAGACATCCCTAGGACTGGATTCTCCAGACTAATTCCAGCCAGCTTCAGACCACTATATGCATGTCAAACCAGTAAGACGATTTATTTTCAAAATAATATTTGATCACAAAGCTATTTCACAAAAGCAAGCAGATTCCCAGCTGGCCTAAAGTAGATGAGGCTTGTCTTGTATAGAGTGGGAACTTAACCCCCTCTCCCCAGTGAGAAAAGGCTCCACCAACTACACTCCAGTTACACTCCAGTGTAGCGGATGGGTGCTGGCTGCAGTCTTCCGAATCAGCAGCAGCTACACTGAGCATGTGTGTTCACACCACCCAAGCGAGACGCTCCCTGCCAGGAAACCCATGATGGATTCCCAATTCCCAGACAGGAAGACCAAGAACCTGAATGGTTCTTCTGGAACTATCCAGAAGACTGTGGAGCCATCTGGGCCTGAACCTAAACTTTCCTGCCTTTTCTTTACTGGTTATTTTTTATTGCAGAAGTAACTCCATTTCTTGTGAAACGTCTTAAGGTACAGATTTATAGAGTGAAAGTGAAAGGTCCCTTTTCATCTCCGGATGTAACCAGTTGCTCAAGTTCTGTAAGTGCAAAGGCAAAGATGGAGATGCACATGCTGGACACACTAACTAACACACTCGTCACTATGAGGCTATGTGGCTTCGGAGTTTTGTTTTGAGACAGAGTCTCACTCTGTTGCCCAGGCTGGAGTGCAGTGACACGATCTCAGCTCACTGCAACCTCCGCCTCCCGGGTTCAAGCAATTCTCTGCCTCAGCCTCCCGAGTAGCTGGGATTATAGGTGTCCACCACCAGGCCTGGCTAATTTTTGTATTTTTAGTAGAGATGGGGTTTCACCATCTTGGCCAGGCTGGTCTTGAACTCCTGACCTTGTGATCCACCCGCCTCGGGCTCCCAAAGTGCTGGGATTACAGGCGTGAGCCGCCGTGCCCAGCCTCTTTCTTTTTAATGGTACTGTCTCTAAATATTCTGCAATTTGCTCTTGAAATCACGGCCTATCTCTGTAGATCTCCTTGGCAACATCTGTTGCATCTCCCAGGCACAATGGACTCATCATTTATTTAAGCCATCTTCAGCCAATGCACGTTGGATTGGTTCCAGTTTGCATTATGACAAACACTGCCTGACAGACGTGCTAACATATTCTGCTAGGTAAGTCCCTCAAAGCAGTGCTGCTGGGTCAAAGAATATATGTATGTGTATATTTCTTAATTGCTAATGGATACTGCCCAATTGCTCCCAACTGCCATTTTGGAAAACACTCTCAGAAGACAAAAATCGTGTTTAAAAAATAAAGATCCAGAACATGTTTGCCACCCAGGTTTTGTCATTGACATCCAATCCCGATAGCCACTTACAGCT
This sequence comes from Pongo pygmaeus, assembly GCF_028885625.2. NCBI lineage: Eukaryota > Metazoa > Chordata > Mammalia > Primates > Hominidae > Pongo > Pongo pygmaeus. The sequence continues at coordinate 125,466,454 of NC_072386.2, read as the reverse complement.
GAGATTCCTGTGTCGGAATCAATTCCAAACCAAACCCTACATTTAAAATTTGGGGTCAGTGTCTTCCAAGGACAAGCTGCTGTCTGTGCAGTGCCTGTGTGTGTGTGTGCATGTGTGTGTGGATGTGTGTAAGTGTATGTGGATGTAAGTGTATGTGTGTGCATGTGTGTGGAATGTGTGAATGCATGTGTGTGCATATGTGAATGCACATGTGTGGAATGTGTAAATGCATGTGTGTGCACGTGTGTGGAATGTGTGAATACATGTGTGTGCATGTGTAAATGCATGTGTGTGGAATGTGTGAATGCATGTGTGTGCATGTGTAAATGCATGTGTGTGGAATGTGTGAATGCATGTGTGTGCATGTGTAAATGCATGTGTGTGCATGTGTAAATGCATGTGTGTGCACGTGTGTGGAATGTGTGAATGCATGTGTGTGCATGTGTAAATGCATGTGTGTGCACGTGTGTGGAATGTGTGAATGCATGTGTGTGCATGTGTAAATGCATGTGTGTGCACGTGTGTGGAATGTGTGAATGCATGTGTGTGCATGTGTAAATGCATGTGTGTGCACGTGTGTGGAATGTGAATGCATGTGTGTGCATGTGTGTGGGTGTATGAATGCATGCAGTGTGTGTGCATGTGTGTGAATGCATGTGTGCATGAATGCATGTGTGTGATGTGTGAATGCATGTGTGTGCATGAATGCATGTGTGCGCATGTGTATGTAATGTGTAAATGCATGTGTGTGCATGTGTGTGGGTGTGTGTATGATGCATGCAGTGTGTGCATGTGTGTGAATGCATGTGTGCATGAATGCATGTGTGCACGTGTATAATGTGTGAATGCATTTGTGTGTATGAATGCATGTGGTATGTGTGCATGTGTGTGTGTGAATACATGTATGCATGAATGCGTGTATGCATGAATGCGTGTGCACGTGTGTGGAATGTGTGAATGCATGTGTGTGCATGTGTGAATGCATGTGTGTGCATGTGTGAATGCATGTGTGTGCACGTGTGGAATGTGTGAATGCATGTGTGTGCATGTGTGAATGCATGTGTGTGCACGTGTGTGGAATGTGTAAATGCATGTGTATGAATGCATGTGGTGTGTGTGCATGTGTATGAATGCATGTGTGCATGAATGCATGTGTGTGCACGTGTGTGGAATGTGTGAATGCATGTGGAATGTGTGAATGCATGTGTGTGCATGTGTAAATGCATGTGTGTGCACGTGTGTGGAATGTGTGAATGCATGTGTGTGCATGTGTAAATGCATGTGTGTGCACGTGTGTGGAATGTGTGAATGCATGTGTGTGCATGTGTAAATGCATGTGTGTGCACGTGTGTGGAATGTGAATGCATGTGTGTGCATGTGTGTGGGTGTATGAATGCATGCAGTGTGTGTGCATGTGTGTGAATGCATGTGTGCGTGAATGCATGTGTGTGCATGAATGCATGTGTGCGCATGTGTATGTAATGTGTAAATGCATATGTGTGCATGTGGGTGTGTGTATGATGCATGCAGTGTGTGCATGTGTGTGAATGCATGTGTGCATGAATGCATGTGTGCACATGTGTATAATGTGTGAATGCATTTGTGTGTATGAATGCATGTGGTATGTGTGCATGTGTGTGTGTGAATACATGTATGCATGAATGCGTGTATGCATGAATGCGTGTGCATGTGTGTGGAATGTGTGAATGCATGTGTGTGCACGTGTGGAATGTGTGAATGCATGTGTGTGCACGTGTGGAATGTGTAAATGCATGTGTATGAATGCATGTGGTGTGTGTGCATGTGTATGAATGCATGTGTGCATGAATGCATGTGTGTGCACGTGTGTGGAATGTGTGAATGCATGTGTGAATGCATGTGGAATGTGTGAATGCATGTGTGTGTGAATGCATGCGGTGTGTGTGCATGTGTGTGGAATGTGTGAATGCATGTGTGTGCACGTGTGTGGAATGTGTGAATGCATGTATGAATGCATTGTGTGCATATGTGGGTGCATGTGTGTGCATGCATGTTTGTGCGTGTGTGCATGTGTGAATGCGTGTGTGCATGTGTGTCTGCATGTGTGTATGAATGCATATGTGTGAATGCATGTATGCATGCATATGCATGTATGTGTGTGGATGTGTGAATGTGCATATGAATGTGTGTGTGTGCATGTGTGTGAATGCATGCGTGTATGCATGTGTACGTTTGTGTGGGAATGCATGTATATGCATGTGTGTCTGTGCATGCATGCTCCTGCTCACATGGTGTTGCTGTAGGAAGCCAGGAAGTCTCCTCAAGGCCACTCCTTGTCCACTGCTGTCCATTTCCAAAGACCCTCCTTTCAGCATCCTTCCTGCCTGTTCTAAGCCACGGTGGTGAAAATCCAAACCCCAGGCTGTGAAAGCAACTTCCCTCTGATGCTGCCTCTCACCGACACCCGGAATAATTCCAAAGAATGGGAACGTAGACGAACAAGGATAACGTGAAGTCCTAGAAGAAGGAGATAGTGTGGAGAAGAAAGGAAAGAATGTCGCCACCCCCACGAACCCTTCCGAAGTGTTCAAATTTGTCACAAGTCCTCATGGCCACCGACATGAACCTGCATTTGCTATCACTTAGAAACATTGTCAGCAAGCCTTTGCCAAGCCCCGTGGTCTCTAACGTAAAGACTTTGACCCCTGGGCTGAAAGTCACGGCTACACCTCAAAGTCACATTTCCAATTTTCATGACACAAACCACGGGCCAGTGATGTGGCTGTTGTCTGCGACAAGGCAGGTATCAGACACCAAGGGAACGCTCCAGCAGGCTGACACACAGGTCATGCGGATGCTGCTTGGCTCCAGCCACTGGCAAAATATGGCAAAATAAGAAATCCCACCTCGCCTTTGCTATTTGCTTGTATTTTCCTGTTACTCCATTAGCTGGCCCCCACATCAGTGCCCTCACTTGGTCAAACAGCAACGTTCTGAAGGCCCTGGCACAGGAGGGCTCTCAGTGTCATACCTATACCAGGTGAAGAAATCAGGCGCCTACTTCCAAATGAAGGCACCACTGGTATCTAACAGGGTTTCTTTCCTGAGGACATCCAGGCGTCTTGCACAGAGACGATGTGGCCGGGTGACCGGATGCCTCACAAAGTGGCTTCCTCTGCCACTGCAGATTCAGCACGTGAAACTGTCCCCACAAGACCCCTCGGCTCAGCCTCAGGGGAGAGGCACAAGGCCTCTTTCCAGGCTGGGATTTGGGTCAAAGCAGTGAGCAGAGAACTCTGAGCCTTTTCTCTTCATGGTAGTGGCAGGTTTGGGAGGAGCTGTAGGCCTGCAGGAGGCTTTGTGTTGAAAAGCTCCCTTCCACTCTCGGAAAGAGCTGGAGCAGGAGGGCAGTGTGCAGGCGTCTCTCCAGAACCTTTGTGTGCATGTGGTTCTGTCCAGGCCCGACCCTGGGCAGGCCCAGCTTGGGAGTGGCCTGGAGAAGCTCTCAGTGGTCACTTCCTGCTGGACATCTCCTGGCTGTGCAGAACACGTGCATGACCACGTGCGGTGGGCTGAAGGGTCCCTCATCAAAGGTACGTCCAGGTCCTGAAACACGTGACTGTGCCCTTACTTGGGGTCTTTGAGGATGGGAGTGAGGATCTTGAGATGAGATCTTCGGTCCTAAATCCAATGATGAGTCCTTGTAAGGAAAGAGGAGGGGAGGCAGTGACAGAGACACAGGGGAGGGCCGCGAGAAGACAGAGGCAGAGACTGCAGAGATGTGCCAGCAAGCTACGGGGGCAGAGGATGGCCAGTGGCCACCAGGAGCCAGAAGAGGTGAGGAAGACCCTCACCTGGAGCCTCCAGAGGGGGTGCGGCCCTGCCTACACCTTGATTTCAGATCTCTGGCCTCCAGAACTAAGAGAGAAGACATTCCTGTTGCTTTAAACCCCAAGTTGGTCATCAATTGTCCGAGGATCCCAAAGAAATGAACCCACCTTTCATTCATTCATTGAGAGGGTTCCTACTGAGCCCCTTCCAAGAGCTAGACAGACACTCTCCCAGGAGCCCTAGGGCCCGTCTAAAAGACTGGAAGCCGGGCCCTATCAAGAGGCCTGATGCCTCAGACCGCACCCCTCAACCAGAACTAACAACCAGAAAATCCACAGGAGGGACTCTTTATCCATAGACCACCAATAATCGGGGCTCTGGGTAAGACCTGCGGCCTTGAGGGGCCCACATGAGAAAGACTCCTGGACTCACCCAGCCATTGCCACTAACCAACCGTGATGAACACCCTGGCAGGCCCCGCATCGGGTCCTACAGCACAGTGCGCTTGGGGCCATACAGGCGGCTCCTGCCAGCTGTCCCTTCACTCTAGAAATGTCCCGAGGCCTTTGCTCCCTTCACCTCTCTCTCCACAAACTGTACTTCATTTTCTTTTCCATATGATAATGTGTACCCTCCAACGAATCTTCCTTTCAACGCCGAGCTCACTTTGGGAGACACATACTGCCTCCAGGGCTACAGCAGAGAAACCCACGGTTCCCACAGATCTCCTGGTAGGGCACCTGAGGCTTGGATAGATTCCTATCAGTGGCCTCAGGGGACTAAGCTTTGAAGATAAATGTGACTCGAAATGGCCGGAAGTCATTCACGACCAGGCTGCTGGGGATGCGGACACACAAGCCTGAAGACCAGCCTCCGTGGAAGGGCCATGTGGAGGTGAACCCAGACAGCGCATGTGTGCGTGTGTAGATGTATGGGTGTGCATGTGCACGCCTGGGTGTGTGCACATGTGCATGAGTGTGTGTGCAGGTGTGTGAGTGCATGTGTGTGTAAATGTGTGTGCATGTGTATGGATGTGTGTGCATGCATGCATGAGTGTGTGAATGTGTGTACACGTGTGGGTATATGTGTGTGCATGTATGGGTGTGTGCGTGTGTGCATGTGAGTGCATGTGTGTGTAAATGTGTGTGAGAGCATGTATGGGTGAGTGTGTGCGTGCATGTGTGAAAGTGTGCATGTGTGTGAGCGTACATGTGTGCATGTCTGGGTGAGTGTGCATGAGTGTGTGCAGGTGTGGGTGAGTGTGCATGTGTGTGTGTGCATGCATGTATATGCGAATGTGTGGGCATGTGTGGGTGTGTGTATGCATGTATGGGTGTGTCCATGTGTGTGTGTGCAGGTGTGGGTGAGTGTGCATACATGCGTGTATGTATAGGTGTGTGCATGTATGCATGAGTATGTATAGGTGTGTGCATGTATGCATGAGTGTATGTGGGTGTGTACATGTGTGCATATACGGTTGAGTGTGTGCATGTAGGCATGAGTGTGTGTGTGCATGAGTGCATGCGAATGAGTGCATGTGTGGGTGAGTGTACAAGCATGTGTGCTTGAGTGTGTGTGTGAACCTCTGAGCAGCTCTGTCAAGATGTCCTGAACACTTCGAGCACAAGGAGAGACTGGATTGGCATGTCCCATCCACAGGAGCCCGGGAGCCAGGAAAGCAAATGAATCCCATGCTGCTCGCTTCTTCCCTGCAGCTTTTCGCGAAGCTAACTCCTTCTGAGTTGGACAGCAGCTGCGTGCTCATGAGTGGACTTGCTCTCTTTGTCATGTTGCCAGTGATCTAGCCTGTGTCCTATCCCACCCTGGGTGTAGCTCCAGCAGGCCATGGGGAGGAGATGGCACAGCAGGGCATCACCCCAAGGCTGGTCCTGGGGAGACCACACCAGAACCTGTTAGGTAGAGATGAGCCACACTTTCTGGCTGGGAGGTAGTGACTGCTGTTTTTCAGGGCATGGCTTACATACGAACCTTTTCAAGGCACAGAAAATGCACTCACGCAAAATCCCACGGGGAAGGCTAATCCTGGACACATAAAAAAGAGGGGGAGAAGGTTTGAGCCCCTGCTGAGTGACAGGAGGGGCTGATAAGACAGCGCCGGGCAGCATCATTATTGCCAGGCTGCTTCTGCACGTAATGGGGTCATTGAAGGGTGGGGGCCTCCTCCCAAGGCATCAAATGCGTCCCATTATGCAGGGAGCGAGGTGCCCCTGTGTAGCAATTTGGAGAAAGCTTGGGAAACTGCCTCCACTCTGACCCTGAGGCGGCTGGGAAAGAAACCTGCATACTGAATCCCTGGGGCTTCCCAGAGGAGGATCCAGGCCTCCCAGCGGGTGGGACCTGCCCGCAGACCCAGAAAGCAGATCGTTACTTTACCCAAAAATAATAAGTATGCTGCAAATGGAAAGATCTGTGTGAAGTCTATCTTAAGAGCAATAGATGAGCGGCTGGTCAACACCAGCTGGAGCTCCCGGGAGTCAATTAGACGGTAAGCAAGCTTATTTCTAGATGAAAGCGTTCAACTCTCCAGAGTTTCAGACTGCAGAGATTCAGGAGGAGTTTGGCCACAGCATCCTGAAAAATGCAATCAAATCCACAGTAACACTGGACAGTATTCAGGAGCTGCCTTAAAACACAGGAGTGCCTGGGGTGCAAGGCTTTTGGAGAGGCACGCAGGGAAGAGAAAGGAAGGGACTCGCCTCAAAGACGCTCTGATCACAGGGAACATTTCTTAGGCACAAATATCCGTGGACACCAGCTCTGGGGCACACACGCGAATGGATGTAGGGGGCGCTCACAAGCAGCACAGAGGTGGCGCCTGCCTTCCGGGTGTTTCTATCGAGGCTAGCAGGTGTGGGCCCTGGAAGTCCATGGAAGGCAGGACTCACTGGGGCCTGAATCTTTACTGATGGCCCCCAGCCCTCTCCTTCCCCCACCTGCCCGAGGAGCCCAGGGAAGGGCTTCACTGGGCAAACACTGCTCAGCGACCCACAGGGGCACGGCACTGCCACTGTGGCATCATAGGGAACCTTCACAAATGCATAGCCTCATGATTTCAGACCCACTGATGTCTGACTATATTCCCGGATGCCCAAAAAAGTCAGCCCCTACAGAAACGCACTGGCAGGTGGCACAGAAGCCAGACCTGCAAGAAACCCAGGCCAGAGAGGGTCTGAGTAACCGCCACCTGGCCCGCAGCTCCCCTGGGGACTCTCAGCCCTCTCGGGTTTCTTCTGAACCTCAAAGTAAGAGTGGCCACCTTCCTTCTGCCACAGGAGATCTGGCTTCAACCCCACGTCTACCTCTATCTCCCTGCGGGCTTTAGCACATTGCCCCAGCTGTGCACCTGCTCACCAGTCACCTGAAGGAAACCGGAGGGGACGATGGCTGGAGCCCCTTCTCCACCCGGACACAGCCGCTCCAGACCTCCCATCTCAGGATTCCCAGCTCTTCCTCCAATGCCTTTACTAATTAATTCTTGCTGTCTAACCATGCCTGGTCTGTGCCTTTTCTTCCTCACTGGATGGTGAGCTTCTCAAGGCAGGCCCCACTTCTGTGCCTCTCCTTGCACCCTGCTCCCTGCGGGCAGCCGTGGGCACAAGAGCAAGAAAGGATTTGAGGTGCTAGAAGGCAGATGCAGCATGGAAGGTCGTCCAAGGGGAGCAGCGGGAGAGTGTGCAGGGCCCACCAGAGTGTGTGAAGGAAGCGACACCCAGGGCCAGTCAGTGGAGGCACAGGGTGCGGGCTTCAGTGGCTGGTCAGGGCTGCATGATGCCCAGTGGGATGCCATGGCACAGGTGCACAGATGGCTCCCAGCCAATTGCCATGGCTGCCCACGGCTGCCCACAGGGAGCAGGGTGTGAGCAAGGGCACAGAAGTGAGGCCTGTCTTGAGGAACTCACCATCCAGTGAAGAAGAAAAGGCACGAACCGATCACAGCTAGACGGCCCTTGGGGAAGGGAGGAAGGGCTGGGGAACCCCAAGGCGGGAGGTCAGGAGTGGCAGGGAGAAGAAGGCTCTTCCAGATCCCAGGGAAAACGCCCTCCCAGACAGAGGCACAGGAGGCCAAGCAGACGGAGGGAACACAGCATGCCACTCCCCTGCAGAAGGACTATTTTGTGCTGAAGCCAAATAAGAATCGATGGATGCAAGAAGAGTTCTCTTACCTCCCCTTTCTGCCTAAAAGCAGGGCATTACCCTCTCCTCCCACCCCACCCTCCCGCCTCTGCTTCTGTATTTGGAGAGCGCCTCTTATCACCTGAGAGGGAGGCCAGCCCCCAGTGTATCTGCATCAACAGACTTTGCCCCCAGTGAACCTGCATCAACAGACTTTGCCAAGATAACCTTAATCTTCCATTTGTTCCTCCATGGAGTTCCTAGTCACTTGCCCACCATATGTCACCCCTCGAAGCCCAAACCCCCTTTTCCTTGGTCTAGCCGCTTCTCCACATCCTATTGCCTCCTGTTAAAACAGTATATATGCTCCCGAGCCCAAGCACTTTTTTTGGTTTTTACTTCTTGTCTGTGAAGCCCCCGTGCATAGATTAAAAGTGTTAAAATCGTATGCCTCCTATTAATCTGTCTTTTGGAGGCCCCAGATGCTCAACCTCCGAGGGTAGAGAAAATGTTTTTTCTCCACTGCACAGGAACCTGAGCCCGGTCCACCGCAGGCTGCACTGCAGGGCCCCACCCCACAGCCAGTGATCTTTCACAACTGATTAGCGGGCATCGAGCAAGATCTGGACATCAAGAGGACGCTGAGCTGTGAGCAGGGATGGCTTCCTGAACAAGGCTGGCTGGAGCTGGACCCAGAGAGGTGGGCATCTCTCAGCTCCTGGAACCAGCACCCCTCCCACTGGAAGGGCCCTGGGGAGGCCGGTGGGCTCCAGGTCTCTCCTCCGACTCCATGGATGGCAGACCCTGGAGGAGTTGGTTCCTCTGCCAACCCCAACCTCAGTCCTCATGTTCCTGGACCCTGATGTGAGTTTGAGGAGGACCAGCTCCTAAACCAATGATATTCTCCAGTCAGGGCCCTTGGCTCCTCCACAGCAGCTGGGTTGCTCACGGTGTCACAAGGCACTGGCAGGGCCACCCAGCAGTGACCCCAAGCCAGGATCAGCCCAAAGGTAGGGACCACGTGGTGAGGTGTGAACCAGCACCCCTCTGGTTCACACCATTGAGATCCCCATGCTAAACCAGTGCCCAGCACTGCGGGCACTGAGTACAAATCTGTATGCTGGATGGATAGAAGGAGGATGGAGCCGTGGAACACCACTGAGGCAGTGTCAGTCAGCATCTGGGTGCCCTGTGTGTCAGCCGGCATCTGGGTGCCCTGTGTGTCGGCCAGCATCTGGGTGCCCTGTGTGTCAGCCGGCATCTGGGTGCCCTGTGTGTCGGCCGGCATCTGGGTGCCCTGTGTGTCAGCCGGCATCTGTGCCCTGTGGATACCACCCTGTCCTACGTCTGGGAGAGAAAACAGCTCCCAGTGCCATGCAATGCACTCTCCTTTGCATACGAACCCAGCCACACCTGTGGGCCCATCCTCAGGCAGCTCTGAGGAAGGGGAGCTTGGCCGTCGCCCCTCTCACACGAATCTGGGGGGAGGGGTCTCCAGAGTGAGCTGGGGTGGCTGCAGCCCCCAGCACAGAGCCCCAGTGGTGCCGGTCCTGGCTGGGCAAGAGCAGTAGCCACTCACTGTTGCCTGTCTGGAGTTTTGGAGATGTGGCTGCCAAGCCGGAGATGCTGTGAAAGCCTTGTGCTCCAGAGGCCAACCAAGCCCCCACCCCGCTCCGCTTCCTGCCACGGCCCTTGCCATGGAGCAAGACCCGCCTCTTCTGGGCCCCCAAATCCCTGACCGTGAAAAGCAACGTGGCAGAGAATCTTACTGTGTGGCCCAGTCTGATGCGTACTGCCCTCAGAGGTCACCCGGCCACACAGAATGATAACAACCTCCTCCTGCATTGCTGACCTGAATCCTCCTCCAAAGGCCGGCCTCAGTCCTCCCATCTCCTCCCCAAGCAAGCATCCCCACTGGCTCGGCTCTTGCTCCCAAGAAGGCTGCCACCACCTGCCCCCACATCCTGCTGCCTGACCTCACCTGTCCTGCACCTCCCCAGCTTTCCAGGGGTACTGAGCTCCTGTAAGAACCTCTAGGTCCAAGGCCAGGACTTACCGTCCTGGGTCCTGCCCCGCCTTCCCTGAGCACTGCTGCAAAGCCACCAGGAACTGCACAAGACACTCCCCAAATGCCTCCCTGTGCAGTAACCTGGGAAGCATCCCTAGCCATTGCGCTCTGACATTACCAACCACCTTCCCACATGAGCAGACCCTGCCCTGCATCCACCCACCATAACACCCACAAGGTCCTCATCTGCCCCGGACAGCAGGCAGGGCCCTGGCATGAACACCCGCGAACACCCACACGCAGCCCTTGTTTCTCCCACCCACAACCCCAGCCGTCCAGGAATCAGTTCTTAGTCCTTCTGCACTCAAATCCACATTCATTCCAACAGCAGGAAAGAGAGAAAACTCCCACCCCGCCGGACACCAGGAGGCCGCAGTACTCGGAGTGCCCACCAGGTGTCAGAAGGAAATCGCGGCGGCCAGGGAGCGGCTCTCCCTCGATCTCCTCCCGCGGCGAGGGACACCCGAGGATGCCTCTGAGCCTGTGAGCCAGGTGCAACCCAGACCAAGGGAGTTCCCAAACCCAGCAAGGGGGGCGGCCGATTCCATGTGGTGTGGCTGCCCGGGGACGAGCAGTGGGAAAGGCCCCGGAGCCATCCGCTGTGGTTGCTGCTGCTGCTGCTGCTGCTGTTTGCTGGACAACTGCAGGGTCCTGAGGTCACCGTCTGGGCTGAGCACTGGCAGGCTCCCAGGGCCCCGAGGGACCCCACTCTCCCCATAGCCACAGTCAGCCCCAGAAACATCTGAACGGGGCTGGTGTGAGGAGTGCCTGGGTGAGGGGGGATTTGAAGACACAACGTCTCTGGGTCACCTCCATAGGCAGGGACAGCTCAGGTCACAGTGCGGAGACGAGGCATGGGCAGCCCCACACCTTGTGTGATCTCAGGAAACACAGTCAACCTCTTACCCTTTCTCCAGGGTCCCCGACTTGGCCAGTGGGACCCATGGTTCCTGGAGGTCCGGGAAGACCCTAGAATTAAAAACAGAGTTGGGGCAGAGTTAGAAGATGAGGCCGCGGGGCAAGGTCCGTGTTCCACCTGGCCAACCAAGGCAGAGGTGGGGGTGGGAGAGCGCCGGCTCCCAGGGGATCTGCAAAAGTAGAGAGTGCCCCTCTTTTCCATCCAGGAGACATAAGGGGTGTCACCAACCCCACCCCACCAAGAGCACCTTCTGCAAGTCACAGGATAAAGCCAGATACTCACCGCGGGGCCTTCAGGGCCAGGCGGGCCCTCGATGAGCATGCCCTGGAGAGGCAGAGAGAGGGCGTCTGAGACCGCCGCCCATCCCTCCCGACACCCCAGACCCCAGTGGTGTGGACGGCCTTCAGCTGCGTGCACAAGAGGCCCTGGCTCAGTTCCTCCTGTCCTGGGGAGTCACGAGCACAGACTGCAATGGGGGCCTGTGGTGGGGCCTCAATGGCTGTCCTCCTAGCACTCCCGGGCAGAAGAGCAACCCAGGCCAGCGGCCAGTGACAGACACAGGCTCCCTCAAGACCAACACCACGAGAAGCACCTGAAGACACCGAGATGAGGAAAAGGAGCCGAGACCACCAGGCTCCCGGCATCACCCCAAAAGGGAGTGCCAGGCAGGCCCACCAGGCCAAAGCCACTCAAGGGAGGAGGTGGATGCCAGAACAAGGGGACTTGGGTGGATTTGGGAAGGATGAGGGAAAAATAGGAGCCCCAGCCCCAGGCTGAACTTCTGCCCCCAGCCAGGACCACTGTCAGGCCCCAGGGCTGCAACCTCCCGACCCCGCCTCCCTCCAGGTAAGAGGTGTATCCTCCCAGCACGCAGCAGCCCAGAACCCATGGGAAACCCTGCCAAGTCCACCTGCCCACTCGGCCCTCCTCCTCCGGCCCTCAGCTCACCACAGGGCCCATCTGCCTCAAGCACACCCAGGCCTCACTGTAACCCCAATGCGGACAGGGTCTCCTGGTCCCTGGGTCAGCCTGAGCCCTGGGAAAGGCAACGTGGACGGCTGTGAAGGCAGCAGTGGGAGTGGCTCCCTGCAGGATGGGGCTCCCTGCCCTGAGACTCCCACTTCCGACCCCTTCCCCAGGGCGGGATGCCTCTCTCCACTTCTGACCTGGCAACGCCAGGGTCAGGCGCCCCCAATGCCCCAAGAGTCCTCCGTGTTCCATGACGACTTCAGGGCGAGTGTTCCTCAAGGGACTTGCTCTGACAGATGGGAGCCAGATACTACTCAAGAAGACAATGGAGAATGACCCCGAGGCAGCCAGAGATCTTTGAGGCAAGCTAGGACCTGGGGGGCCACATTTTCAGAGGTACCCAGGAACTCAGCATTCCCTGCCCTGCATCCCTTCAAGTGTCTGCTCCCCACATTGCGACACGGCACCTGTCAGCCACCCAGCCAAGGCTCCAGCAGGCCCAGGTGCAGCTCTGGCTCAGCTCTGGAGGGTGTGGGTGTGGCCTCGGCGACACCCATGGGTACTGATTATCCTGCAGCTGCAGGGAAGGCAGGCAGGAACTGCGGCCATGGCGCCCTCCACCTAGAGGTCAAAGGGTGGCATGGACAGCCTGGGGTCCGGCACAGAAACCGGCCACAGGGGCAGAGGCTCTGCAGAGAGTTCCCTAGGATGATGCCTGGTGGATCTATGGAAGTGGAGGCACCGTTGAGACCCCAGGACTGTAGCATCACCAGCATACAGTGCCAGCCTGGGAGGGCAGCAAGGAGAGGGAGCAAGGCTCCAACTCCTGAGATCTGCTTCGCAAAGCTGTATGAGCAGTGCTGCCTGAGGCCCTGGGGCCGCCTCCACCCAGTGTGCCCAGGAGGTGGCACACCAAGTGAAAGATTATCCTAGAGTTGTCGGATATAAGGTGGTTCGTCCTGTTGGGTTTTGAACTTCCTCAGGGCTGCTACCCCTTTCTTCATGCCTCCCTTTTGGAATGGGAACCTGTCCCCCTCCCCATTGCCATGTAGTTTGGAAGCATGAAGCTTGTTTCATTCCCCAAGCTCACAGCTGGACAGGGATTTGCTTCAAGATAGATAATTTAAGCCTAAGTCTCACCAGTTTCTGATTCGGGTGAGACTCTGGACTTTGAACTTTTGAGTTGATGCGGGTACCGGATGGAGTGAATTAAACTGTACATGAGAAGGACATGAATTTGGGGGCTGGGGCAGAATGCTAGGGTTTGAATGTGTCTCCCCAAAAGCCATGTGTTGGAAACTGAATCCTCAATGCAACTGTGTTGAGAGGTGGGATCTTCAGGAGGTGATTAGGTCACCAGGCTCTGCCCTCCTGGATGGGTGAATGCAGCTATGATGGGAGTGGGCTCGTTAGGGTGGGAGTGGGCTCCTGATGACAGGATGGCAGCAGTCACCTTCTCTCCCACTCCTTCTCACCATGCAATGCCTTCCGCCATGTGAGGACACAGCAAGAAGGCCCCCGCCAGATGTGGTCCCTCTATATGTGACTTCCTGACCTCCAGAACTGTGGGCCAATGAAGTCCTGTTCATTCTAAATCACCCTGACTGTGGTGTGCTATTACAGCAGCTCAAAATGGACTAAGATAGCTCACTCCTGACAAGTCAAAGGTTGTGTCCAGCCAGGCCGCAGGCCACAGGCCACAGGCCACCGGAGGCTGCTGCCAGAGGTGCTGGGTACCAGGCTGGTGAGGGGACTCCTGGCCAGGGAGCCGCAGATGTGCAGCCAGTTCACAGGCCACCGGAGGCTGTCACCAGAGGTGCTAGGTATCCGGCTGGCAAGGGGACTCCCGGCTGGGGGGGCCGCAGATGTCCAGCCAGGCCACAGGCCACCAGAAGCTGTCACCAGAGGTGCTGGGTACCAGGCTGATGAGGGGACTCCCGGTTGGGGGGGCCGCAGATCTCCCCACCCCTCCCATCCTGCCCCGGCTGGGGAGCTCTGCACTGTGTTTACACAGATGCATGCTCAGAGAGACACCCGTGTGTGTGCTGTACACAGAGAGCTCATCCAAGCAGCCTCCAAGATGCCAGCTTTCCAATTTCCTTCTCTGACCAACGCAGCTGAGAAAGCCCAGGGCTGAGCTGGGATTAAGGGAGAAACCACGGGCCATCAAGGGGCCAGGGACAGCAGCTGCCTTCCCAGACACACAAATTGCTTTTCTCAGGGAACTGGGGCAATGCGGGCGGGGACCTCACAGGGGAGCCAACCCCAGATCATCCCAGGTCAGCGTCTGAAGGAAGCTGGGAACAGCTGGATGAATGCGCTTGGGGGTGGGGATGCCTGAACCTTCCCAGGCAAGCTGTGGCCCCACTCCCGCCCCAGCTCACCCAACCACGGACGCCACTCTAAAAATTCACCCAGCAAAAGAGGAATGAGAGGAAGACATCTCGATATAGTTAATGATATTGCACTGTAGATGTCATTTGCCAAAATTGTAGACTTTAGGCGCTCTTACCATAAAGAAGAAAAACAGGCAGCTATGGGGTGGTGGTGGTGGGTGCAGGATCACTTCACTGTGTCTGTCTGTGCCTGGGTAAGTCTATCAAACATGCTGCACACCTTCAATGCACACAATTTTTTTTCTTTTGAGATGGAGTCTCACGCTGTCACCTAGGCTGGAGTGCAGTGGCGCAATCTTGGCTCACTGCAACCTCCGCCTCCCGGGTTCAACTGATTCTCCTGCCTCAGCCTCCAGAGTAGCTGGGATTACAGGTGCCCACCACCATGCCTGGTTAATTTTTTTGTAGTTTTACTAAAGACGGGGTTTTGCCATGTTGGTCAGGATGGTCTCGAACTCCTGACCTCAGGTGATCCGCCTGCCTCAGCCTCCCAAAGTGCTGGGATTACAGGTGTAAGCCACCACGCCTGGCCGAATGCATGCAATTTTAACAAAAGAAATAAAAGACCTCAGACCTGGCAGAACTCAAGACAATCTCAATAGAGGTCCACCCATCTGGTAAGCAGCACATATTTAAAAAACAAAAAACAGTGTCAAGTGGCGATGGCGATTTGGATGCCCCTAACGGACGTGGCCCAGGTAAAATCAGCCACTGAGTCTGGGGGCTTCCTGGCTGGAAGCACAGGGATAAGGATGAACCTTTCTCCTCTCGGTTCTGTGGATTCCTGTCATTTTAGGGAGCCTCTGCTCTGGCTGACAATGAGAGGGAGCAGGACTGAGTAGGAAAGACCTGGGCACGCCCCTGGAACAGATGCATCTCCCAAGAGGGAGCTCAGGTGGGGCAGACAACAGACACCCCCTTCCACGGGCTGGGACGCCCGCAGGGCCCCAGGACCTGGCCATCTGTTTACGTGCAGCTTGGACCCAAGGACATCTGGCAATGCTCCAGGTTGAGAAATTCCAGCTGTTTATGTGATCTCTGCAGGGGGCCTGGCTAAAGGCCCCAGGACACTTGGAGCAGGCTGGGGCCTGGGGGAGGGAATCCTTCCTAACTGCATCCAGACGGCTGCTGCTTTTCCCAACAAAGGTGAACTGGACTTTCCAGGGCCGTGATGTTCCTGTGGGGCCACCTCGACTCTCGGCCCTCTCCTTGGCCCACCCTTGCCCACTGCTGGCTTCCCGGGGGCCTGACAGTGGAAAACTTGTGCCCACCCCACACTCCCAACTCCCTCCTGGAGCCCAGACACCACGTCTACACTCACAGAGCCAGCTTACTCGGGAACGTGAGCCAACACGAAGCTCATTCAAAGGTTTCAGTCCGGCCCTCCCAGAGCGGGGAGGGGAAACCGAACTGGGATCCTGCAGAGCCAGGGGCACCTGCGCACCCTGAGATCCCATCTTCCTCCCCGAGCAAGGATCCCCTTTCACTGAAGCAATGGGGACAGCACAAAAGAAGCCCAAAGCCAACCTCAAGTCCACCTGGGGGCCAAGACCGTCTGGGGAAATGCAGCCTAATGTCCCACCTCTCAGTAACAAGTGTGGCTCAGGGCTGGGACCTTTGATGCAGCCTCTGCTGTTGTTCCCTTTCTGGCAAACACCCTTGGGCAGAGCAGAACAGGCCCGCAGTCCCCTGCTTCTGGGTGGGTCCGCCCAGGTGGACGGCTATCACTCTCCCCCACAGCCACTCGGCTCCCTGAGCCCAGGCCTGGCTCTGAGGTTTTCCACGTTGCTGAGCAGGGAGACCCTGGCCTCAGAGTCTCCCTTCATCTGTCTTCCCTGGACCCCCAGAGAGCCCTGGAAAGGGGGTCTGAGAAAAGGATGTGTCTGTAGGCACCGGCAGGTCCCACCCCTGGGCTGGGCCTGGAGCAAGGGCATGGAGCCCCACGAGAGCCATCCAGACACTTCCATGGGCCAGGAAGGGTGAAGCCCTGGACCCTGGGAATTCCACCCCAGAGATGGGACACATCCCGTCTGCCCTGGCCATGGGCTTCAAACAGATTCCAGGGGGATAAAGGCCTGCTAAGTGCCATCCGTCAAGGTTCCAAGAGAGTGTCCCCAGCTCTACAGGAGGGTGGCGGGTCACCATGACTGCACATTCTGGGAACTGCAAGGTCAGGGGGCTTCTGGGAGACCCAGGGTGTATCCTGAGCTCAGCCCTCAGGAACTGAGTCCTGGCGGCAGAACAAACAGCCGCCCCCAGCCTCGTGAATGGCCGTGGTGCAGGACGTGCACCTCCTCCTGTGGGCACTTGGACAATGTGGCAGGATGGGCCTTGGTGCTGGCTCCTCCCTGCTCTCGGATTGTGCCCACCACATGCAGCTGCAGGACTCCCTGCCCAGGTGTTCACAGGGCATCTTGCCCGCCGGCGGGGGGGGCGGGGTGTCAAGACCTTGACCTTAGCAGCTCTGAGACCCCAGGGAGAACTGCAGGCCTCCCAGCCAGGCCGTGGCCCCCTGAGGGACAAGGACACCCCAGTATGGGGCAGGGCCCCCACCAAACGCGCCAACCCAGGAGGGGCATCTAGAATGTCCTCCGCTACAGTCCCACACTTGAGGGCATTATCAACAGTAACTTTTTGAACTCACCCATGATCTCATTACCTAACATAGTTGGGTTTTACTCAGCTGGAATTTCAGCACAGTGCTGTTTTATTTCATTCCCTTGACAAAGTTTCATAAACAGTATTCCATGTTTCAACGGCTTCTGCAAACTTACTCCAAATGGTTGCATAACAGACGCGGAGAGGTACAGCCACGTGTTAACTATTCCCTATCACTGCCGTGCGCATCTTTTACAAGGAATGGGCCATTTACATCCTCTCCTCCATCCCTCAAAGGGGACTCCACCTCCACCTCGACAGCTCTGAGCTGCTTTTTATCCCAGGTGAAACTGACGAGCACTGAGATGCCCAGAGCTTGGGTGCAGGACAGGCTTTGATCAGCACCTATTCCGCCCCCTCCATCACAGTCCAGAACATCCCCTACCCGAGGGGATTCTTCACAAGTCCTGGTGACGAGTGGTGCGTGGACTCCACGAGACCAGGTGGTTCCTCGAAGTGACCTAGTGTGCGCAGGTGCAGGGGCCCACGGACCTGGTCACACCCTATACACCCCGCTTTGACCCCAAGCAGCGGATACCCTGGCGCAGGGAGAGAATGAGAAAACGTCCTCACCGGCTCAATGATCGCTGGTTCTCCCTTTTGGCCTTTCTCGCCCCGAGGTCCTCCAATCTGGGGGTGATAAAAGGCAGATGGAGAGAGAATCGGAGAGAAAAGTGAGAAACAAAGTCCAGATTACACAAAATCTGCCCGATTTCGCAAGGCTGAGGGCGCTATTGTAGCTGGGCATCTCCCCAGTCCCAGGAGGATGGCAGGAACGTGACAGAGGCCAGGCCCACGGGAGCCTGTGCGACTACTAATGAAGAAACAGGCCCAGAGGCGAGCATGCCGCGATGCACACGTTATTCAGGGCAAATTCGAGGCACTGAGGTCTCTTTAAAAATAAAGTTTTGGGAACAGGGTGCAACACTTGAGCTGCCCGTAGAGCCCCACCCCTGAGGAGGCTCTTGGGCAGGAGCCCCCATGATGCCCACCAGCCCCCCAGCCCCACCCGGAATGGGGGCCTGCACCCTCTCACCCCTTCATAGATGGTATCCTGGTTCGCCGGCATTCCCGGCCCGATCTCCGACGGGGAGTTGGTGGGGTCGTAGTAGGGGTCGTAGTAGTTCTCGTCAAGGTTCCTGATCGTTTCCTCAGTGAACTCCCCCTCCAAGTCATCCACACCTTCCCCTGGAAGCGGAGCTGGCTGCAGGGGGAGAGGAAGCCGCAGGGTCGACTCGCAAATGCAGCAGGCACTGCCTCTCCATCACGCCCTGGGCGGGCACTGTGGCTATCCGGTCAACTGGGCAGAGATCCCAGATCCATCAGGCCCTGGGCGGGCACCATGGCTACCCGGTCAACTGGGCAGAGACCCCCCTCTGGGAGAGACCTCCTCTGAGGGCTCCAGGTCTAACAACTCCAGGACTTCAAGACCAGTGGCCTCCTAAGCTACACAATGCCTGGAGTCTGGAGTCCAACCCACAAGGAGAGGTCCTGTGTCCCCTGGTGGCCTCTTTATGCATCTTCTCCCTCCCACAATGAAGAATTATCACCCCAGACTGCCCCGGCACAAGGGCACACCACGGAGCCGGCACACCATGGAGCTGGCACACCCGTGCACCCGCTCAGGCAGGGGCTCCACCCCACAGCCCCAGGGTCTTGCGATAATGCATCCCAGTGCAGTGCTGCAGACGCAGGGGTCTGGACCTGCTGGAACGAGGTGTCCTCTCTGGCAGTGGAGATTCTGCATCACACAGTGGCTGTGTTAAGCATCGGCCTTGTGCTACATGCTATGCAAGAATCCTCCCGAATCGGAAAACTTCGCAGCCCCCAGAGACAGGAACTGTCAGTGCCATGTTGGAAAGGAGAACCCCGAGGTCCAGAGATGCGGGCTAACTTTCCAAGGTCTCCGGCAGAGCTTTCAGGCCTGTCTGCTGACAGTCAGCCCCCGTCCCAGCCAGGGTGGCCCCAGCTCCTGCTTCGCTGTATTTGTCTGGATCCTGGCTCCCAGCCCCATCCTGCCTGGCCACACCCAGGCCACAGGCAGGGACTCTGCCCACAAGCCACCCCCCTCCTCATCCAATTTCCACCTGAATCCTCAAAGACCAGGAGGGCTGGGGTCCTTCTACCCATTTTCCAGGCGAAAAATTGACCATATTGAGATCAACTCAGCAAACCAGGGATTCCAAACTTGTTCAGCAATGGCCTCCCCTGGGAAGTATTACACCGCCCAGCTGCAAAGGGCCCAGGGCCAGGGTGTGGTGGAACACAGGCGCCACCCGAGGACACCAAGGTGAGAATTGGAGTAAGAAGTGAGCTCAGCATTGTGGCCCCAGCCCTGGCCCTTGGCCCACTGCCCCAGACCAAACCAATGGGAAGGAAAGAAATTACGTTGGAGGAGTTGGAGGTGTCGGCGGTGCTGGTGGGAATTTCGGCCCCGACGCCTGGGTCTGTGGGCTGGTCGGGGTTCTCCTCCCCCTCGCCATAGGTGAGGTCATCGTAAGGCGAGGGCGTGTAGTAGTCCTCACTGGGCACGTAGTCATAGTCCCCGATGCCGATGTCCTCTTCCTTCCCAGCCCCTTCACTGGTTTCAGGCATGGGAGCAGCTTCCGTGGGGGTCGGGGTCAGCTCCTGGGAGCCAAGGGCAGAGACAGCTGGAGTCAGGGTGGAGGCTGGCAGCGGTGCCAGGTCTGGGACTTGCCGCATGTCCGGGTGCAGGCATCTCAGTGGCAACGCCTGGAGCCCAGGCCCGTCAAGAGGCCCAGAGACTCGGCACAGGGGCCGCCCCCATCCATGGGGCTTGGGGGCAGAGCAAATGGGAAGAAGCAGCCCAGCTGCGAGCCCCCGGTCACTAAGCGTGCTCAGAATGGACTCAAACCCACCCAGTTACACACCAGAAAAGGGCGAATCATATCTCAATATTTAAAAAACAAAAACAGCAAAACACTCTAGGCTCTCAGAGCAATGTGAGATGAGCAGGTCACCTTTCCCCGGAAGGATACACACATGCTCACACACACAGGCTCATGCACACCTGTGCCTATGTGCACACACGCTCACACACACACACGCAGGTTCACGCACACCCGTGCCTGCATGCACATATGCTCACACACACACACATGCAGGCTCACGCACACCCGTGCCTGCGTGCCACATGCTCACACACACTCGTTCATGCACACAGGCACACCGCCCATGCTCACACCCCACCCTCTTTACCTCTGACAATGGCTCTGAGGCTGGACAGCCTCCTCCCCAGCACTCCTGCACACACTCCTGCACGGGGCCCAGGCCCTGCTAGGTGTGACCCTCCGGCTCTCACTGCTGCTCACACACCCTCACAACCCTCCCCGATTTCAGAGGTAAGGGGATGACAGCCCAGAGCGGGGAGGACCCGAGGCCAACCTCAGACTGCATCACCCCCCCGGGGGAGCCCCTGAGCTCTCCTCTCTCCTCTCCCACCACAGCTGCACCTACACTTAAGGAACCCGAGAACCAAACTCATCCTGAGCCTGCTCGAGCCCTGTGCCTGGTACAGGGTGGGGACCGGGGCCACAGCCCAGAGATGCTGGCAGATGATCCCCTGTATACCTTGCATCTCCCAACGTCCTCCTCAAGGCGGAAAGCCCGATACGCCCCGTGACAGCAAAGCTCGGACAGCAACAGCCGGCTCCCTCACTGAGCTGCCCCCGCAACCTTCACCAGACAGCCCTCAACCCTCCACCCTGACACAACCTCTCCCAGCCTCGCCCTCCCCTGCACCACAGCCTCGAGGGGCCCAGCCCAACCCAGTCCCCCACTCAGCCCAGACCTCGGGGACCTCTGTGGTTTCTTTGGCAGCTTCCACGGGCTTCTTGCTGGGGGTGGGCTCCTTCCCTAGGTCTTCGGGGTCTTCGTAGTAGGGGTATTCATAGTAATAGGTCTCACCCTCGCCGTCTCCTTCCGTGTACTGAAAGCAAATTGCGGCCCCGTGAGGAAGCAGCGGAGCCCACAGAGCGACCAGCCTGCTGTCCTTCCTTCCGCAACCTCCCGATCTGGCTGGGAAGATGGCACGCCACGACGCCCCGTCCAGCCCCAGGCGTGAACCTCCCTGTGGGTCCCCAGATGGGATTCCTCCCTCTCCATCTCCTTGGAAAGCTGACGCAGCCTCGTCAGAAGCACAGGAGAGAAAGCGAGGGGGACACCAGGTCCCCTCGAGCAGTCAAAGAGAGATGAGCCCTCAAAGGTGAAGGCTTCTGGCCCTTTGGAACCCAGGCCAGAACAACCAACAGAATGGCAGTCTGTGCAGCCATCACCATGTCACCAGCAGGCTCCCGGGCCTTCAGCTCCAAGCCTCAAAGCCCAGGGACCCCACGGGAAGGGCTTCACTGGGACAGAGTAGGCCTCGTCCTCAGCCCATTCCCACACCAGGAGCTGGGAGGAGCTCGGCAGGAGGCCGGGGCAGCAGGGACTCAGCTGGGAACTCTGTCCTGTCCCTCCTGGGGTTTGTAAGATGTGGCCTGGGCTATGGGGTTCCACAGCTTCCTGAAAGCTACCCTTCCTTCTCTCCTAACTGGGGGTGAAAGAAGGAAGACCCAAGGAGAAATAAACAGGATTTAATATTATGGATGAGAAATCAGAGGCAGTGGGCCCAGGGCGTGGGAGAGCATTTTCATGCAGACGTGATAGGAAGAACTGCAAATAAGATAAACTGCAGTACCTCGAGGGTGTGGGGCGGGAGGGGGAGGACAGCCCACCCATGGACATGGTGGGTCCTAGGAAGAGGGACAAAGGTGTCAGGCACGTGGCTGCCACTCTGCAGTACACTCTACACTCAAGGGATCCGAGGGCTGGCCATTCTACAGTAGACAAGCCCAGGCTCCGTCCTCTTTGGCGAGCTGCACATGGCCTCTCCAGTGGATCCAGTCCATGGGGGACACCTGTGGCATCTGTGCTCACAAATACCCCATCAAGGTCAAGCCCAAGGGTGAGAGAGCACTGGGCATTCACCATCCAGGAGCTTGTTCAAAAGGTTAAAGGAGAGGGTTATTGATGACAAACTCTGTGACCCTGTCATTCTGGGCAGTGCTATTTAGTAAAGTGAGTCAGATATCCCAATGCTTACCTCCTAGGTCCCTCTGAATTCTCACCCAGTGGATTTATTTAAAATAAGGGTCCCATGGCTTATGTGTCCCTTCACCAACCATCCCAAGTAGTCTGCTCATGCCCCCCAAGATTCCAGCCAGAGTTAACTCACATATTCATCTGGATTGGGGTCCTGCGACTGTGGGGTGTCAGGTACTGCAGTGTCACAGTCAGGGCTGTAGTGCTCACAGTAATCATAAGCTGCCCGGTGGTCTGAGACAAAGAGCAGCTGCTGGATGTCACCCTGGAAAAGAACAGACACTCATGAAAAAGCAGCTCACAGAGCACTCGCATGGGGACCTGGGAGACACAGCCCCATGCCTTGAAGCAGGGCAAAGTCCAGACCAAGCCACGAGACGAGCTTGTCCTCAGAGCCAAACATTCTCCCTAGAAGCTGCCACTCACAAAAGACACCCAAGCTAGGCTGGCCCACCCATCCATCCATCCATCTATTCACTCATCCATCTACCCATCCATCCATCCATCCATCCACTCATTCATTCATCCATTCACCCATCTATCCACCTATCCACCTATCCATCTACATCTACCAGTCCTTCCATCCATTCACCCACCCATCCATTCACCCATCCACTCATTCATCCATCTATCCATCCATTCACCCATTCACCTATGTATCCATCCATCCATAAACCATCTATCCAACCTCCCATCTGTCCACTCATTCACTCATCCATCCATCCATCCATCTGCATATATACATGCTTCCATCCATCTACCCCATCCATCCATTCACCCATCTATCCACCTATCCATCTACATCTACCAGTCCTTCCATCCATTCACCCATCCATCCATTCACCCATTCACCTGCCTATCCATCCATCCATTAAACCCTCTATCCATCCACTCCTCCAACCATCTGTCCACTCATTCACTTATCCATCCATGCATCCATCCATCTGCATATACACATCCTTCTATCCATCTATCCATCTATCCACTCATCCTTCAACACATTCACCCATCCATCCACTCATCCATTCATCCATCTACCTATCCACCTATCCATCCATCCACCCAGCCATCTATCCACTCATTAATTCATCCATCTATCCATCTAGATACATACATCATTCCATCCATCTGTCCATCCCTCTACTCATCCTTCCACCCATCCACCCATCCATTCATCTGTCTATCCACCCATCTACCCACCCACCCATCAATCCACCACCCATTCACTCATCCATTTATCAGACACTTGTTGAGCACCTGCCAGATGCCCGTGCAGTGCTGGCAGCTTTTGCCTGTTGTGAGAAACAGCCTGCAGTCTCACTCACCCTAGACCCTGAGGGCTTGGAGGTACCCTGCCTCCTTTGCCACTACCCATCAACCACTAGAGGAGAGAATATTTTTAAAGAGGTGATGTCTGGTTTATCAAAAGTTAAAACTAGAATTACCATATGACCAGTAATTCCAATCTCAGGAACCGAAACACATGCATAAACGATTCACCCAAATCAGTTCACCCTCCAAACAAAACAGGGACTCAAACAAATAAATGTATACAAGTGTTCATAGTTGAATTAGTCACAACGGCCAAAGGACAAATGCAACCCACATGTCTACCGACAGCTAAATGGATAAACAGAGTGTGGTATATGCATAGAACGGAACATCATTCAACCATAAAAGGGAAGGAGGTACTGCCCCACACTACAAGGCGGATGAACCCACGCTGCTAACAACTGAACTTTCGGATTCATTGTGAGCAGCCTACAGTCTAACTGTGTCAGCCAGGACAAGCATGCAAGCACTTATTCCTACTTTCTCTAACCATGATGTGTAAACAATTTATTCCATTATTCTTTCACCACAATGTGTACACAGGAGAAATAAAAGGGCTGCTACTAGGAATAAGAAATGCAGGTCTCATAAATGCTATCTGCAGAGATGAAGATGACAGGCACGCTAGGAGTCACCCTGGCAGCACCCTGGGTGTTCCGAAGCAGAGGATCTTTGGACCATAATCAGATGTATAGAAGCTGACCAATATAGTCATGATTATAGTAATGACAGTGATGACGAATTAGATCATGTTTACCACAGATCAAGTACTAGGTAAAGAGCCTGCACGTGGTCTCTCTGTGCCCTCAAGAACCCTATGAATTGTGTCCGACTAATCCCCACTCTACAACAGAGGAAACCGAGGACCTGTGAGGTCACCTGTCCAGGGTCCCCCAGCTGCTGGGGCAGGATCAGTCCAAGGCAGCCTGCAAGATGCCAACCACTGCACGCCCCACCACACTCAAGGGAGGGAAAAGAACTTGGAGGACCATGTCCAGGTGCTGGCATCCCACCACCGAAGACGGTGCCGCAGGCAAGGGGACTTGGGACAGGGCCAGGTGCTGAGTGCTGTGGGTCTGGAGCCCATCTTGCCACGCTGCATCACATCTGCACACTTTTCCAGAGCCAAAGTAGCCAGCGGGCTGCAGGGTCAGGGTGCCCAACCCCATCTAGAGGATGGCAAGTTCTCCACGGTTCATCCGAGCCTGGTTCATCGGAGCCTTCACTCCATCCAGGCAGAGGCACCACCTCCCCCCGCCGAGGCCCCTCTCTGGGCCAGAAGGAGTCTAGTGACAGCTTTGCCTCTGCCATGAAGACTCTGTCCTGCAGCCGCGGTGGCTGTGACGTGGCTTTGCGCTGTGTACTTCTGACCCTGGCGAGTCACCCTCAGTCCCAGGGTGCCAGTGTTGGGAAGGGCTGGGAGACATTCACAGCTGTGAGCTCTGTGAGCACAACCATCATTGTTCCGAGGGCTGCTCTCTTCCACGAAGACTTTTGGTGTGAGGGTCTGGCCACAGCAAGACAGGCACTGAGACTTGGATGGAGCGGGTGGGAGGACCACAACCACTGTGCACACAGGCGGGGTGGAGGGAATCCCAGCCCGCAGGCACACTTGGAAAAGCAGCAAGCTCTGTGCTGCCAGACAGGCCCGGCCTGCACGCCAGCTCCAGCCGTTGCCTGGCTGTGTGGCCTGAGATGAGCCTGCTCACACACACCTCTCTGCTCCCTGCTTTCTCTCTGAAAAAAATTAGCATAAAACAGCAGCATTGACCTCACAGAGCTGTGGAGTCCTCCAGGCAAAACTCTCTGTTTACAGAAGGCACTCAATAAGTAATGCAAAAGATTTTGAGGTCAATGGGGGAAGGCATGTGTTCAGGAAAAGCCCTCAGCGGGCAGTAGGTTTGGAGGAACTGGGGGTCAGCAGGGGGCTGATGCAGGACACAGGGTGGGGGCCCAACAGCAGGTGTGAGAGGGTGGCAGGGAAGAGGCCACAGCAGCCAGGACAGTGCTCCCGAGAGGGGAGGGAGTGGTGCGAGGCAGGGGCCGAGGGGAGGGAGTGGTACGAGGCAGGGGCCGAGGGGAGGGAGTGGCGCGAGGCAGGGGCCGAGGGGAGGACCTCAGGGCTCAACAGGAAATGGCTCTCAGCACCAAAAAGGGGAAGAGAGTGGGGTATGTGTCTGTGGTTACCGTGGGTGACCCAAACTTGTGTTTAAAAACCTCAAATGATGAGCGAGGAGCTCAGAACCCTCCCCAAGCCCACCCAACTCTCCAGGCAGCTCTGCCAGGTGGTAAGTTCCTGCTCCTGACTTTAGCCACACATCCACATCCATACCTGCCTCTGGGTCACAGGCAGATGGACCCACCTTTCTCGGCACCACTGTGCCACAGCCCGGCCACAGCCCTTCTGCCCACCTGCCCCGCCTCGCCCCAACCAGAAGGGTGCAGCCAGGGTTCTGAGGTCCGCCCGGTGCCTGGGTGCACACCAGCACCCGTTCCCTTGCAGGACTCAGGACTCACAAGGGAAATTTCTGGCACCTCCATTTAACAGATAGAAGAGGCTGGGACAGGAGACATCACTGGCCCCAACTGCAGAGCCACAGCAGTAGCCAGGACCTGGAGCCTATGTGTGCAGCGGGGCCCCTGACACTAGCTGACCCAGCCCTGCCTCCCCTGTCCCCACATCTCAGAACAGATGGAGCAGCACAGAGACGGGTGCTCTTCCCGCAGGCATCAGGCCCAGAGCATGGGGCGTCCCTGGCCGCCACGTACCTACTGCCTCATCTGAAGTTTCAGAGACTGTAACCCCCTGCATCACCCCACATCATGGACAGCACCGCTGAGCCCCCTCCAACCCGGGTCCTTCCTGTCCGCAGGACACCTCAGGACAGTGGTGCCTCAGGACAGTGGTGCAGGAAGCAGCTGAGGGTTGGTGGTCGTCGGGAGCTGAGCTTGCACCTGTTCCCTGGGCTGGGGCATCTGCTGGGCTGAGGAGGGCGCAGAGTGACAGGTTCCTCTCCTTCCATACTACACCTCGGGGGCTGTGGCCCACAAAGGGACAGAGCACAGGGACGGGGAGTGACCGAGGACAGCTACCTGCTACTGCCCCCTGCCCCTGAGATCCCATCACAGTAAACTGGGGGCATTTTGAGGAGGAAACAAGGGTGGGGCCCTGATGAGCACAGCCCTCAGCATTTCACACCTTCCCTCCCCGACTCCAACCCTCAAACGGGATGCCCCACTCTCCACCCGCTGAGGCCAGCAGAGCTACCCACCTGCCCCATCTCCCTCTCCCTCTCCCTCGCTCTCTCACTTTCTCCGTCTCTCTCTCCCCCATCTTTCTCCTTCTCTCTCTCCCCCATCTTTGGATGTCAGAGGCTCCTGGCCCACGTTTCAAATTCTCCAGCAGACAAGGAGGAACAGTGAATCAAAACCACATACTTTTATTAAGCAACATGACTTCTGGATCACATTTCATCCAATTCAAATAAAATACGTTCTCCTTTCTACTGGCAATTTGACATCTGAATATATGTTCTCCAAAGGCACTTCAAAGAAGGAAGAGAAGCTTCAGGGGCCTTCGGGGGCAGCTGTGGTCCTGGGCCCTGGTGCACCCCTGGATCCAGCTCTGCTTTCCGGGAAGCCCCAAGCTCCTCGGATCATGGGCGTGTCCGGCACAACCCCGTACCCCAGGGTGTCCAGCACAGCGGCCATACCTTGCAGGGCCTGCATAAGGCGCTGGCACTGGTCTCAGTGCGTGTGGGCACACAGCACCCAGGCACACCTGCACGACCATCAGGGCCCAAGGCTAGGTAATGAACACCCACGAAGCGGGACAAAGCCTGAGGTGTCCCCAGGTGCCCGGCGCTCTGATCCCAGGCTGACCTGGCCCTCAGCCAGCCCTGCTTTGTGGCCTGCCCACCACACCCCCAGCCTGCAGCAGTGAACAGACAATAAGTAGGACTCGGCATGAGGCCCCTTCACTTCCAGAATCCCCTCCTCTGCAAATGCACATGCTTCGTTCGAATCATTTCCCCACCAAATCCTCAGGTGGATTTTCACACTAGAAAGAGCCGGTGTGTTCTGCAGGCACCACTGCCAAAGGGCAAGGGTCTGCCAGGCCCTACACCACCCCCGTGGAGAAGGAGAAACCGAGGCGCAGGTGCTAAGGCTCAGGCTCAGAGTCCTGCAGAAGCAGGGTTGCTCTAGACCTGGGTCCTGGCCCAGGGCTCTTTCCAGCCCACCCACTGCTTCTTCCCTACACACGCAGGTGAGGGAGGGGACCCTGAACACCTGGGTGCCCAGCAAAGCTGTTGAGGAGCAGGAGCTTCTCTGCAGGACCCCAGGCAGATGGGGCCGTAGTGAGGGATCTGCTCCAGGCTCCAAGACAGAGCAGATGCCTCCCCTGAAGCCCAGCAACCTCCCACGGGCCAGCCCCATGGCTGCACGAGCTAGCGCTGCTTCTGTGCCACCTTCCAGGCAGGGCTGAGAAGAGGGCTCCATGATGTCTGCACCCCCACAAGGACTGGGAGGAGGAGGAGCTGAAGCTGAGGGAAAGGCTGTAACCCACCCTGCAGGACTCCAGTGAGACACCTGCTTCTGGCCTGGGCCACCCCTGGGGCCACCTGATTCCTGCGAGTCCAGAGGCCCAGGTGCATGGGACTCCCAGCTCTGCCCTTGGGGCTGTGGGTTGGTGGCTAGTCCACTGTTCAGAGCAGAGACGACATAGTGATGGGATCCAAACACAGTCATGGGGTGCCATGGGGTGACAAGAGGCACAGAACAGCCCTAATGGGGTCATGGGGGGTCCTGGGCAGCCCTGCATGGGTACTATGGGGAGGTTACAGGGTGGTCCTAGATGGGGTACTATGGGGGAGCCTGGGCAGCCCTGGATGGGGGCCCCATGGGGGGGACACCTGACAGCCCTGGATGGGGACAGTTGAGGGGGCTCTAGAGGGTTATCATGGGGGGTCCTGGATGGAGACAGTGAGGGCCACATTGAAGTCCTCCTGCATCCCTGAGACCCGTGTCCATCACTAAACTGATGAAAGATGTGATGGGTCCAGGGTGGAGAGAGGCATCTTCCCTGACTCACGCATAGCCACACACTGTGTCCTACCCAGCAGGTGACACCTGCGGAACCCTGGGACCCCCAGAGACTCCATGTGGTGGGTCTAGGGGGGCCTGGGATTCAGGAGCCATATATGCTCATGAAATTCTAAGATGCGGCCAGGACTGGAGCCGCCCCTCACAGACCTCGAGGCAGCTGTGGATGCGGGGACTGGAGCCGCCCCTCACAGTCCTCAAGGCAGCCGTGGATGTAGGGACACCCCTCCTTCTGTCAGTGGTACCCTGGCAGTTCCTGGGCCTGCACTCCTCCTTCTGGAACATTCACTCAGAGTCGGCTCCTCTCTGGAAGCCGGGTCAGCATGTGGAGACATCCAGCCCAGCCACCTACCAGCCAGGCAACCAGCCCCTGGGAGCCACAGTCTCCCCATTTCATCACAGGAAATCTCAGCCTCCCCTGACCCCCTCCAGGCTGTGTGGACCAAACACACAGCTCTGCCCAAAGCTCAAGAAAGCCCTAGGCAGAGATCTGCCCTGGTGCCCTCAGAATCCTTCTCCACCCAGGGCTTCCGGCAGCCATTCCCCAGTGTGCTGGAGAGGGCGTGCCCACCCTGGCCGCCATAATCTGGCACACACTGTCTTTCAAATACAAAACTAGGATCATAATTTCATGTTGTATGCTGAGAGCATTTTCACAATGCATCCTGTGATACGAAACCAAGCTCCAAACTACAGACCAGGAAAATTGGTCGACGAAGCCGCCTCTCCTGGCGGCAGGAGGTACTGGCGGCCTGGAAACAAAGGGCCAGGGGCTGGTGGGCAGCCCCTGCTTGGGCTTGGGTGAACTCGTGGTTTTTCAGGGGATGGGGACAGGAAGCTGGAGCTTGGGGCTGGGTCACAATGCGCATGTACAGCCAAAGAAACCCCCAAGAGACCTCAGCCTGCAGCCTTCCAGGACCCAACCCTGGGCCTCTAAGAGGCTGGCTGTAGGTCAGAATTGCCCAGTGGGCCGTGCCCTGACCCTTCCTGAGGCACTGAGGCACCCCAGGAATTTCTTAGCTGCAGCTGCCCTCTCAGACAGGTGGGCTCTGACCCCAAGAACCTCCAAGCAGCCTGACCACGACCTCAGAAAGGCCCATGGTCCCCACAGTCCCCTTCCCAGGTGCCATCAGAGCCCCTGGCACACAAGCACAAGGAGCCAACCTGACGCCCTGGCCAGCAGTGGCCCATAGCTCTCCTCTGATGTCACATCTAACTGCCAGGTTTCATGGCACACATCCAATCCCTGAGCAGGGCAACAGGTGTCACCTCCGACCTTCCTCAGACATGCCCCTTCTCCACCCTTCATTGCTCCTTTCTCCCCATCCTCCGTCCTCCTACCAACGATGGCAGCCGCCTCCTTCCTCAGCCGCCCCCTTGCCCTGGAAAGGCAGAGGCCGATCGCCACCCAGGATATGGAGCATGATGTGCCGCCTTGCCCCTGTCCTGCCCTGGCCATGAGATGAGCATGTGAGGTGCCATGTCTCACTTGCTGCTGTCCTCTTCATGCTGTTTTCCAGTCCTCCTGCAGGGTGAAACACCCACCGGACGCAGGGAAGCCCAGCCAGCAACCCCACACTTGTAGGCCCATGGCCCGCTTGCAGGCCAAGCGCCAGGATCTAGGGTTGCCTGGTGTGTTGTGTGACTGTGTGTGCACACATATGTGTGCGTGCATGTGTCTGATACCGTGTTGATGCAGGTGTGCACATGCATGCAGGAGGCCATATGTGTACTGTGCACATGTTTTGCATTCATGTGTGTGGTGTGTGTATGACATACATGCGTATGTCATGTACACAGTATACATACATGTGTATGTGTGACATGGGTGCATGCACGCACTTTTATGCATATGTATATGGTATGGCATGCCTTGTGTGCATATGTGAACAGCTATGCCATGTGTGTGGCACACACGGGTCCTGGCACAGCACTGGAGATGGCCCCGAGGTGCCTGGGACTCAGTTCCCTCCCTCAACAACAGCCCACAGGTCCTTAAGGCTGCTTGTCCTAAGCCCACCCCACTTCCCCGCTCCAACATGACAGGTTGTGTTGACATGTCAGATATCCTTGGCGTGTACCGCCTCTGCCCGGCATACTTCGGGAAAGACCCTGGTGTTTCACACTGACCCAATTCCCAGCCCTACCTCACGCCTCGGGAAAAGGGACTTTCCTTACAGGTCTGGCCCTACTTCCATTCTTGCAGCCCCCTCAGGAGGAAGACAAGGTCTCCTTTCCACTCTCCCAGCCCCATTTCACAGATGCAGCAATGGAGGGTCTGAGAGGCAGCGCCACTCTCGCAGGGCATATGGGAGGAGGGCTGACTGGGGCTCCTGAGTCTCTGCCTGCGGCCCCCACAGTCCCCACCCCAGAGCTGCCCACCTTGGAGTCAAGGACATCGTGCCAAGTCACACATTCTGCACACAGAACAGCCATGGGCTCCCAGTTCCCAAAACTTTGTCCCATCGCCCACACAGCCCTAGGAGCAGGGGCAGGCACCTGCCCAATTCGCCTGGCAGATTCAGGCTTCTCCTGTTCCATGTCTTGGCTTCCCGGGCTGAGCCCCTGAACCACTCTGTTCAACTTTCAAAGCCAAGACCCAGCGCCAGCGGCCCCGGACAGCTGGCCCTGTGGCTGCCCAAAGAAGCATGTGGCAGCCGTTTTCATGCCATTCCTCCCTCTGATAACTGACCACTGTTTCCCCCTTTACATTCCTGGATTCTGCCCCCTGCCAGGTCACTAAAGTGCCCTGAAGTGTCCACCACCAGGCCAGGGTCATTATGGCCATTCCGCTCTGCTGCGGAGCCTCTGCCCACGGCGCAATTGGCGGCCACGTTCGACGGAAGATGGGTCGACGGCCACGGCGGGAGCATGTTGTCCTTGGCTCTGGCAGAGACGGGAGCATTTTGCTGAGAGAATCAGTTCTGCCTTTTCTGCTAATGAGACTGTATCCAGGCTGCGTCTCTGTTGTGAGCTAAGGAAATTGCAAAGTTTCCACTGGAGAGCCTCGTAAGCCTGGGGCCATGGAGATGGGGAAACATGGACCTCACCAAATTAGAGGCTCCCGTGGCCGCGGCCCCCAGCCCAGGCTGCTTCTCATGATGCTGCTCCCTGTAATCGCATGCTCAGTGCCTCCTCTGCCATTTAATCGTGCACTCCTCCTTTCAACCCAATCCCCCTATCCCTGGGTTGAGCCAGCCCCCCATGACTGCCTGACACCCAGGCCCCCTCTTCGTCCAACCAAAACAGCCTCCACAGGAATCCCAGCTGAGCACTCTTCTTGTCCCGCAGACTTTATCATCTAATTTTAGCCAGAACACTTCGTGCTGGTAAACAGAGAGACACAAATAATTATTTAAGACAAACCCTTCTTGTTCGAGGCTGTGGGAGAAGCGGTCGGCAAGCATGTTGTCCAAGAGAGATTGTTCTGCCACTGCCAGGCCCTGCCACAAACCTCCCCTGTCCCGGCAGGCGGGCACGTTGTCCAACCTCCCATACAAAACGCAGCCCAGCTGAGTTAACACGCCAAATGGGAGGGACGGAGTCCGGGAGAGCCACGGGCAGCGCTAGGGCCTGGAGCTGGGTTCACCTGGGCCCACATCCCAATCCTGCCCCTTGCTGGCTGAGTGATCTCAGGTGTGTTCGCAAACCACGTTAAACCATGCTTTCCCCTTCTGAAGCTGGGGATGGAACAACGCTGGCCCCAGAGGCTGCTGGGAGGGTGGAGTCTGGCCCTGGGCTCTGCAAACAGGAGCTAAGAACATGACTGCATTCCCCGCAAGTACGGTGCCATCATCAGCAGTCTCTCGCACAGGGCTTCCCTCCCGTTGGGCCCGGCGGATTCTGACAGACACGGCCAGAGCAGCCTGGCTGGACGCCACCGGTGCCCCTTCTCCACAAGCCACTTCCTTGACGTCCTTAGCGCTGCGCACGTAGGAGACCACCAGATTCCCCCATTCCAGCTGCCATGGGCCCAAACCAGTCACATTTACAATCTCGCTTTGATATTTTTCATCCATGAGTCATACAAAAAAGAAAAACAAAATGTCCCCAAGCCAGTGAGGTCTAAATAATTTTTTCCATGGTTTTCACTGCACCTGTGAGAACGAGTTTCACACTATTAACGAGAGTGTTAGAGAAATATTTTTATGTCGTCGGAAATAGCTTTCTGCTGTCCCCGCCATGTCCTCGCTCGCTGCCTCCAGTCCCAGTCCAATTCTCACCTGTAGCCATCAGCCCAAGACGTGTAGGGTCAAGTCTACTCACAACAGCTCTGGGTGCGAGGCTGCAAAATGACACATCTGTGTCTCCATCATGGGGGTGGGCCGCATGGGTGCAGAGAAGGGGCATGATCACGTCACAGCCTCATGCACACCCTGAAGCTGGCCACAGGGACTGAAGGGTCAGCTCAGCAAACTGGGAGAGGGGGCCTCATCTCTAGACCAAGGGACGAAATGGCAGCACCAGTGGCAGGGGCTGGGGGGCAGGTCCACCTCCTCAAAGACTTGCTCTCTCCAAAGGCTGTGGGTCCACCTCCTCAAAGACTCGCCATCCAAAGGGTGGCGACCTCACAAAGGCTTGCACTTGTGACTTGGGCAGGGCACGCTTGAGCTGCTCCTTCCTTCTCCACATCTTGACTTTCGGAGCAGCGGGTCTGCAGACACTGTTTCCTGGCTCACGGGCATCGCTGAGCACAGGGCATGTTCACTCGGTCCAGGCTCCCCAGAAGGAAGCCACCTGACCCTTGGCAGCACTGCCCGAGAAGAATGGCACAGGGAAGGCACTGACCACAGGAGGCCCGGGCACTGGGTCCCTCCCTTGTCATCTGTGAGGATGTCAGCATACGACTAATTACTCCAGGCCTCCATTTGTTGATAAGAGGATAATAAGATCTACCTCATGGAGCAGAGGACTAAACGGGATTGCACCAGAACACTGCCCAGAGTAATCAGCATCCACTAGCACAGCCTCCACGGCCACCACCAGCACCAAAACCACAGAACCACCACTCTGCTAGCATCATGACCACCACCAGCAGCGCTACCAGGACCAAAATCATAGAGACAACACACTACTAACATCATTACCACCATCACCACCACCAGCATCACCATCATCTTCACCACTACCATCACCAGCATCACCACCACCACCAACACCACCAGCATCGCCATCATCTTCACCACTACCATCACCAGCATCACCACCACCACCATCACCTCCATCACCACCACCACCATCACCAGCATCACCACCACCACCATCACCTCCATCACCACCACCACCATCACCTCCATCACCACCACCACCATCTCCAGCATCACCACCACCACCATCACCTCCATCACCACCACCACCATCACCTCCATCACCACCACCACCATCTCCAGCATCACCACCACCACCATCACCTCCATCACCACTGCCACTATCATCACCATCACCACCACCACCATCACCACCACCAGCATCGCCATCATCTTCACCACTACCATCACCAGCATCACCACCACCACCAGCATCGCCATCATCTTCACCACCATCACCAGCATCACCACCACCACCATCACCTCCATCACCACCACCATCACCAGCATCACCACCACCACCATCACCTCCATCACCACTGCCACTATCATCACCATCACCACCACCACCATCACCACCACCAGCATCACCATCATCTTCACCACTACCATCACCAGCATCACCACCACCACCATCACCTCCATCACCACTGCCACTATCATCACCATCACCACCACCACCACCATCACCAGCATCACCATCATCTTCACCACTACCATCACCAGCATCACCACCACCACCATCACCACCACCAGCATCACCATCATCTTCACCACTACCATCATCAGCATCACCACCACCACCATCACCTCCATCACCACCACCACCATCACCAGCATCACCACCACCAGCATCGCCATCATCTTCACCACTACCATCACCAGCATCACCACCACCACCAGCATCACCATCATCTTCACCACCACCATCACCAGCATCACCACCACCACCATCACCTCCATCACCACCACCACCATCACCAGCATCACCACCACCACCATCACCTCCATCACCACTGCCATTATCATCACCATCACCACCACCACCATCACCACCACCAGCATCACCATCATCTTCACCACTACCATCACCAGCATCACCACCACCGCCATCACCACCACCAGCATCACCATCATCTTCACCACTACCATCACCAGCATCACCACCACCACCATCACCTCCATCACCACTGCCACTATCATCACCATCACCACCACCACCATCACCACCACCAGCATCGCCATCATCTTCACCACTACCATCACCAGCAACACCACCACCACCATCACCACCACCAGCATCGCCATCATCTTCACCACTACCATCACCAGCATCACCACCACCACCATCACCACCACCAGCATCGCCATCATCTTCACCACTACCATCACCAGCATCACCACCACCACCATCACCTCCATCACCACTGCCACTATCATCACCATCACTACCACCATCATCACCTCCATCACCACCTTCACCAGAATTGTGGGGAAAAGAAAGAGATAAGACTGTTACTGTGTTTATGTAGAAAGAAGTAGACATAAGAGACTCCACTTTGTTCTGTACTAAGAAAAATTCTTCTGCCTTGAGATGCTGTTAATCTGTAACCTTACCCCTAACCCTGTGCTCACAGAAACATGTGCTGTGTCGACTCAAGGTTTAATGGATTTAGGGCTATGCAGGATGTGCTTTGTTAAACAAATGCTTGAAGGCAGCATGCTTGTTAAAAGTCATCACCACTCCTTAATCTCAAGTACCTAGGGACACAAAACACTGCGGAAGGCCGCAGGGACCTCTGCCTAGGAAAGCCAGGTATTGTCCAAAGTTTCTCCCCATGCGATAGTCTGAAATATGGCCTCGTAGGAAGGGAAAGACTTGACCGTCCCCCAGCCTGACACCCATAAAGGGTCTGTGCCGAGGAGGATTAGTAAAAGAAGAAGGCCTCTTTGCAGTTGAGATAAGAGGAAGGCATCTGTCTCCTGCTCGTCCCTGGGCAATAGAATGTCTCGGTGTACAACCCAATTGTATAGTCCATCTACTGAGATAGGGGAAAACCACCTTAGGGCTGAAGGTGAGACATGCTGGTGGCAATACTGCTCTTTAATGCACCAGATATGTTTATGTATGTGCACATCAAAGCACAGCACTTTTTCTAACCTTGTTTATGATACAGAGACATTGGTTCACATGTTTTCCTGCTGACACTCTCCCCACTATTATCCTATTGTCCTGCCACATCCCCCTCTCTGAGATGGTAGAGATAATGATCAATAAATACTGAGGGAACTCAGAGACTGGTGCCGGCACAGGTCCTCCGTATGCTGAGCGCCGGTCCCCTAGGCCCACTTTTCTTTCTCTATACTTTGCCTCTGTGTCTCTTTCTTTTCTCAGTCTCCCATCCCACCCAACGAGAAACACCCACAGGTGTGATGGGGCAGGCCACTCTTCAAGAATCACCACCACCACCACAATCACCTCCACCACCACCTTCACCAGCATCACACCATCACAATCACCTCCATCACCACCTCCACTAGCATCACCACCACTACCATCACCTCCACTACCACCTTCACCAGCATCACCACCACCACCACTATCATCGCCTCCACCACCACCATCACCACTATCACCTTCACCACCACCTCCACAAGCATCACCACCACCATCATCACCTCCACCACCACCTTCACCAGCATCCCCACCACCACCACCATCACTTCCACCACCACCATCACCACCATCACCACCATCACCTCCACCACCACCTCCACAAGCATCACCATCACCACCATCACCTCCACCACCACCATCACCACCACCAGCATCACCACCACCACCATCACCTCTATGACTACCATCACCAGCATCACCACCACCACCACCAAACCATAGAACCACCACACTACCAGCATCACCACTGCCACCATGACCATCACCTCCATCACCAGCATCATCATCACCAGCATCACCACCACCACCATCACCTCCATCACCACTTCCACCAGGATCACCATCACCACCATCACCTCTACCACCACTATCACCATCATCACCACAACCATCCCCTTCACTATCACCACCACCAGCATCACCTCCACCACACCACCACCAAAACCATAGAATCACCACACTACCAGATCATCACAACCACCACTACCTCCATCACCACCATCACCAGCATCACCATCAGCAGTATACCCATCACCACTACCATTATCATCACCACCAACACCATCATCATCACCATCATAACATTCACCACCACCATCACCACCTCTCCACAACCACCATCACCATCACTGGCATATCCAGCACCATCAACATCACCATCACCTTCACCACCACCATCATTACCACCATCACCATCACTACAACCATCACGACCATTACACCACACCACTGTCATCATCATCATCATACTCACCATTAATATGACCACCATCAGCATCATTATTACCATCATCACTACCACCACCTCCTCCGCCACCACCACCACCACCATCAACAGTCCTAGATCCCTGAGAAAGGCTCACCAGCCTTTCCCGAACACGCCTCTGTAGCATGAAGGCCTGCAGGAAGGCAACCGGCTCTGATTGTTCATTCTTTTGTTCATTCAATCAGTATTTTTTGCATCTCTCTGATAAGTCTTAGGGACATAAAGATGAAAAAATCTGTGTCTCTGACTCTAAGTCTCAAGGGAGAAGCCTTGGGAGGCAGCAGAGGAGCAACAGACTTTGCCTGGGAGGTCACGGAGAGTGTCACGGAGAAGGTTGCTCAGAGCTGGGCCTGGAGGAGGAGAAGGTGGCTGCTACAAGGTTCACATCCCATCACTGGTCTCAGTCTGCCATGGTCTCGTCCTCTCTCCTCTGGACAAGATCCCACACTGGGGCCACCCACTCTCCACTCCACCCACCTTCTCTGTCCCAGGTTCAGACCCCAGTTCTTTCTATTCAGCTTCCGTTCAGCAGTTTCCAGACCTGAGATCATCCTGCCCTCTGTCCCCAACACCACCTGTGACAGCGTGCATTCCTGTGGTCGCTGCACCACACTGATGATCGTTAGTAGGTTTGACACCCACAAACCCCTAAGTTTTTTTCATATAAAACACTTCACTGCCGCTTCTCCTGGCCCTGCGCTTGTACGATTGTTTTGAACCCAAGTGCAGAAGCTCACGTTTATCCTGATTGAATTTCATTTCCTCAGTTCCAGAACATAGTCCCAGCTTGAAAGATCTTCTGAGTCTTCATTCTGTCAACCAATAGAGTAAGGTGGCTGCACCTGTGACAGGGACGGTGACAGATGGCGACTCTTGGGTGTCTCTGCAAATCAACCATCGTCAGGAAGACCCTCACTTCTCTGTGGAGCGCACACAGCCCTGCTGTGGCTGCAGGCTGAGAGGGAGGAGCACTCTGGGGTTATGTTAGGAGCTAGGCTGCTCCACACGCTCCCCACCATCACACCCTGCGGTGAGTAAATGGGCCTGTGACCCAACCTCCCTGACAGCATGAAGCCAGTGGGGTGGGGCTCAGGCATCCTGCTAAGAAGACCACGTGGCGCGGCTCAAACTGCCTCTAGGGTAAAACTCACTATCGGACATGAGAAGGGCAGGGTGAGGCCACGTGGCTAGCTCGCAGGAAAACCTGCACTTCTCAGCTACAACAAGTATTTCCAAACACACAGCCTCTCAGAGGCATGGACGGCAGGCAGCCAGGGCTCTGGAGAGAGGCCGTGGAGCACAGCGGGAATCACGCCTGGTTTGGAGAGTCCAGGGCTCTAGGAGTGCTGGGAGTCCCTGGCTACAGCCTGGTCACCCACAGGCCCTTCTGGAGGACGTGTATACAGACAGAGCCAGGATGGGTATGGGCTGGGGGCACCTGGAAAAAGGTGTCCAGGGGAGACCTGGTCCCCGAAGTCAAGGAAACCCCAGCAGAGAACAGGGTGGGGCCATTTGAACAAAAAGCAACAACTCAGGGTTGAACATGAGAAGCGCCAGGGTCTGGGGCCAGAGAGGGGCAGAAAAGATCGGGGCAAGAAGAAAGGGAAGCAGAAAAGACGGGGGCAGGATGGAGGAGGGCAGAAGGAAGGGGGAAGGAAGGAGGGGGAACAGGAAGGAGGGGGAACAGGAACGAAGGGGGAGGGGAGGAGGGGCAACTGGAAGAAGTGAGGCAGAAAGGAGGGGGGGACAGAAAGGGGGGTCATGAAGGACAGGGGACAAGAAGGAGAGGGGCAGGAAGAAAGGGGGACAGGAAGGAGGAGGGAAGGCAGGAGGGGAAATAGGAAGGAGGGGGACAGGAAGGAGGGAGAGTAGGAAGGAGGGGGAACAGGAAGGAGTAGCGAAGGAAGGAACAGGGACAGGGATAAGGAGAGACAGGAAGGAGGGAAGAAGGAAGGAGAGGGGACAGGAAAAGAGGGGCAGGAGGGAGGGGGACAGGAAGGAGGGGGGACAGGAAGGAGAGGGAAGGAAGGAGGGGAACAGGAAGAAGAGAGTCAGGAAGGAGGGGGGAAGAAGGAAGAAGGGGGACAAGAAGAAGGGGGCAGGAAGGAGGGGGGAAAGGAATAAGGGGGCAGGAAGGAGGGGGACAGGAAAGAGGGGGAACAGGAAGGAGAGGGAAGGAAGGAAGGGGGATAGGAAGAAGGTAGGCAGGAAGGAGGGGTACAGGAAGGAGGGAGGAAGGAAGAAGGGGACCAGGAAGAAGGGGGCAGGAAGAAGGAGGCAGGAAGAAGGGGGGAAGGAAGGAGGGGGACAGGAAGGAGGGGGACAGGAAGAAGGGGGTTCACTTCCTGTCAGGCAGTCACAGACAGGCCCAGGAGTCCAGGGTGTAAGACTCAGGCCCAGTGCCATCCACTTGCGGGGAGGGCCAGGCAGTGGCTATATGGGGCTGGAGAACGAGACGCTGAAAGGGGACATAGGAGATGTGACTGAAGAGCAGGGACTTGGATCAGGAGATGCAAGAATAAGAATAAGGAGACAGGACCCAGGCAGAAGTCTCCCATCCGGGACCCCAAGCCCTTCCCCTCTTCACCTGAGTATGGGAACTCTTAATCCAGAAAGATCCAGGCCTGGGCTGAAGTCCTGCCCTGCCTGTTCCCAGCTGTGTGACTTTGGGCAGGTGGCTTTACCTCTCTGGCTCCTCCATCTCGGAGCCTTGGGTTTTCTGAACAAGCGGTGGCCACTGCACCAGCCCCCAGTGCCCCATCCAGCCTAATGCTTGGGCCCTGTGGGGTGCAGTGGTAGAACAGAGCAGCCCTTCCCAACTGCTGGATCTTCAAACAGACCGGAGGGTGCTGGCAGAAAAGTGATTCTGAGACGGATTTTCCATGTGCTCTGGGATCAAGACTCACTCATTAGCACACCTGGCTGGCAAGACACAGCCCCACACCCCAGGCACATGGTCGATATGACAGCACCCAGACCCTGTAAGTGAGGTGTCACTGGCCTGACCACCTGGACCGTCTGCTCGGGTCTGGGGAAGAGCCAGGCAGCCTCCCTTAGACGGGGGAGAAACAGAGCCAACCTGGCCTCCGAGCTGACTCTGCAGGCCCACAGGGGCTTCTTCCAGGCACCAAAGGGCCGACCAAGCAACTCATGCCCAGAGGCGGAGGCCAGCTGTGGAAGACAGAGACCAGCTGTGGGAGCCCCCTCCCCGGCTTCCCATGTGGCTGCCCCCCCAAGTGGTCCCCTCCCCCACCACTGCACCCAACAAACGGGCCCCTCCACCACTGCACCCAACAAATGGGGCCCCTCCCCCACCACTGCACCCAACAAACAGGGCCCCTCCCTCACCACTGCAGCCAACAAACAGGGCCCCTCCCCCACCACTGCACCCAACAAACGGGGCCCCTCTCCCACCACTGCACCCAACAGACGGGGCCCCTCCCCCACCACTGCACCCAACAAATGGGCCCCCCACCACTGCACCCAACAAACAGGGCCCCTCTCTCACCAGTGCAGCCAACAAACAGGGCCCCTCCCCCACCACTGTACCCAACAGACGGGGCGTCTCGATGGGGAGCAGGCTTGGGTCCTGGCTCCCCTACCTGCCCACTGAGCTTGTAGACCCTTCACACCCCTTTCAATGAGATAGGGTTAATGGCACTGATGGCAATGCTATGAAAATACTGCATAATCACTATAACTACAATCATCATCATCATAACAGCCACCATCCCGCGCGGGCAGGAGAGCCTGCCAGCACATAGCGGCACCTGCCACCACGCTGAGTGACCACGAGGCTGGCCGCACCTGCTTTGCCTCCTTTCATCCGCACCACAAGCCTAACATCCCCACTTTCCAGCTGAGGAAACTGAGGTTCAGGCTGGCTCGAAGCCATGAGAAGGACGGGCAGAGGGCTGGGGCTTGACTGCGGCTCCCTCAGACGCCCCCTCGGCCACGGTGCTGAAGAAGGACATCACATTCGTGGGCCCCCTCGCCCATCAGCTGCTTGATGGCAGCTCCTCCGCTCAGGTGGGCGGCTCCCCCAGCCACTGGGCCCTCCCACAGGGGCGCCCTGCCCCTTTGCTCCCTCTCCACCGCAGCCCTGCCTGCCCTGGGCACTCTCCTCCAGAGACCTTCCAGCATCACGGATCTCTTCCCAGAGCCCCTTGGTGCCATCTTCTGGGAACTGTGGATCAGAACATCCACCGTCAGCCCAGCAAGATAACTTTGGATAAGGCTGGCTCCCAAGATGACATCATTCCTGTCTGGGCTGGGAGATGGGTCTGTGGCTCACATTTTCCATGGAACAAACCTGAAGCCCAAACCTCGGGCCAGGCAGCAGGAGGGGCCAGGCCCCACAGCACATGGGAAGAGGCAGGCCCTGCCCAAATCTGTGGGGTCTCTGGACCCCTCCTTGCTGGGTGCCACACAGATCACCAGCAGGGTCACTGACACCTGCCAGGCGGGTTACCAGCCACCTGCAGCAGGAAGGAGTCCAGGCCTCACTCGCTCACCACTCAGGCCTCCCTAGACCAGCACTGAAAATGAGAATGCACCCCAATACCAAACTGCACCCCAATACCAAACTGCACCCCAATACCAAACTGCACACTGGCTCCAGCCAGCCAGGCAGCTGCCTACTGCACCAGGGAGACGCCCACGAGGCTTGGCCAACTGCCCGCTAGCCAGGAGTAGCCCCCCGCCCCTCCTCAGCCAGGCACAGCTCAGCAGCCCACCCGGAAGCCTCGGCTAGAGGCCCCAGATATGCATGCCCAGAGGCTCACTTTTAAGCACACGTGCTCTGTGGGAATTTAAGAGAGGAAAAACCCCTTTTCCACGCTGGTGTAGGGAAGTGGCTGAATGACAGCCCCGAGGGATGTGTCCAGGTCGGAACTCCCAGAATCTAGATCCACAGGTGACCTTGTCCAGAAATAAGATCACTGCAGATGGAATGAAGGATCTGGAAATGAGAACATCCTAGATTAGGGTGGGCCCTAAATCCAATGACAAGCGTCCTTGTGGGTCACACAGAGGAGAAACACGGGGAAGAGAGAGGCTGTGTAAAGACGGAGGCAGAGGCTGGGGTGATGCGGCCACAAGCCAAGGAGTGTCTGGGGCCACCCGGGGCTGGAAGCGGCAGGCAGGGTCCCCCACTAGAACCTTCAGAGGGAGCACGGCCCCGCCCACACCTCGATCTTGGAATTCTGGCCCAGAGCTGGGAGAGGATAAATCTCTGCTGTTTTGCCACCGGGCTGTGACAGTTGGTTGCAGCAGTCCCACGAGATCATGCAGAGCGCAATGTCCTTGTCCCTTCCAGGGGCAAGAGGAGGTCTCAGCAAAGCAGGCAGAGCTAAAGACATGACAAGGGGCCTCTGCCCTTCACCCGCTGGTGTTCCGCTGCTGGGGCTGCCTCAGCACTGCCAGGGTGGGGTCTGGGCTGCCACACAGGTGGCCTGAGACAGCAGAGGTGGCTCCTACAGAAAGCACCCGTGGATGCTAAGGAGACAGCAGGGCTGGGTAGATGCGGGTCTTGGACTGAGGACCTAGACAGGTGACAGTGTCCTGTGTCAGTGCAGGTGCACCAGAGCCCCCCCAGGGAGTTGCTCTGAGCTGCAATGGCAGGCGCACTGGCCAGGCAGCAGCAGGGACTTGGGCCAGGACTCGGGAGGGGCAGGCAAACACTGCCTCCGAGAAGCCCTGGCAGAGGGACACCTGGCCTATCCACATCGCCTGCCCAGTGAGGATGGAGGCACAGAGACGACACAGCAGAGTGCCTGGGGCTGCCCGAGGCGGTGGAGTGCCCTGCCCTGCCCCAGTGCACACATCACATCCATCTCGTGTCCCAAGTCAGAGTTGGCCCAGCCAGCCCCCAAAATGTGCCCCTCTGGGCAGCTTCCAAGGCGGGGAAAGCCCTCCCTCCCCGGACACCTCCCCAGTCCTCTCACAGGGGAATGCAGCTCATCAAGCGGAGGCTGAGCAGCAGGGCCCAGGGAAGGTCCGGCAAGGTGGGCTTTCCCAGCCCCGCAGCCCTCCCCCCACCAGGAGGAAGGGTCCTCAGCAGAGTCCCCTCATGTCCCAGAGCCGCCAGCCGCACACAGCTCAGCGCCCA
Source organism: Pongo pygmaeus (assembly GCF_028885625.2). Classification (NCBI taxonomy): domain Eukaryota; kingdom Metazoa; phylum Chordata; class Mammalia; order Primates; family Hominidae; genus Pongo; species Pongo pygmaeus. Next base: position 125,423,323 of record NC_072386.2, on the reverse strand, counting down.
GTCTCGCCCGCCTGCGTGCCGGGAAGCCTGCTCATCTTCACGGCTGCGCCTCCCTCCGCTGGGGCTTCCCCGGCTGCCCAGTGATGGGCTGCGGGCTCCAGAGCCGCCCTAGGCCCGAGCCTGAGTCCTACCTACTGTGTCCCACAGGCAGCCTAGGGAGCGGTCAGCAAGCCAGTGAGCAACAAGGTAGTTCTGGAAGGATCCAGAGGCTCCAAAGGCCCCAGCTTGGGAAGTTACAGCAAACGTGGACCTGGGCCTCTAACAAAGCTCTTGCTCTCTCCTTCGAGGCCCTAACACTGAAGGGCCTGACGCCCTGGGGGACGTTCCCACTCACAGGAATCCCAGGGCACCTCCATTTCCACTCACAGGAATCCTGGGGCTCCTCTGTTCCTGCACACAGGAATCCCAGGGTGCCTCCGTGGATGGCTGAGAAAGGCCCACTCAGCACAGGCCCCACTCCTGCCCCGGGGAGAGCGAAATTCCAGAAAGAACATGTCAGTGGAAAAGCCAGGCCCCTGGAAAAAGGGAATCAGGGATTAGGTAAACCGCTTGGTGTTTTTCAAAGGCTGAAATGAAGGCAGACAGATGGAGGACTGTTAGAGCTTGGAGCCGACGCCATCACTTTCCCGCCAGCACCCAGGGGTTTTGCAGGGAGAGCTGGAGTTTATAGTCTGTTTGGTCTTGTTGCCCCTTGAAACCTTCAACAGCTTAAAAGCACATTTGGCTCCTGGCCCAGAACTCGCTGGCCGGCTGTCCCCCGGGGCAGTTCTCATCCCCTCCACGGCCCCCCTCCTGGTCATAGCTCACCCACAGAGGAGGGGCCTTCCACGGCAGGCCTCAAGGCAGAGGCACCCCAGGCCCCCTCTTAGTCCCGCCTCCCAGCCTCCCTGACGTGGATCACTTGGCCAGCTCAGGGCCCATAGATGAGGTGAGACTCTAGAGAGGCGCATGGAGCCCTCCAGATCAGCAGCCAGGTAGCCCCGTGCTGCCCACCCCAGGCTGGGGAAGGTGCTGGGACAGGGGCTAGGCGGGTCCAGGTCACCTGTCACACACCAGAGGGACACTCTTGGGCCCTCTGCCCTTGCTAACAGCTTATGCTGGCACTTCCTGGAAGGTTCCAGGGTTTCACAGACTCCATGGGCCAGGGGACTCCAGGGTCCTCAGGGCCTGTGCAGGGAGGGCTATGAGAACAGAATGCCAGGTGGGGGCCCACAGTGCTGTCAGGCCAGCCTGAGTCCAGTCTCCTGCCTCTGTACCCAGGGATCCCTTCCAGGCTGGGGACAGTTGTGTCATGATTTCTGAGGTCCCAATCTGCTGTCATTTTGCTGAGTGACCTTAGGCAAGTGACTCAACCTCCCTGGTGCTGGCTTCCCAAGCTGTGAAGTGGCAGCAAGACTCTCTTCTTCCAGGGCACAGTGGGGGTGGGCCCTGGCTGCTCTCCCATCCACCTTCTCCTTGCCTGTGAAGATAACTCACACATCCCCACCTTCTACAGGATGCCCCACGCTCACCCTGGCCACTGAGGCCATGTTTCCGAAAACACAAAGCTCGTTCCTGACTACGCCCTGGATAAAAAGACTTTCCTGCATTGGGGGGGCCCAGCCCCTCTGCCTTCCCCTTCCTGCACAGTGGTCCTGGGCCTGCCCAGCACCTCCGGAAACCTGAGGGTTGGGGAGCAATGCCCTGAGTCCTCCTCTGACACCAGTGCTGGCCCCAGGGCACCAGCACATCCAGAAGGGACAAGACTTGGGATGAGAACTTCCCAGGACAATGTCCCAGGCAGCTCCGGCATACTCGCCCTGGGAACAGGCAGCATGAGAGGGCTTGGCCATCCCACCCCATCCTAGGAGACAGAGCCCATGCCAGGGGGATCTTCTGCCAGCTCCACAGGGGGACTCTGCCAGGAGAGGAGGACAGGGGCCTGCGAACCCACACCTTGCTGAGGGGCTGCTGTGATGGCAGGTGCAGGTACGGGCAGGAGGCACCCCAGAGCACTCGCCCTAGCTGGGGCTGGCGGGACCCTCAGCCAGTTCTTTCCACGTGGGCTTCTCAGCGGCTCCATCCTCCTGAAGGCTCAGGGGTCTCATCTTTACGGCAGGACTCACAGCATCTAATTCATAAGGGGGATCCAGAAAAGCTGAGAAAAGGGACAGCTCATGACAGTGCCACTGTGGATGGCGGGCCACCTCTGGCCCATTGTCACTGGCAGATGACCACTGACAATGGGCCAGAGAGCAGCTCTCACCGCCAAAGACCCAGGACAAGGTGGTTGCCTGCGGCCCTTGGAGGTACTCGCATCTAACACAGATTTGATCTCACCAACCCGAAATCCAACAGCGTTGGCCCTATCGCCCCATTTTACAGATGAGGACACGGGGCTCCAAGTCACCAGCAGGGAAGGAAGTCCAAGGCTGGAGGGACCTGCCAGCAGAATGCCCTCCATGCCCATCACTTCCTCCGTGCGTGGCTCTGTGAGGGACAGCAGTGTCCCACCTCCCCTGCATGGCAAGGCTGCCCCACTAGAACCAGACTCAGGGGCTGGGAGGCAGTGAGGGCCTGGTCTGCAGGCACAGGGGGCTGCTGACACGGCCAAGGCCACACACTCAGGCTCCGCGTCTATACCCAGGGAGGCTGCGGGCACAGCACCAGCCGTTAGCACTGGCCTTGCACTGCGGGAGACACATGTGTCTTGGCCCTGAGGGTTTCTATCTCCCTCTGTCCCTCGAGGGCGCATCACTTTGGACAAAGGGGGCCTCTGTGGGGCCACAGACACCCCATGAAAAACCCCAGTCCCTGTTTAAATGAACTCTCTTAGAGTTTGGTGAATCCTTGTTTGGTACAACTCTAAACACAGAACAGATTGGCTTTGAATGGGTGGAAGTTGTCCTTCCAGGGGAAGATTGGGGCTGCTGGAGGAATACGTCTCAACAGTGCCAGCCCCTCATTTTTAGAGCCTTCTAGAGCAGCCAAGCGGCTGAGATAGGAGGTGTCGTTATGCAGAGCCCGCTGGAAAGCAGAGATAAATCACTTTTAGTTCAAAAGAAATAGAAATTCTCTTCCACTTGCAATGAGACAAAAGGTGGCTGGGACTCTGAGGCCAACTCACCGAACTTCCTCCTCACACTGTTAAGGAAAAAGAAAAAGAAAAGATGCTTGGGGCAGCTGAAGGCATCGCTCATCCTGCTGGACTTCATTAAGAAAGACAGGTCCAATTTTCCAACGTGAGCACAGCTAACAGCCAGGAAACTCTGGGGCTAGGAAAACACCTCCTCCAGACCATTAACAACTTGCGGTCAATAAAAACCTCTCGTTCCTGGCAGCTACTCTGGCTCAAATCGAATTCCACGACAGGAAAAAATGGCTCATCAGAAACACAGAATTCAGACCCTAGCTGTGACCTACTGTTGCGACCAGAAGCCTGCCAGGCGCCAGCTGCAGAGTGAGGCCTGCACCGTTCCCTGGAAGAACAAGCCCCGATAGGAAAACAGCCATTTCCTTTTGAAAACCACACGTTACCTTCATCCTTTGCTGATAAAGTAGGTAAACTATGGCATGTTTGCTGTCGGCCACTCATAGGCATTTTTCATGGATTAATTCTCACGGTGCCTCCCACACACACAAAACTGCGGTGGGTACTATTATTATCATTTTACAGATGGGGAAACTGAGTCTCAGAGAGGTCAGACAACTCACCTGAGATCTCACCACTGGGAAACAGTGGAGCCAGGATGCAAACCCAGCCCTGAACACAGATTTCTAGTGCTTCCCTGGGGTAAGGGACTCTTCACATACATCTGCTTTTGGGAAAACAGCTTTTCCTGCTCAGTTAGAATATCAATGAAGCACTATTTGTTTTAGGATCTTAATTTTGTAAAGGTAAAATAAAGCTTTTTCCTGAATCTTTACAGCAGAACACACTAGAAATTACAAAGCTTTGACACAGCACAAAAAAACGACTGCATGACAAACATTAAAACCCTGAGGCCGGGCGCGGTAGCTCACACCTGTAATCTCAGCACTGTGGGAGGCCAAGGCGGGCAGATCACGAGGTCAGGAGATAGAGACCATCCTGGCTAACACGGTGAAACCCCGTTTCTACTAACAATACAAAAAAAATTAGCCAGGCGTGGTGGTGGGCGCCTGTAGTCCCAGCTACTCAGGAGGCTGAGGCAGGAGAATGGTGTGAACCCAGGAGGCGGAGCTTGCAGTGAGCCAAGATCGCGCCACTGCACTCCAGCCTGGGCGACAGAGCGAGACTCCGTCCCAAAAAAAAAAAAAAAAAAACCCGAGGCCACCGCGTGGCCTCCCATCCAGAGGCAGGGCCTCGACCCACAGAACAACAGGCAGCGGTGGGGGCGACTCAGGCAGGTGCCCAGGCCAAGCCCAGAACCTCCCCTGCAGCTGTGCAGGTAGCCTTACCGTGACCCATGTTTTACAAACGAGTCTCAAAGCTCATCATTGTCACCTGCTTTGCCTAGATCCTCCCACCAGCAAGAGGCAAAACCAGCACAAGGCAGCTTTTAACCCCAGCTCCCCAGAATAGCCCAGAAGCTGCTTCCCGCCTGGCTGAAGACGGCTCCTGTGCCTACAGTTCCTTCCAGGCGCCTGGGCAGGTCTGGTCAGAAGTGTGCCCGGAGGGTGTGTCTCAATAGCTTGCAAAATCTGGCTGTGCCAGCAGGATCCAAGCACCCGCCCTACTCTACCAAAGCCCCAGGCTACAGCTTCCTGAGCCAACTGCACGTTCAGCAGAATCTCTACCACCTTCACACCTACTCCCTGCCTTCTTCTAACAGGCCCATCTCATTCCGCAGAGAGTGGCTGCTCTGATCATTCCTCTGCTGTCTGCACTGGGCCGCAGGGCTGTGTCCTGCCTTTCTGTCTGCCTTGACACTGGATTAATATCCAGAACAACGGAATTTGACATTAAGCCAGGGCTTCCTATAAGGGAGGCAGTGTGCTGCCGTGTGACTGCATTCAACCTCATGGAACCTTTGCCACAGCTCATGAAGCAGCCACATCTGTGATCCCATTTTACAGACGGAGACGCTAAGACAGAGAAATAGCAGAGCAGCTTGCCCGAGGCCCAAATCCAATACTCGATAGAGCTGGGAGTCCAGCCCAGGTGGGCTTGCCCTGAGGCCAGCATTCTGCTGAACGTCCAGTTCACAGTGATACTACGTGGTCCCCAGTATGATTTTCTAGAAAGGTGAGACTTTCAGAATTGCCCTCTTCTCACACGCTCAAAGCCCCAGGGCCAGTTCAACTGTGCCCGTCCCCATGAGCAGACATCGCTACCTTTAACACAGAAATGAACTCAGTATGCGTGATGTCTCCTTAGCGTGCCCTTGGCAGAGCACCAAGATTGAGTCAACATGGTGTCTGGTTTGGTGACCCTGAGTCACCGAGAAGAAACATGGCCCTGGGGACCCCACCTCAGCCATGAAACAGGTGCAGACGCATGCAGAACCGATGTGTAGACACAGCCAGGAGCTCACGGCAGTGCTCGGGGATTTAGGGAGGAGACACTGCCCTAACTTGTCGCATCTCTGCAGCCCTGGAGGAGGAAATCCCAGAGCCGGGATGGCCCTTGGAGACCATTTAAGCCAGTGGCTTTCGAACAGGTTTTAGCCACAGAGCCCTGGGTGCAAAACCAAATCTTCTGCAAAACCCAACTTACATAAACGACAAAGAAGCCCAGTGGAGGGGTCCTGGCTGCCGTCTAACCCAAGCCGCAGGGGCAATGGTCACTGCAGTGCCCTTGGGAAGGGCGGAGTCCAGGACCCCATGCAGGCTGTCGCCCCAGCACCCCAGGAGGCAGGGCCCTGGAACCTCTACAGGCTCCTGGTGACTCCAAGGCCCCCACCCAGGGCAGCTGGGGATCACTGGTCACCTGCAGAGCCTCTCAACCTGTTTCTTGGCAGTGGGACGGAGCATTCTCCTGCTCTCTCATGCAGAACCCCAACCTGTGAAGGGCTCCATGGGCTGAAGTGAGGGTCCCAGAGCCCACTCAGCTCAGGCCCCAACTCCCAAGCCTCTGAGGCATTCCCCAGGAAAGCAAAGCCCCTGGCTGGACACAGCTAGACTCGAGTGAGGCCACCTGAGTTGGGTCGGCACAGGTCTTCCTGGTTCATCCACACAGTGGCCCAGCTCTGCCCTTCAAGCTCACCCAGAGGACAGCTGCCCCGTCCCAGGATGGCCTCGGATACAGACGGCAGGAGTGTGCAGGTTTCCAGGAGCCTCAGCACGAGGCTGGACAAAGCCCCTGTCCTTTCCGAGCCAGCACCCAGGAGACTCATGTACTGGGCCCTTGGGACAAGGGCGGCCGCTGCCATCCCCACACGGCCTACAGGCGACAGCAGCTCTGGCCCCTCCATTTCCGAAAGCCACCAACATCTCTTAGGATGGCAGCAGAGGCTCCTGACCAACAGTGACCGTGACCACAGTGGACCACCAGCCGGTCCCTGCCCGAGGAGCCTCCTCCAACAGCAGTCACAGTGGCTCCATAGGAGGAGTGCCCCGGGTGGGCACGGGGGGTGGTCTGCCCTCCTGCTCACCTCAAACACCTCCTCATCCAGGATCCGGGTGCCAAACACGATGATGCCATTGACGTCGATCATGGGGTGGTCGCTGCGGTCGAGGAATTTGGTGGCCTTCTTTTTACAGTCGAGGACCAAGGTGACGTTTTTCTTGTGGACGCTGAGAGCAATTCTGTGCCACCTGCAGAGAAACAGACGGTGAAGACAGGGCTTGGATCACAGATGCCAGCTCAAGCGATTTTGCTGCCAATTCCTCGAGGCACAGGAAGAAGGCCCACTTCCTGCAGGATCGTGGTGGGGCGGAGCAGATCAAGGCCCAGCCTCTGGAATCAGACAAGTTGGGGCAACACCCCGTGCCATGAGATCTACTCATTCCCCAGAATCCTCATCCCTCAGACAAAGATGGCTGTCTGAACCCTGGAAGCCCAGCCGGGAGCCCAAGTGAAAGGGGGAAGGGGTTCGGCACGGGCTCGGGAGTCGGGAGCGCGGTCCCTGCAGTGCAGTCACAGCCGTCAGGAGAAGGGCAGGGTGGCGGCCGTTGTATTTTGCTATGTGCATAAGAGCACTCGTCATGTGCCCTCTGAACCGTGACAGCAAACTGCAGGCAGCCAGAGAAGACTGGGTGTGGATGGGAAATGGTGGAAGGAGTGGATCTGTCTGAAAGTCTTAGCGAAGAATTCAGAAATCATGTATTGAAGGCCTTCGGAGATTGTCAGGCATGACCTCACACGTGCTGACCACGAAAGAGGCAACTGACAACCCCTGGTGTTGAGGTCTGCACCCAACAGAGTGTGCTGGCACGACCCGCTTTTTCTCATGCTCAGTCCCACTCCTAACACATCTGTGTCCTTGAAGCATACCTTAAATCCTTTCTGGAAAAGGTGGGTATAACCTCACAATTTCCTGTGTCCCTTCTGACAGAAACAGGTTGGAATGTGATGTGCTTTCGTGCACTTTACAAAGGGGCAATGGAGGGCCAGGGAGGCGAAGTGACTCCCCAAAGCTACAGAGGACGAAGAACACAACCCAGGTTTCCGGACTCCAAGCCCAGCACCCTCTCCTCTGTGTGGCGTCTGTGGGAGTCTCAGTGCCGGCTGCTGCACGTCCTCTACTGTGCTCCGCATCTGGTCAGTGGTGTGAGCTGGCCTGATCCCCGCTCCAGCAGGGGGACAGTTGCCCAGAAGTGCCCACTTACTTGCCATCTGACAGGTTGATGCCCCGGAAGAGGGGGTAGTCTTCCGGGCCAGGCTTCCCCGTGTGGTCCTCGTAGAGGAAGACCGGAGAGCGGCCCAGCTCCAGCCCAATCTGCTGGATACCCTGCTCGTTGTAGATGGAGACCAGGAAGGCCTGGCTGCCTTTCTTGGCTTTCACAGTTGTTAGGATGGAGAAGTCCTCGGGAAATGCAGACGCTGGAACAGAGCACAGAGGTGAGAAGGCAGTCGGGGAGCCACCCAGCCACACCCAGCCATGGCTCTCTGCAAACAAGCCAGCCCGGGGCCCTGGGAAGCTGTGCTGCCCGTCGTGGGGCACTGCCATCTGCTGCACATCTGCCCCTTGATCAAACTGCTCCTGCAGCCTTTCCCTGCTTCCACTTGGCCAAACCTGCCCCCTTCAAGACTCAGTGCAAATGCAAACTCCTCCATGAAACATAACTGATCCTTCCAGCTGGGAGCCCTCAACACCCTGTCCTCAACTCCTATGCCTCAACGCATCTGTGTGTCGACCCTCAGGAGAACCTCTCGGGCTGTGAGCTGCCTCTGGGTGGAGGCTGCTTCTGAGGCGTCTTTGTGCGCTCCACGGGGTCTCACCACTCAGCATGCAAGGGAGGGAGGGAGGGAGACAGAGGGAGGAAGCTGAGAAAGGAAGGGAAAAGGGAAGCAACAGCCTCGAACCGCCACTAGAATTGTACTTTGTGACATTTCCTGGCGGATATGCAAAACAGAGAAAAAGTGGAAATTAATCAAAAGAATTTAATCCAAATTTAAAATTAGAAAAAAAAATATCCCTAGTATGTTAACAGGAGGAATTACCTCTTACAACACCCGCCAGAAGCAATCTGAGGTCATTAAAAGGCAGACCCAGGCTGACCCGGCCACAAGCACCTAAGCCCACTCCACATGTCTGCCCCTCGTCGGTGGGCATGACTGGGAGCCCCGGCCCCTCCTGTCCATCCATCCTGGTGGCAAAGGCGGCGATGCTCTCACCCTGGGCCACCTGCAGTTCTGCCAAGAGCCTGAGGCTGATGGAGGGCCTGCGGCTAATTGATGCCATTGGGCCAGCCGAAAGTGCTGGGCCTAAGGCTGTGGGCTCCTCAGAACTGGCCAGAAGGAGCGGTGTCCCAGCAGGGTGTCAACAGGGACATGCCGAGGAAGCGGGCCCAGGACCTGCTGCTGGAGCCGCCCCACAAGCAGCACCACTACAGAGGGCTGGGATCTGGTGGGTGGGCTTGAGCCATCGTGAATCCATTACCAGACCCACCCCTTCTTTAGAAGTGGGAACAAAGGTTAACCAGGTGGCCCAGAGGCCCCTGACCCCCAAGGGGCAGCAGAGTCTGGATCTGCGGCAGCAGCGCCTGCACGGCGGCTATCCATGAGCACCCTCTGCTGGCGAAATCGTGGCAAGGCAGGCAGCAGCCTCTGCCTCTGCCCCTGGTCACTCCAGCACAGCTGCAGGTACCATACTGGGAGGAAGGGGACACTGAAGGCCCCCTCGTCCCACAGCATCCTGAAGCTTCCCAGGGGGAGGAGAATGCCGCCTGTCACAGCCTCTGCATCCTCTGTAAGGTGCTGCAGGGAGATCTCCCAAGAGTCTGCAAAATGAGGGGCCACTACTCCAGGCAAACCCTCCAAGGCCCCCACAGGCCAACCCAGAGCCTGTGTGAGCGCTGGAAGCTGCCACAGCAGCAGGCTCATCCTGCAGTCACGAATCTCTCACTAAGGCACTACAGGGAACGGGGCTGCCCAGCTGTGGCCAGGCACCCTGTGTTGACCAGCTCCAAGCCATGACTCAGCTGTTCCCACAGGAGACTGGGCCCCAGGTGGGCCTGGCCAAGGCCCCTGCCCCCAAAGCTGGGGACAGCCCCAGGTGGGGGTGATGGCAGTCAGTGTGGCCATCTGGGAAAGGCAGGTTTCACGGAGGAACTGGCTCAGGACTCCCACGTCTAGACACAAGCCATCAGCTTTGTTTTTTTGGCTTTTTTTGTGGGGTTTTTTTGAGATAGAGTCTGGTTCTGTCGCCCAGGTTGGAGTGCAGTGGTGAGATCTCGGCTCACTGCAACCTCCACCTCCCAGGTTCAAGCAATTCTCCTGCCTTAGCCTCCCAAGTAGCTGGGACTACAGGTCCATGCCACCACGCCTGATTAATTTTTGTATTTTTGGTAGAGATGAGGTTTCATCATGTTGGTCAGGCTGGTCTCGAACTCCTGACCTCAGGTGATCCGCCCGCCTCGGCCTCCCAAAGAGCTGGGATTATAGCTTTGCATCAACCTTCCACATGAGGGGATGTGGGCGGGGGACTCTGGATATGACAGCCTTAGCTGGTCCTACCTATGGCGAGGGAGTGGCGCCTGCCATGCCCACCCACCGTAGGGACCCCAGATGGCAAGGCTGCCAGCAGGACCATGGCAGCCCCATGTGGTCCTTGGGAGTGCATGGAGCACTGAGGGCCAGGTGGGGTCTCACCTGAAGCACTCAGGTCCCCGTCCACACCCAGGGCAGACGGCACAGTCACCATCTGAGTCCACTCCCTCACTCTCATTGCAAAGGGCCACCCGGCTCCCGTCCCCACCCCACCGCCACCCTGAGTGCCAGAGTCATTCTTCCGTCTTAAAAGATCAAAGAACTTATTGAGCACACTCATGTCTCCAGCATGAGGCACCGCTAGGCCCACGAACCCCCATCTCCTGTAGCTCATTAAAATGCCGTTTCTCAAGTTTTGAAATCTCTATGGTAACAAATTTTCCCAGCTCAGATAAAACCCGAAAGGATAAATTATGTTTAACATTAATCTCTCTCCTGGCGAAATAACAATGGATTTATTGTCACTGTGAGATGGCCCGTTCGAGTCATGACATGAGCTGGGATGCTGACACTTTATAATCTACGCTGTCCGGGCACTCTGGGAGGAGGGAGTCGGCTATCGAACACTTCATGTTTCATTTCTCCAAGAAAAGTCACAGTTGAGGAGTGGGCTCCGGACTCCCTCAGAGCTTTTCATTTTTTTTTTTTTTTTTTTTTTTTGAGACAGAGTCTCGCTCTGTCACCCAGGCTGGAGTGCAGTGGCGTGATCTCAGCTCACTGCAAGCTCCACCTCCCGGGTTCACGCCATTCTCCTGCCTCAGCCTCCCGAGTAGCTGGGACTACAGGCGCCCGCCACCATGCATGGCTAATTTTTTGTATATCTTTTAGTAGAAACGGGGTTTCACCGTGTTAGTCAGGATGGTCTCGATCTCCTGACCTTGAGTGATCTGCCTGCCTCAGCCTCCCAAAGTGCTGGGATTACAGGCATGAGCCACCGCGCCCGGCCAGAGCTTTTCATTTTTACTTCTGCTGAAGTCCAAAGGCACTAGAGCATTTTAGGTATGCAGTAGGAGTACAATAAATGCATTTGTGTTGAAACTGAATCATACTGAGCCGACAGTTACTAAGCATACTGATTGCTCACTACAGTGGATCACGCGATCAATAAACAGTGACTGGTCCCCTAATAAACAGTGATTGGTGCCAGGCTCTGGGGTGACACAGTCAAGGGACAGATATGGTCCCTGATCTCAGAAAGTGATACTCCCACGATACAAACAGAAATCATCAAACCAAACCAGTTAGTTAAATAATTGCAGGCTGGGCGAGGTGGCTCATGCCTGTAATCCCAGCACTTTGGGAGGCCAAGGCAGGAGGATCACTTGAGGTCAGGAGTTCCACAGCAGCCTGGCCAACATGGTGAATCCCTGTCTCTGCCAAAAATATAAAAAAATTAGCCGGGTGTGGTGGCACACACCTGTAATCCCAACTACTCGGGGGGCTGAGGCAGGAGAATAGCTTGAACCTGGGAGGCAGAGGTTGCAGTGAGCCAAGATTGCACCACTGCACTCCAGCCTGGGCGACAGAGTGAGACTCTGTCTCAATAATAATAATAATAATAATTAATAATAATAATAATAATAATTGCAAATAATGCAGGGGGCAGGGGGCAGTGTGGCAGAAAGAGGTCAGAGGATAGGAAATGAATGCAGGGTGTGGCTAACTTTGGACAGGGGGCCAGGAACCTGGGGGGTGGGTGAGGTTTCAGCTGGACACTGGCAGCCCAGGAAGGGCCAGGCTAAGGGGAGCTTGGCAGGCCCAGGGCAGAGGCCCAGGATCCAGGGGCACCGAGGCAGCCCTGCAGAAGGAACTTCACCAGCCGTCTTCAGTCCTGACTGGAAGGGCTCTCAGTCCCAGACTGGGGTGGGACAGGTGAGGGGCCCCAGAGAGGAAGCTGCCATCTGGCAGCCCCTGCAGGGAGAACTTGGTTCTGGAACCTTCTGGCCTGGACCCAAACTTACTGCATTTGTCATGGCCAGAAGTGAAGTTCACATTCCCTGGGCTGGACCAACCCATGGGGGTCAAAGATAGAGTGAGGAAGAGACGGTCTCCAGTCTCAAGGGGAGGCCTGTGCACACACCCAGGTGGGAACCCCACATCTTATTTCATGGGAGCCCCCTCCTCTCAGCCATGAGGGAACCCCTATCCTGCTCTATGGAGGTGCAGGGGAGTGGAGAGCATCTGCTCAGTGAGTAGAGGGTCTGCAAAGCCCCCAGGCTGAGGACACTACCCTCCCACCACTGCCTCCATCTTCCCCTCATGTCAGCCTGCCTCTGCAGCCAGCACCCTGTTCTCGGCCGTCCCTGTAACCCTCATCCAGCACTCAGCGCAGTCCTGCGGAGGGTCCCGGGGCCCAGCACAACTGGCTGCTCCCTTGCTCTCTGGCAGGAAGGCACTGGCGGGGGCAGCAAGGGGCAGCAGGACATTCTGCCCAAGGGAGGCTGATTCTGGAGCCCAGGCCCCAGGGTGCAGGAGAGCCACAGGCGAAGACAGGTGTCGGCCAAGGGGCAGGGGGTTGTGGGCAGAGCCGTGGCCTCCCCCCAACCCTGCCTGAGGTCCTGAGTAGGAGGCAAATCTCAGAAGCCTGGTCTGAAGAGGGGTACGGAGGAAAAGGCACCTACAGAGGACTAAATGGAGAGGACCCCACCCATAGCACCACAGCCGAGGAGGAGGCTGTGTGCTGATCCAGGAAGTGGGCTCAGGTGGGGCTGGTCCCCGAGTCAGGTGACCATGGGGGACACTGCCTTGCCTGGTCATCCTCAGAGGGGACAGCTCAGACCTGGGTCATTACAAACAAGCAGTGCTGGGTCAACAAGGCAGGGAGCACCCCATCCCGGGCCCCCAGCGGGGACATGGATCCCAGAGCTCGGGCCGCCTGGTGAGGAAGCCAGGCCTGCTGCCTTCAGGGTCTCAGGCCACCTCACCGTGAGGCGATGTCTGCACTGCAGGCTCAGGGGGCCGAGGCCTGGGACCCCAGAGGGAAGGAAGTCCCAACCCTCCCCGCTTCACTGGTGGCCCCCGCATCACAGTCCTGGGCTTCAGTCCCTGCAGCCTCATCTCCCTGGTGCCAGGACAACCCAGCACCCATGATCAGTCAGAAACTGTGGCTCAGGGTGGAGCTCCCTGGTCCAACAGATCCCAGAACCCAGACTGCTGGGTCTGAGCAAGACTAGAAAACCCTCTTCAAATGAGAGGGGAAATTCTAGCCTCTGTCCCGCCCCCAAGTGCAGAAAATGAGAACAGGATTCTTCACCTGTACAGAAGGGAGGGTGGTGCCCCTGATGAGGGTTGCCTAGGGAACCTCGCTGTCCCAGGCCAGAGGAGGCCAGGCTCCGTCTGTTCTGTTCATGGCTGTCTCTCTGGCACCCAGATCACTCTGCCAGTTCGTGCCCAGTGGGGGATACAGGACCAGGTGGTGCCCGTGTGGGTGGAGGGCAGAGGTTAATGCCTGTGCGGCCTGGGCGGGGACGGGCACTGCACCCAGGTGGAGGCTCCCAGTCACCTGCTCAGCTCAGCCTCCAAACCCCCGCCCCCGTGATCCAGGGCCACTTGGCTGCTGGGTTGCCGAGGGGTGTGTGAGCTCTTCGGGGAATCTGGGGAGCCTGCTCAGGGATTTTGTCAGGGGATCGGATGCCGGGGAAACAGCTGCCTGGATGCGGGCTTCCCCTCTCGCCAAGAGATACTTGCAGATACTGTTTTTGCTCCACTCAGTTCCCCACAGCCCAGGCCTTGCCATGGCCACCTGGGCTGCACCCTTTCTTCTTCCTCTGCAGCTGTCAGGCAGGTACGGGTCTCTAGAATCCCGCAGATGCTGCTGCTCCCCGAGACGGGGCATGGTGCAGCTCCGGCTCCCCTAGCGCTTAGGCTGACCCACACGAGTGGCTGATGCAAGGCCATGTCGGTCCCAAGCAAACAGCCCTTTCCTATGTGTGGCCCCTACACACTGAGCACTTCTCAAACGGAAAACCTGAAGTGAGCTTCTGAGTCCCTCCACTGAGGGGCCCACAAGCCAACTGGGGTGGAAGGAGTCCGAGCAACAGAGGACAGGTGGCGAGTTTGCTCGGAGGGCCGGGCGGAAGGGGCGAGGCGGGGTACGGCGTCAATTCAAAGGCAAATGACGTCCTATGACACTGGTCTCCAACAGCATCCCTTGGGACCTCTGCAGGTCCCAACCCAACACTTTGGGACCTGCAGAAGGGACTCCATAGACAGCCCTGCTTAAATACTTCCCAAGCAACCTCCAGCTTCATCTGCCATGAATGGGGCAATTGGCTTATATGGACCCACTCTACTCTGTAAGCTAATTCACAGAAGGCTCTAGAAGAGCAAGTGAAGCACTTTGGAAAACTTAGAAAAAACATGGACTTAAAAAAAAATCCCGCATACTATTCAGAAATTTACCCTAGATTATATGTTGGTTTTGTCTGAGACAGTCTCACTCACTCTGTTGCCCAGGCTGGAGTGCAATGGCGCGATCTCAGCTCACTGCTTCACTATGTCAAGGTAACCTCGCTCACCTAGCATTTGGTTAAAAGCCGGAAACAGACATGGAAACCAACTGATCTGTAGATAAGAGCCCTGCTCAGGGATGGGGTCCCTGCTGAGAGAGGCACAGAGAGCCTGCTATGCAGAAGAAACTGCTGGAAGGCCAAGCCATTTCTTTCTTTTCCTTTTTTTTTTTATTTTGACATAGTGTCACCGTCACCCAGGCTGGAGTGCAGTGGTGGGATCTCAGCTCACTGCAACCTCCGCCTCCCGGGTTCAAGTGATTCTCCTGCCTCAGCCTACCGAATAGCTGGGATTACAGGCATGCACCACTATGCCCAGCTAATTTTTGTATTTTTGGTAGAGATGGGGTTTCACTATGTTGGCCAGGCTGGTCTCAAACTCCTGACCTTAAGTGATCCGCCTGCCTCAGCCTCCCAAAGTGCTGGGAATACAGGGTGAGCCACCGCGCCCGGCTGATCCTAGATTATTTATCCAATAATTAGCCTGTATTCCTGAGATACTGTAATATTTCTGGCCACAAGATGATCCAGCAGAGAAGGACAAAGTCCAGTGAGTGTGTGGTGCCCACACCCCAGAATTGGGTGACACAGAGAAGATTAAACAAAGTGGCTGAAGATCCCCTTGGAAAGCAGGAGCGCTTACTTCCCCAGTGTGCCCCTCAGGGTGTCACACACCCAGAGTCCACGTGGTCCTCGGCAATCAGCTCTCTAAGCCCTTCCCTGGACCCGCCCTCCCAGGCTCTCTAGGTCACGAACCTGGGGTCATGGGGCAGAAAAGGGTGCAACTTCTGGGCCAAGATCCAAGTGAGCATTCCGTGGCTAATTCCAAAAGAGATGCTCTCCCAAAAGCTTAGGAACGCTCCTCCAGAGGCCTGGAGCGAAACCGCTGCAGTCCTTTGAGAGGACAGACTGTCCAAGCCGATGAGTTCCACACTCTTGAGGCTGGGGATCCACAGCCCAGGGCCACTCTGGCACCTGGGCTGTTTAAGAGAGTGTGGGCTGCCAGGGGTCCCAGGCCACCTCGCCTCACCTCCACCGAGCTGCAAGGCGGGGACTCGGCACCTCAGAGGTATTTCTTGAAATAACTCATTCTCAAAACCATTCTTGAAAAGAACTGCTCAGATTCTCTCAGAGACAAACTCTTCAAGGTCACATGGATGTAAAGGAGGGCTGGGCAATGGCTGAGGATGAGTGTACAGAGAGCAAGTCTGTGGAAGCAGAAACAGCCCCTCAAAAGAGGGTGTCCTTCAGGGGCCCTGCGGGGACACGATCTTCAGAAACACCACGGAGTGTTCAAAGACTGTCCTGACCGTGGGTTCAATGCCGGGGTCACCTC
This sequence comes from Pongo pygmaeus, assembly GCF_028885625.2. NCBI lineage: Eukaryota > Metazoa > Chordata > Mammalia > Primates > Hominidae > Pongo > Pongo pygmaeus. The sequence continues at coordinate 125,407,365 of NC_072386.2, read as the reverse complement.
CAGGTCCACCAAAAAGATGCTGTGCTGTCTTCTAATAATTACAGAGCATCTCATAAAGTGAACTCACTTGCCTTACATCCCCCGTCCCTTTCTCATCTGAATCAGAAAGAGGAGCTCATTTCAGTCCAGGCCATGAGCAACTGGCTGGGTCAAGGCGATGAGGTTCTCTATCACTGGCTCATTAATCACGTCCAGATAAGCCCAGAGGGTTTAATTAACTGTGACAGGTGGCGCCCCACGACTGGGTGACACGGACAACTTGGATGCTGCATCTTAGAGCTAATGCTGCTTCCCACTCCGGGTATGTAATTAAAAGCAGAGACCCGGCATTTGGCAATTGATTCTCATTAAAAGCCTCCCATGCTCTTGCTAGGAGTCATGCCATTTGATTCATCGTCTCTTAATGTCACTGCCCCCAGTTAAACTTCTGTCTGGAAGTGCTTCCTTTCCCATGACCCCGAGGTTTCTCTCAACCTCATCCCTTAGGACCCATCCGACTTCTTCTGCCCTTGGAGTCCTGGCGGCCCAGCTACCACCAGAGACACAGCTGATAGAAGGTCAAGAGCACAAGGCCACACCCACCCACCCACCTACATCCAGCAGAGAAGGACAGTGACAAAGCCCAGTCCAGTCCAGAAGGACAAAATCCCACTGTTGCAACTGCCTTTTCACTACAGTGAAATGAAACCGGGCTCGTGAGAGGGGCTTCCTGGAAAACTGAGCCCGTTTCTGCTGCCACACAGGCTTGAGCGCTGCTCCTGGCTGGAGGCCGGAGGGCCAACGGGACCCACCACCCCAAACAGAAGGGTGCGGCACTTACCAGGGTACAGCTGCTTGGTGGGTGCGCTGAGCTGCGCGTCTTTGGTGACTCTGTAAGCGACATCTGGGCCTTTGGAAGATCGCCGTGTGGCGCAAAAGCCTGTTGTCTTTGTTATTCCATCAGGCAAGTTGTGAAAATCTAGAACCTTCAGGAGATCTGCTGGCTGAGCTGAAATGACACAGGAGGAGCGGAGTTAACCACGGAGAGGAAAGGAGCACCTGGGAACACCCGGAAGCTGGGATGACGGGAAGCACCCCCACCCCCACCACTGTGAATCTCGGGCACTCAGAAGGGCCCCAGGACCAGCTCAGAGCCGCGTGCTGGGTGAGGCAGGGCACCACGCTGTGGAGGAGGGTCCCAGCCCTGTCCCCACCAGCAGCCACACACCAAAGGCAGACCCGGGCTAGCCCGGCTCTGACGACGCCCGCCTTCCTCACTGTGCTCTCGTGGCTCCTGAGGCTGGCAGGGGCCACACACCCGGCCTCCCGGACACCTCTTCTCATTGGCCGCGTAAGGAGAGCAGCCCAGGCAGATGCTGGAAGGCCACAGAAGGCCCGCCGCGGAGCTGGCCGCCTTATGGGGTGCTGTGCAATGACACAGGAGAACCGGTGGGTCACAACATCTGCCCTGCACCCCTGAGAACCTTCATCCCGCCTGAGGCCCCTCCGGAGGTCACGGGGATGTCACTGGCCTAGTTTATCCCCCGTCGTTATCCACCTGGACTGTCTGTCGCCTTCCCATGACCATTTACAGCGGGTGTGCCGTTTCCATTGCCCCGGAAGACCCCTGCCCACATCACCAGACCATGCAGAGCCAAGAACAAGGGAGGGGCAGCCCCCGCATCCCTTCCAGAAGGTTCCTGACCCTCTATCCAGGGGTTCTCAGGGAAGGGCAAGGGGATAAGCTGACCTCTGGCCAGCTGAAGCCGTGATCATTACCAGGGAGCTCAATGGTCACCCTCCAACACAAAAGACGGCCCCATCTGCCAGAGCCTCCTTCCCCACACCACGAGGATCCCAGACCTGCATCCACCACAAGGTGCGAGTCCAGGAACCTGCCCTGAACAAGGTCAGTTTTATGGGGAAAGCACTGCTCCTGCCCACAAGCAAGAGGTTCCCTGGGAGTCCCGGCAGAGAAAATAAACTCGAAGTTGGCATCACAGTGACAGAACAGTGTGTGTTGGGGCAGCCTGGGAGTTAGAGGAACCCAGCAGCCAGCAACCGCCCTGCCTGGTAGGTGTGGAAGGGGGTTGGCCGTGCCCCCTCTGCTGGCCAATCAGAGCATGACACCACCCTGTCCCAGACGGTCAGCTCAGGGATGGACCTGAGACCAGCCAGGACAAGGAAGCTCCGTCCTGGGGCTCTTTTTCTTTGAGAAAGAAGAATCCTCCCTGCTCTGCTGGCTCCAAACACAGAACAGGAACCTGGAGCTGCTGGCAACTGTCTCCTGAGCAGGTGGAGAGTGCTTGCCTGAGGATGTAGAGACAGACTCTGGCCACACTGTTTGGGTAGCTGGATCAAGCTGTGCCTGACAGAAACCGGTGTATTCATCTTTACGCTAATGCCAATTGGAGTTAGAGCCCAACATCTGCTACTAAACAGTGCCCATCTCTGGGTGCAGTGGCATGGGCCTCCTTAGCTATCAGTTCCCCGCTCCCTGGCCTGGCCCTCCTCCCCAGGGAGGAATGATGACAAGCATAGGATGAGCTCAAGAGGAAAGTCCCACTTTTTTCTGAAGGGCGGAAGGTTTGGAGGTGAGACAGGATGGCCATGCAGGTTTCCTCTCTGCCGGTTTTCGGGGACTCCTGCAGCCAGTGGCACCTGCAGCCTCAGCACTGCCACGGGAGGAGGTAGTCGCCAGAGACAATGGCGCAGTGTCACTGCTTGTCCCAGCAGGCCCTCAGCAAGAGGAGCACCCAGACGGAGGACTCTGTCTGCCCAGCACTCCCTGTCCCTCCAGGGGACTCAGCGCGGGCACTGTGCTTGGTGCGCAGGCCACAAGGAGGTACAGACAGGGCCCTGTGCCACCCCCACCCCCGCCATGACCAGCTGACGGTGCAGGGAAGACAGCAGCCTGGGCAGGGCTCTGAAGGAGACTAGGGTGGAGGGAAATCGAAGCTTCACTTCTCAATCATGAAGCACCTCCCCGTCCACAGTTCTCTGGAAGGCTCTACAGTACCCAGGTCCTAGGGTTCTGAAGTTCCTGCCTCCGACGGTGTCATTTCTACAGCTTGGCTTTGCTGCAGTCCTCTGCCAATTAAATCAAGAAGCCAGAAACATGGAGAAGCTGAGGATTTCCTACCACGGCGTGGGAACAGTTACAAAGGGGAGGGGCGGCACAGGGACCCAAAACACCCTGCAACCAGGCCTCTCATGGCCTCTCTGATTTCCTGGGTGGCTTTCGGCTGCCAAGCAGGGCACAGCCCACCCAGCTCTGTCACTCCCTCGGGCATGTATGGCACCTCCCACCTGGCCCCAGCAAAGAAGGCTTTGGTGGGCTTTTGCCTTTAACTTGAGAAGCAACGCTGAGTGCAGGTGCCTGGTGAGGCTGCACTGCACAGCCCTGGGCCTGGATGCAGCCCGTGGGAAGAGAGGATGCGCCAGCTGCCGGTCCACCTGCTGAAGATGACACAGCGCCGAGCCCTGGGTCATCCCTAAGACTCAATTCCAGCATTGGCAGCGGCCAGGACAGGGGAGCAAGGATCCCGGCTGGGGCTTCCTGGACTCACACCATAACAAGCCCGTGATGCTCTTCCCAGACTCAGGCTCGCAAGCCTGTTTTCTCCATTGCTGAAGGCAAGAGCTGTTTTCCAGCAGGCTTGGTGGACTTGTTCTCAGATCTCTGTTGCAACAAGTTTAAGAGGCCACCAGACCTTTCCCAGGCCCAGTGCCACCCCTCCTGCTGGCCAGGGGCTTCCTGTGCCAGAGCAGAGGAAAACATTAAGTACTTTTTAAAAAAGAAAAGGTTGGGGAGAACCCGGGAAGAACCTGGCAGCACAGCCTTTCAGGAGCTTTTCTTCCAGTCTCCAACAGGATGAAAACTCCACTTGGACACAGCACAAGCTTTGGGGACAGGTGGATGTGGGTTTGAAGCCAGTGGTACCCCTCACGAGAGGGTGGATCCCAGTGGGTCAAGGCCAGTGAGAGAAGCTGCAGAATCAACAATGGCCACCGCACACTGGCCCGTGCACTTCCCAGCTCAGCAAACAAGAACCCCTCTCTTTTGCCCTTTTCTCCTAGACAGCCAGGCAGGGGCCCATCACCAGCGGTTCCCATAGGACCCACCAAGCAGCCCAGGTGCTCAGTGAAGACAGAGAGGGCATCACGCGTGTGGTCTCCACACCCAGCCTGGTGCTCACTCTTTAATGAAGGACCATGAGGATGTGCCCAGAGGTTCCTGAGACTGACCATCTGATGCACAGAGGGTCAGCACCGAAAGCTTCATGAAACAAAAACTTTGTTGCTTCCATGGAACCCTCGCCATGACTGGATCACCTATGGGGTCAGTCCATCACGTGGTGGATGGATGGATGGATGGATGGATGGATGGATGAATGGATGGATGATGGATGAATGGATGGATGGATGGATGGAGTCCCAGAGAATAGCAGGTGTCCTGCTGTGCCTTGGCCACCCAAGCTCCAGCCCCGCCTCCTCCGGGCACTGTCCTGCTCTGCAGTCTGGGGAGCTAAAAACTATACTTCCCAGGTGCCTTTGCATAAGGATGCAGGGTGCAAATTAGAGTCTACCAATCAGAGAGACTCATGGAGTTGGACAGTGAGACGGAGGTGGCA